>NC_133326.1:302648962-302960778 GCF_042186555.1 Aquarana catesbeiana
GATTTTTTGTGCCTTGCAAACCGAAAGTCTTCACAAACAGTGAAGAAAAATAACTTCCATTGAAGGTGTTGCACCTAAACTGTGCTTTATATTGGCAGATTTCCCTTACGGCTGCCAGAGGGGCATGGCGTGGAAAGAGCTTTGAGTTTGCCTGAATGTGAAAAAGTTAAAGGTAAGCACTATTTCTGCCCGGGGACCTTTTGCGTGTGAGGCGAATGTGATAACCACTACACTACAGAAACCCATACCTTTCTGTCCCTTGCAAACCGAAAGTCTACGCTAAAGTAAAATGTGTGAAAAGGGCTGCTGAAAGCGACATTGTAGCAAAAAGCACTAGCGTGTGCACAGTGTTTCTACCCGGGGACCTTTCGCGTGTGAGGCAAATGTGATAACCACTACACTACAGAAACCCATTCTTTATTTATTCATTCACTGCTGCGTGTTATTGTGAACACCATCAGGTTTTGCAGCAATCATTTAGATTATCACTATTTTAGGCACCTTCCACAGTTATTCATTGTAGCGCAAGGGATATTTTCTTTATTTATAACTCCAATCAACCAGCATCCACCAGTGCATGCATTAAACAAATGGAACTCATCTTGGTCTTTATTAGGAAAGTTCTGGGGTAGACTCAAGTTGCATCAATTTGTTTGCACTCAGGGAGATACAGCCAGATGTAGACATTGTGATCTCCTCATCTTGAGGGAGCAGGACCCATTATTTGGTCAGTTGCAGCCCCTCTTTCAAGGATTTAACTGCGTAGGTGCTGCCATCTTTTGTGATGAGCAGCTTAGTCAGGAACCCCCACGAGTAGGGGAGTTGATTGTTATGAAGTAGTTTGGTTAGAGGCACTAACTTTTTCCATGCCATCATGGTGTGCTGGGATAGATCAGCGTAAATTGTGATTCCTGCATATGGGGGCACAGAATCCGCCACACCACGTAGCTTAACATTGTTTCTGTGGGACCTGTCCTCCAGGTCCGCCATCTTGCTTTTTAATAACTCCAGTTTATCATCTATTTCATTGTGTGCATCTACCAGTTCACTGTGGGCTGATGCAAATTCGGCCATTTTATTTTCTTTATGGTTGACAGGCTTCCCACCTCAACTATGTCTGGTTTCATTTGTGTGACACATTCCATTAAGTCTCTATGCATAGAGCCTCGCAGGGACACCAACATCTCCTTCATCATGGTGTCGTTGAAAGGCTGCCCGGTAGTAGGGAAGTCATGAATTTGTTCAAAAAACGTAGCCGTGCTGTCCTGTGACTTATCACCCCACCTTCTCTCACCTGCATAGGTATGTGTGGTAGATTGTTTTTGTGCTGTCTTCTGAGAAGTGTGCAGCGGGGTATTGGCCATGGAAGAACGGCTGCTGTTGCTGGGATAGAAGGAGCTGGGCTGCTGCTTACTGTGTCCTCCTCCTGGGCTGCCCAGGGAGCCCTTCTGCTGTGCTGGAGCCGCGACGCCATCTTGAGAGCGTGGTGTGCTCGGTGACATAAAGTAATCTATCTGCTTGCAAGAGCTGCCTCTGGGTTTCATCTTGCCCCTGTTGGCTGGTGTGGTGTATGGCTGGTCCAGAGACTCAGATGGGGTAGGTTATGCTGTCCCTCGTCACTGTAGTCAGGCTGGTGGAGCTGGATAGCACGGAGCTCTCCGCTCACGTAGCCATCTTCCTCCGCAGCCAGCCCAACCACCAAAACATCATTAAACTTTCTACCAATCTAAAAAGCAGGTTCCAAAACCCATTGTCAGTATTTTCCAAGGCTAATTATTTATTGGCAATAAAGTAAAAATACAAGAACATATCTTAATTATTCAACAAAAACATACCTATATCTTTGGATATTACAGATTTTATAGATCCATACTGCAGAGTGGGATTATCAGAAGCTGTCCTCAAAGAAAAGTTATGTGTAGAGAACCCTTGAAACAGTGGGTGCCAGACTTTCCCATCCTTCTTTGCAGGTCTATACTGGGCACCTAGTATAAAGATATTTATGTTTCTGTTCATATGTTTTGTAGTAAGTTTAAAATGTTTTGCTTTGTTATCTACAATGTAGTACAACCAATGCCATCCTGTTATGTACCTGTAGCACCCTCTAGTGTGCAAGAAGGATAGTGTATGTTTTTTTTTTGGTGAGTTACACACAATCAGGAGAGGACTGGGGAGGCACGCCTGAGAGGACTGGGAGATTGCAGTCTGAGATGAGTGCAGAGCCAGAGGAGTTGATTGGGGTGTCATGGGCAGTGGAGAGAGGCTGTCACGTACCTGATGGTGGAGCCCAGAATGCAGGGAGCTGATCCGGACCTCTGAAGCAGCTGAAGGGAAGCTGGCAGGTACACTGGAATGGCAGGCAGTGAGGAGGTGTTCTGTAGTTCGGCAGGAACACTGGCACAGCAGACTGCAAGGAGATGCACTGGAACTTGACAGGAGCACTAGAACAGCTGACTGAAAGGAGGAGCACTGTAGTTTAGCAGGAACTCTGGAACAGCAGACAGCAGGAAGATGTTCTGTAGTTCGGCAGGAACACTGACAAGGTCCACCAGACAGAGGCAGAGGAGTAGTCAGAATACAGGCCAGGTCAGCATCAGGCGGGCATCGATCAAACCGAAGGAAGAGGCAGGAGACTAGTCAAGACAAGCCGGGGTCAGAGACTGGCAGCAAACAGGAGTAGTCAGGAGCAGGCCGGGTAGACAGGAATCAGGTAGGCAGGTAACAAGTAGCTTGTAGACCAGACAGCAAGAAGGCATGATGACAGACTCCTTTAAATAGGCCTCTTGGTGCCAAGTGCTGTCACACTGTGCATCTGTGCGCATCCACGCACAGTCCGTGCTTGCCCACTTGCACCGTCGCGCACACACGTGCGCCCGTTTGCGCTAGCGCGCACCCGCACGCCCGTTGACTCCTCTGACAGGGATTCTGCGCACAGATCTTCCACAAGCAGCAGGATTACCAGGACATCTTTCATGAAATTGCCCCCCCAAGGGGCAGCCTCCAGATGCTCAACTGTGGCTTGGCATGGATGTTGGACTCCGGCTCCCAGGAGTTCTCCTCGGGCCCGTACCCCTTCCACTTCACCAGAAACTGGACCTGGTTACATCTTTTCCTGTAATCGAGGATGGATTCAACCTCGAATTCAACTTCTCCATCGATGATCACAGGTTCAGGGGACCGACCTTCCGGTTGACAAAGGGATCAGGAACTGCAGGTTTGAGTAGGGCCACATAAAAGACCGGGTGGATCCGGAATGATTCCGGTAACTTCAGCTTATAAGCCACGTTATTAATCTTCCTTACTACTGGAAAGGGACCCACGAATTTAGGGCCCAATTTCTTGGAAGCCTTAGACTTGCTACCCTTGTTCTGAATACAGGTGGCACATTCCTCCACATGGTCCTTGCAATCCTTCCGTAATTGCGGCCACCAGAACGTGCGCTGAAGAATTTCAGAGGTCTTGTGCACACCGAAATGGCCGGCCAGCATGTGATCATGACAGGAGCCAAGGACCTACGCTCGCATCTTCTGGGGTACGAAAATCCTGTCCTTATACCATAGAAGATCATCTCTGGGCTGTAGAGTTGTATCAGGTGGAGAAGGGGCGCCCATGGAGGCTTGTTTGATTTGTGAAAACAAATTCCCTTGGAGCAGGAGAAAGTTTCCTGAGACCAGGATGGTGTCTGGAGATGAAGATGCTTCATGTCCATTGCACATTTGCGACAGAGTGTCAGGCTTGGTGTTCTTCGACCCGGGGCGATAGGTTATGTGGAATGAAAATCTGATAAAGAAAAGTGCCCACCTGGCCTGTCGTGGTCTTAATCTCTTGGCAGTCTTTAAATATTCCAGATTTTTATGATCTGTATAAACAAGAATCAGATGGGCTGCTCCCTCTAGAAGATATCGCCATTCCTCAAGCGCGGCCTTGATTGCTAACAACTCTCGATCACCAACATTATAGTTCCTCTCCGCTTCAGATAGTTTGCGAGAGAGAAAAGCGACTGGGTGCAGAAGAGCTCTAGGCCCCTATCTCCGGGAAAGCACTGCTCCAACCGCTATCTCCGAGGCATCCACCTCCAAAATGTATGGTAAGATAGAATCAAGGTGTTTTAAGACTGAGGCTGAGACGAACAGATCTTTCAAAGTTGTGAAGGCTGCCTGAGCTTCAGTAGACCAATGGAATTTAAGGCCCTGCTTGGTTAACCTCGTAATGGGGGAAATGATGGTGGAAAACCCCTTAATGAACTTTCTGTAGAAATTTGCGAAGCCCACAAAACGTTGAATTCCCTTCTTGTCGGTAGGGGCTGGTGAGTCCAGAATTTCGGAGACCTTCTGAGGGTCCATTTTAATGCCCTCCACGGAGATAATCAGGCCAAGGAACTGGATGCTCTCTTGTTCAAAGACACATTTTTCAGGTTTGGCGTAAAGGCTGTGCAGTCGAAGTTGTGTTAAAATATTTCTGACATGTTCACGATGTTCAGCTAAAGAGGAGGAAAAAATCAGAATGTCATCTAAGTAAATAATAACAAATAGGTCAAGATAGTCTCTGAAGATGTCATTCACGAAATGTTTGAATGTAGCAGGAGCGTTACAAAGCCCAAAAGGAATAACTAAATATTCAAAGTGCCTGAACCGAGTCCGGAAGGCTGTTTTCCATTCGTCTCCACTACGAATGCGGACGAGATTGTAGGCACCACGAAGATCCAGCTTGGAGAACACTACTGCAGACCCCAGTCTTTGAAAAAGTTCTGGAACTAAGGGCAAAGGATATTGTTTTTTAATCGTAATTTTATTAAGTGCCCAATAATCTACGCAGGGGCGTAGAGAGTGATCTTTTTTCTCCACAAAGAAGATTACTGCTCCTGCTGGGGAGGTGGAGGGTCAGATGAACCCTTTTTCTAGGTTGTCGTCAATATAAGTCTTTAATGCTCCTAATTCCAGTTCCGATAAAGGAAAAATTCTCCCAAAAGGAATCTCTGCCCCCGAAAGGAGTTCAGTTGGGCAATCATACGGCCGATGTGGAGGGAGAGTCTCTGCACCCTTTTGACTGAAGACGTCCGGGAAACTGTGGTAAGCTTCAGGTACAGCTTGACGGATCTCGGCGTCAGCTTCCAGGCATAGTAGGGAAGAAGGGGCATCAGTGACTTTCGGTAGGCAGTGTTGGTAACAATAGGAAGATAGGAACTCAACCCTCCCCGTGGTCCAATCAATTTGCGGGTTATGAGCCTTCAGCCAAGGCATGCCTAGTATGATGGGAAATAGAGGAGACTCAATGATGTCTAGACATAGTAACTCCTGATGAGTTCCGGCAATGGTGGTATGCAGAGGTATAGTCTCCTGGGTTACTGGCCCTGATTTAAGAGTAGAGCCATTGGTCAAATATACTGAAAGTTCTTTCGCTCTGGGCCGAAGGGGAATGTGATGTCTGGAAGCGAAGGACAAGTCTATGAAGCCGCTGCAAGCTCCGGAGTCAATGATAGCGCTGGTTGGTATATTCCCTCCTGGGAGCTGTAAGAGAATAGGAACAGCCAGATGAGAAACATTATCAGCACAGCACGGGGTTAAGAGCAGGGGAGATGGAAAAGCACTTACGAATCTTTGCTGGGCAAGTTCGTACAAAATGTCCGGGTTCTCCACAGTACAGGCAAAGGTTACTAGCCCGACGGCGTTGGCGCTCTTCAGGAGTAAGTGAAGGGCGTTACAAGCCCAACTGCATTGGTTCAGAGGTGTCTGAGGCAGTAGTGGCCGGGGCTGGGGAGGCAGAGTGGGGAGAACTAGGCACATGGGGCAACATCCAGACAGGACGAGAAGGGCCAGAGGATCACTCCATACGTCATTCTCTCAGACATCTGTCTATTTGGATTTACAGATCAATGAGGGCCTCTAGAGTCCCTGGGATGCCCCTCGGGTTAGTTCATCATTTAAAGATTCCGAAAGGCCCATACGGAACTGGTTCCGTAAGGCAGCATTATTCCAATTTGTGTCGGAACTCCAACGTCTAAATTTTGACACGTAGTCCACCACAGGTCTGCAGCCTTGCTGCAAGACATGCAAAGCTGCCTCCGCAGTAGCGGTTAGTTGTGGATGCTCACAGAGTAATGACATGGCCTGAAAGGAGGTGTTTAAAGTATCCAGTGAGGCATCCTTCTTCTCCAGGAGACGATGAGCCCAGGACTGGGGTTCGCCTGACAACAGCAAAAAAACGAATCCCACCTTGGTGGCTTCCAGAGAGAAAGTCCTCGGCTGTAGCGCAAAAAAAAGTTCACCTGAATTACGGAATGTCCTGAATTTACTTTGGTTGCCTGAGAATCTTTCAGGCGTGGGGACCCTGGGCTCTGGCGGCATCATCACCACTGAGGGTGCAACAAAAGTCCCGGAAGCAGAAAGTGTGGATGCGGAGAGGGCTTGGATACGACCCTCCAGTTGAGTATAGCCCTCTTGTAGGCTCTTTACTGCCTAAGTAAGTCCAGCAAGGTGGCGGCAGAGCTTGTCCATGGGAGAGGCTCCCTGCATGGGCTCGGACATGGCTGTCCGGTACTGTCACGTACCTGATGGTGGAGCCCAGAATGCAGGGAGCGGCCTCTCTTATGCCTCTGGCTCGGGAATCCATGATAGAGGAGACAGGGGCTCAAGAGCGCAGAGGGCCACAAGTGCCTGGCAGGTGGCAGATGTAGGGGCTGATCCGGACCTCTGAAGCAGTTGAAGGGAAACTCGCAGGTACACTGGAACGGCAGGCAGCGAGGAGGTGTTCTGTAGTTCGGCAGGAATACTGACACAGAAGACTGCAAGGAGATGCACTGGAACTTGACAGGAACACTGGAACAGCTGACTGCAAGGAGGAGCACTGTAGTTTAGCAGGAACTCTGGAACAGCAGACAGCAGGAAGATGTTCTGTAGTTTGGCAGGAACACTGGCAAGGTCAGACAGGCTGGGTCAACACTGGCGGGCAGAGCAGGTACCCAACGGAGGCAGAGGAGTAGTTGGAATACAGGCCGGGTCAGCAACAGGCGGGCATCGATCAAATCGAAGGAAGAGGCAGGAGAGTAGTCAAGACAAGCCGGGGTCAGAGACTGGCAGCAAACAGGAGTAGTCAGGAGCAGGCTGGGTAGACAGGAATCAGGTAGGCAGGTAACAAGTAGCTTGGGTCTCAGGAAAACGCTGTAGACCGGACAGCAAGAAGGCATGTTGACAGACTCCTTTAAATAGGTCTCTTGGCGCCAAGTGCTGTCACATTGCGCATCTGCACGCATCCGTGCACAGTCTGTGCGCGTCCGCTTGCACCGTCGGCAACACGCAAGTGCCCGTTCGCGCTAGCGTGCACCCTCTTCTGGCAGGGATTCTGCGCACAGATCTTCCACAAGCAGCAGGATTACCAGGACGTCTTTCATGACAGAGGCAGCTCCAGCCATGAGGGCTAGCAGGGCCTGAAGATGTGGTACTGGGCTCAGTAGTCATGTGGACAGCTAGAACTAAGGACTACCATATTTTTGCTACACTAAAGCTGCCCATGGTTCCTGCCTGCAAAGTGCATTCATCGTAGGCCTGTTTGAGTCTGTGTCCGGTCTACAAATGAAAGCTATCTGGTCAGGGAAGTGCAAGCAAGTGATGTGCTGGAGGTGTTGAGGACAGAGAGTCTGCAAGCAAGTTATGTACTGGAGTTGAAGACTGGAGTTGTATATACCAGAGGTGTATATAGTGGTCCCTTTTTAATTGTTCTGCAAATCAATTTGGGCATCTCATAAATATCCCATCCCCATCCAAGTTTATTCCCCTCAATAAAAAATAAAAACAAAGTTCAAGGACTGTTCTTTTTGCTTGAGGGAGAATGAGAACTGTGTGCCTGGCTGGGCAGGGTGACAGACAGACTACAATCCTCAGCAGCCCTCAAGAGGGTACCGCTACATACCTAATAATTATTACTGAAATTATTAAAACGTTTGTTACCCCAACACTTCATATTCCTGGTATGTGCCTGCTGTACCATGTACATGTATGAGAAAGTATCCTGTTCTCTTGTTATTGCTTCCTTTGTGTGAAATCCCTGGTGTTCCTGCTAGTTCCTCTGCTTTCCTAATAAAAACTTACCACACTAAGCAAGAGAGCACACTGTGGTCAGCCCTCTAGCTATGCTGGAGACTCAGTGTACTCTGCTCTAATGATCAGACTTGTCCTGACATGTCGCCACTGCACAGCCGTTTGCTGGCAAGCTCAGTGTGCTGCTGCTTCTCATTTCCCCAGCTCTTATGCAACTGAGAACAGAGGGAATGTGATCATTTATAAAAAAGGGAAACAAATATGTATAATGTTTTTTCATATCTATACAAAAATGTTTTGCCTTTCATTTCTGTTTTAAACTGAATGGGTTGTTTTACTAGGTGATCTTTTACAGTCATTTTAACTTTTGGTAAGGTATCCACATTTGAAGTGTTTTTATTAAAACAATATAAAGATAGGTATGCTTCCAGGTGAACTGCCATATAAGGCAAGAAAGCAACATTTGTCACATACTTAGTTACTATATAAAAAAAATAGATTTTTTTTGCTTATGTGAAATTCATAACCTTCAAATGACCCAATGCTAGATGGAAAGTTTGTGTTCATTTCAGTGTTTATTACATTCTTGTTTAATTAAAAACAGAAGAATGTTCATGAGGGCAGTAATTTGATTTTTAAGCTTTTGGTGTAGCGTCTTTTAGAAAAAGCATAAAATGCTCATTTATTGTGATCTTGTGTTTCCAATATCTTTAGGAAGCACTGACATCTGAACTCTGGATGGCTGTGCTGAACCCTCTTGTGCAATTTCAACACAAAATAAAGAAAAACAGGAAAAAAATGTTACGGGGAACCTAAATATTATTCTAAAGGATACTTTTCATAAAAGAATAAGTAAATAAGAGCTGTTTGATGATATTTCATTGTGCATCATGGCTGCCATGCTGATCCTTCTGCTTCACTATGTATTAACACATATGCATGTATATGTTGATTACTGACTTTTATGAGCTGCAGGCTTGTTCCAGAAAATATTGTAGTCAATGGGTTAACATTACAGCCAACAACTAGCTCTTTCAGAAGCTGAGCAATCACAGCCTTGATATCTGTCTCAGTCAAAGTATAGATATGCAGACAGACATTTTACTAACTCCAATTTTTATAGTAGCACCTCTGCTTTACTATTATTAGACATATGCAATTTGTTTTCTTTCTAATCAAACTTCGGATGAAATTTGTGTTATTCAGAGATTCAGATATATCCATATATCTGGATCATATTAGTAACAAATTTCAACAAATCCAAAATCCAACGAATTTGAATTTGAAAAACGAATTTGAATTTGAACTAAAAAATGACGTTGAATTTTAAATAGAAACATATTGCAATAAATACAGCAAGGTACAGTGGGAATGGAAAGTATTCAGACCCCCTTACATTTTTCACTCTTTGTTATATTGCAGCCATTTGCTAAAATCATTTAAGTTCATTTTTTTTCCTCATTAATGTACACACAGCACCCCATATTGACAGAAAAACGCAGAATTGTTGACATTTTTGCAGGTTTATTAAAAAAGAAAAACTGAAATATCACATGGTCCTAAGTATTCAGACCCATTGCTGTGACACTCATATATTTAACTCAGGTGCTGTCCATTTCCTCAGATCATCCTTGAGATGGTTCTACACCTTCATTTGAGTCTAGCTGTGTTTGATTATACTGAATGGACTTGATTAGGAAAGCCACACACCTGTCTATATAAGACCTTACAGCTCATAGTGCATGTCAGAGCAAATGAGAATCATGAGGTCAAAGGAACTGCCTGAAGAGCTCAGAGACAGAATTGTGAACACAAGTATAGGCGTATCAACACAGAGATCATAAAAGTCCCAATACAAATCTGCTAGTAATTGACAATATAGTCCATCTGGCATACACATGAAAATCAGCTATGTAGTGGTATTGGGAGAGGGAAAAAAACATCCACAGGAAGCACACAAGGCTGCCATCAATTAAGGAAAGAAACCATACTCCAAGGAGCTAGAAAAAAGCACAAAAATGAAAAGCACAGTATCAGAAAGTCGAGATGACGTTCCCACATCCTGTGACAAGATCCGTGCTGTGTACGATGACCAGGGATCTTCCAAATGATGTAAACGCCGGCTCTGGAAGAGCGGCCTCAGAACGAGGCTTGGAACACAGTGGATGGCTGGCAGCAGGGGGACGACGTCATCAAAAATGGACACGTTTCATGAGCGTGCGCACTTGGATGCTCTGCAAGTCGCGCTCCTTCCTCAGCAGACAAAGTCTGAATACCATAGAGAGGGATTAAATAAGGAAAATACACAAGGGCGGAGCTGGATGAGGCAATAAGGGGGAAGTTGGAAGTGATAATGAAATTAGTAGACTAACCAAATTAAGATGTAAATACTATAATACTATAATATGCAAATAGAAACTATGGATATAGTATGCTGGTCCGGACTGAGTATATATAATACTGGTAGGGGAGAAAAAAATATGTATATATAGTCTAAATAAACTAATGGACATATATAAAGTAGAAAAATAAAAACTGTTATTATATATGCTGGATATGAAAAATGGAAAGAGGAGGACAAGCTATACCCACAGAGCACCAATGCGCATGCATGGGAAGTATCCATAAATACAATGAAAATTATATAACATATCTAGGGATATATAAATAAAACGATAACATTATTAAACATAGACGTACATAAATTGGCAGGCGGTACGCATGCTGAAAATGATAAATATATATAAGACAGAATGGGTCTACATACAAAACATATATGATATACCGTATTTATCGGCGTATAACACGCACCGGCGTATAACACGCACCCCAAGTTAAGGAGGGAATTTTAAGGAAAAAAACTTTTAGGAGTAAAGTTTAAGGAAGAAAAACTTACATTAAAATGCCCATCAATGCAGCGTTATCGGTGTCCATCTGCAGCCTTGTCAGTGTCAGTGCAGCCTTGCCCCAGTGTCCATTGCAGCCTTGTCAGTGCAGCCTTGTCAGTGCTGCTTTGCCCCAGTGCAGAATTGTCAGTGCAGCCTTGCCCCAGTGTCCATTGCAGCCTTGTCAGTGCAGCTTTTCTCCAGTGCAGCCATGCCCCAGTGCAGCTTTGCCCCCATGCAGCCTTGCCCCAGTGCAGCCTTGCCCCCTACGTGCAGCCTTGCCCCCATGCAGCTTTGTGGGATCGCCGCGATCCCTGCCGTCATACACAGCCCTGTGTAAATTTAAATATGGCGCTGAGACTGCAGGGACTCGACGGAGCACTGATACACATAGCCGAGAGTCCTCGGGTTTTCTCGGCGCCGCTTACAGTCCCGCCCAGGACTGTAAGCGGCGCCGAGAAAACCCGAGGACTCTCGGCTATGTGTAGCTCTGCTCCGCCGAGTCCCTGCAGTCTCGGCGCCGTATTTGAATTTCCACACGGCTGTGTATGTCGGCGGCGATCGCGGCAATTGCCGCGATCGCTCCAATCACACACAATTGGGGGGGGATCGGCCTATAACACGCACCCACGATTTTCCCCTGATTTTCAGGGGAGAAAAGTGCGTGTTATATGCCGATAAATACGGTAGATAATTAAGTGGGATAATATAATAGCTTGCAATATGCTGGGATAAAATGTGGTAATAAAACGCATATGTATATGCGTTTACACGCATATAAAATTCATACAAACACACACACATACCAAATGTATTAATATGGAAATCAATACCATAAAAACATGCTGGGATAAAATGTAGTAATAAAACACATATGTATATGTGTTTACACTCATAAAAAAAGCATACAAATGCACACACATACCAAATGTATTAATATGGAAATTAGTACAATAGAAAGATGTATATATAAGAGATATAATTTAAAAAAAAAATGAAACAAAGATAGGCGGAAGTATACTAACAAAGATGAAAGGTGGGTTTATATGATGGTGGAAATTTCTATACCTTCATTCATTCCACCAGGTGAAAGGACATCTAAATGAAAAATCCAGTAAGTTTCTCTAGCGCAGAGTTTTTTGAATCGCTCTGCAGCTGGAAGAGAATTGGAGATTTGTTCAATCACCCAAATTTGAAGCCCTTTCATGGATTGTTGGTGGGCTTAGGGAAAGTGTTTAGGCACACTGTGGGCCACCTTTAATGGGTCAATGCCACTTTCGATTGACCTCCTATGCTCCCCAATCCTGGTCCTGAGAGCTCGTATAGTGTGGCCTACGTATAGTAGGCCGCAAGGGCAGGAAAGTCCATAAACTACAAAGTCTGAGGAGCAGTTGTAGAAGTCATTCAGTGTATGGGTGACATCCTTAGTGGTGAATGACTTTTTACCATGTTGTCCGTATTGGCACGTTTTGCGTAAGGGTTTGCGGCACTGGAACATCCCAATTAGTGGAATGAGTATGGGCTTGTCCAAGACAGTGCGTCTGGATTGGATTTTGCTGGGAGCTATTTTCATTTTTAAATTAGGCGCTCTCCGATATGTTACCCGTGGTCTATCTGGAATGAAAGATTTTAGGAATGGGTCCTGTAATAGTATGGTCCAATGGTCAGCCAAGATTTTCTCCATTTTCCTGAACTGATGATCAAAAGGTGGTAGTGAACCGAACAGTGTGGTTGGGTGGTTCACGCAATTGTTTTGGAGGTTTCCCTTTTAAATAATATTGAAATGCTTGGTAGATGAGAGCTGGGGGATAGTCCTTATCCCTGAATTTTTTAGTGAGTAGAGTACTTTGATCGACATAATCACATTCTCTTGTGCAGTTCTGTCTGAGTTGACAGAGAGACAGAATTGTGGCAAGGCACAGATCTGGCCAAGGTTACAAAAAAATTTCTGCTGCACTTAAGGTTCCTAAGAGCACAGTGGCCTCCATAATCCTTAAATGGAAGACGTTTGGGATGACCAGAACCCTTCCTAGAGCTGGCTGTCCTGCCAAACTGAGCTATCGGGGGAGAAGAGCCTTGGTGAGAGAGGTAAAGAAGAACCCAAAGATCACTGTGGCTGAGCTCCAGAGATGCAGTTGGGAGATGGGAGAAGGTTGTAGAAAGTCAACCATCACTGCAGCCCTCCACCAGTCAGGGCTTTATGGCAGAGTGGCCCGACGGAAGCCTCTCCTCAGTGCAAGACACATGAAAGCCCGCATGGAGTTTGCTAAAAAACACCTGAAGGCCTCCAAGATGGTGAGAAATAAGATTCTCCGGTCTGATGAGACCAAGTTAGAACCCAATTAAGCATCTCTGGAGAGACCTAAAAATGGCTGTCCACAAACATTTACCATCCAACCTGACAGAACTGGAGAGGATCTGCAAGGGGAATGGCAGAGGATCCCCAAATCCAGGTGTGAAAAGCTTGTTGCATCTTTCCAAAAAAGACTCATGGCTGTATTAGATCAAAAGGGTAGTTCTACTAAATACTGAGCAAAGGGTCTGAATAATTAGGACCATGTGATATTTTAGTTTTTCTCTTTTTATAAATCTTCAAAAATGTCAACAATTCTGTGTTTTTCTGTCATAATGGGGTGCTGTGTGTACATTAATGAGGAAAAAATAAACTTAAATGATTTTAGCAAATGGCTGCAATATAACAAAGAGTGAGAAATTTAAGGGGGTCTGAATACTTTCCGTCCCCACTGTATAAAAGTGAAAAAGCTGCTTTACAGAATAGAATAGAAAAAATAGAATAGAATTTACAAGAATAAAATAGAACAGAACAGAATAGAATAGAAATTAAAATAATAGAATATAATAAAACAGAATAGAACTGAATAGAATTGAAGATAAAGGAATAAAATAGAGGAGAATAGAAAATAATAGAATAAAACAGAACAGAATATAAAATAAAATAATACAATAAAAAAATAAAAGGATATAACAGAAAACAGAAATAAGAGAAGAGAAGAGAAAGAATAAAGCCATCTTTCGAAAATCAAATTTTGAATAGAATAGCATAGCATAAATTAGAAATAATATAGTGGTCTTCTGAAATTTTGAAAATAAGGAATATACAAAATGAATGCAAATATACAAAACACATTTCCGAAAACAAATCATTCTAACATACAAATATGATGAAATGGCATTATTAACTTAATGAACAAATTCAAAACAAAACTAAACAAATGTTTCTGTTGTGAACATCTTTATTATAACAGTTGTGAAGGGTGTCTAATGCCGCGTACACACGAGCGGACTTTATGGCAGACTTTGCCCCGTGGACTTTTCGACATACTTTATGAAGGACTTTCTGAATGAACGGACTTGCCTACACACAATCCACCAAAGTCCGTCGAATTCGTACGTGATGACGTACGACCAGACTAAAACAAGGAAGTTCATAGCCAGTAGCCAATAGCTGCCCTAGCGTGGCTTTTTGTCCGTCGAACTAGCATACAGACGAGCGGACTTTTCGACCGGACTCAATTTCGACGGATTGATTTAAAACATGTTTCAAATCTAAGTCCGTCCAACTTTTGAGAAAACAAAGTCCGCTGGAGCCCACACACGATCAAATTGTCCGACGAAATCCCGTCCGCTGGGCAAAGTCTGCCGTAAAGTCTGCTCGTGTGTACGCGGCATAGGTGTGACTTTGCAGTCTTATGGCCAGCAGATCCAGTGCACTTTGTAATCAGCTCTCAGTAACATAGTGGTCAAGCAAACCCTCCCTGTTCCTCTGCAATGCAAGTCTGTGTGAGGACACGTGGGCTTATGTATGAGGCTATTACTCAGCTATGCCAGCATAGAACACTAGCACAGAATGTCGGGAAGAAGCATTTTACTGAGAGAATAAGGCACTGTGAGAATTCCTACCAGTACTTTTATAATGTAAGACTGCAAAAACTGGACTGGGATTAAGGTGCATATACCACCAGTTAGGGGAGAAGATTGGAACAAGACCCTCCTTCAGTTATAACAGAAATTGATTTAAGGCTACTAGTCCCCCTGGTTTGAATGAGACTATTCGCTATAAATCATTTTTAGAAAGCTTTACGTCAGGAAAGACGTATTCATTATAGGTGCCCTCTCTCTGTTTGGTCAGATTTGGTTCCTTCAAAGTCTAATTAGATTTATTTTTCTTAAATGAATGACACTCTTTGATGTGATACTAGCGTATTTCTGTTTAGATGTGTGATATGTTTATGTTAATATGTTTGTACTAAAAATGTCAGTGTTTTGTGATCCCAATTATCTTCTTCTACAGTGGGTATAGAAAAGAATCACCCCCTTTAAAATAATCAAATTTTGTTGCTTTGCAGCCTGAAATGAAGACAAACACAGTTTTTGTTTTATCCAGCTATATTTACTAGTGCAACTTATAACATCCAAGTGAAAGATATAACATCAACATGTCATTAAAAAAATTAAAAAAAATAAAAAAGAGTTGGAGTTGGAAAAAGCATCACCCCCTTGTGTCAGTATTTTGTTGAACCATCCTTTGCTTTAATTACAGCCTTTAGTCTTTTGGGATATGTCTCTACTAACTTCGCACATCTACACTTTGTAATATTTGCCCACTCTTCTTTGCAGAACTGTTCAAGTTCAGTTAAATTTAATCGTGACTGTTTGTGGACTGCAGTCTTCAAGTCATTCCACAGATTTTCAATGGGGTTTAAGTCTAGGCTCTCACTAAGCCATGCAAGGACATTCACCCTTTTCTCCTTCAAACACTGTATGGTCATTTTTGCTGTGTGCTTTGGGTCATTGTCACGTTGGAAGGTAAACCTTCTTCTCAATGACAACTTTCTGGCAGAGGACAGCAGATTTTCCTCAAAAATGTGACGGTATTTTGCCCAATTCATTTTTCTTCTATCCTGACAAGTGCTCCAGTCCCTGCTGCGGAGAAACACCCCCATACCAGGATATTACCACCTCTATGCTTTACTGTAGGAATTGTGTTATTTGGATGAATTGTATTGAATTGTATTGAATTTCCGCCAGACATATCATTTGGTGTTGAGGCCAAATAATTCAATTTTAGTCTCATTTGACCACCTTAAATGCACCTTGAAGAGTCTGATGCCACATGGAAAAAGGTGTTAAGGACTAAAATGTGCTGTGATAAAAAGGGGAAGGGGGAAGAGGAAGGGGAAGGGGAAGGGGCTAGCTCAAATGTATAGAGAGGTGAGTGAAAAAATAAAAAAATGTATTTAAAAAAGTGTAATAAGCATGAGGGCTAGTATCATACTAGCACATGAAAAATATTGTAAATACTGAAACAAAAGAAAATAAAGTTCTCAGTGCAAAAGAGCTAGTATCATACTAGCACATATGTGGTAACTCAGCAAATACTTATTAGTGACTCCAAGTAAATAAATAAATGGTGAACAATCCCACCACTTAGTAGTACAAAGTGCTCAAACAATGAGTCATCAGTTCCAAAAAGGCAAAATGAAAAAATTATACAAAATATAACAGTATAATGAAATGTAATCACATGGGCACTAAATCCGAATAGACTGAGGAAACAAAATTGCCTAAAACGTATAAAAAGCTATAAAATGAGTGACAAATACAGTGTGGGTACAAAAAAAAAAAAAATATATATATATATATATATATATATATATATATATATATATATATATATTGAACCAAATAAAAATATAAATCAAAAAAGTCCATGTGCATGAGAGCTAGTATCATATTGGAAATACTGAAACGAAAAAAAAAGGAATCTCAATGCAAAAGGAACATCCTCTGATGAAGTCACGTGACGTGATGATATGCGTCAGGATTGGAGCACGGGAACTGTCACAGACTGACGATAGGATACGAGCTTGGTGCTCGTGGATGCTTTTTACTATAGCCTTCTGCCAAATGTAAGTGAACTATGTTGTTTTTAACCTAATAAACTGATTTATATATGAGATCACTCTATGTGCACTCTCTTCCAACACTCCACATATATTCATCCTATTGTGACGAGCATTGAGGAAATGGGGACGGTTTGAAGAAACCCTTTTGAGGTATACGAACTCGACTTTCATTGGATTGATGCCCACACTCATTTTACAAAAGTGAGTGCATCCCCCTTCTGTGTCCTGTCCCTTTTTCCACTCTGGCCGCCACGGAGTTATACTATATACTGTCTGCTTATGTTTATTATATACCATCCTGCACACCCACCACCCGAATCGCCTGAACTACTGGATGGGACCCTTGCCTGCTGGTGATTTGTTATTGGATTACAAGCTGTTGTCTTGCAGCAGTAAGGTGAGCTGCTTGCGAGCACAGAGGTGTCCCCACTCAAGACTTTTTTTCCCTTTCCTGTGGCTTGTGGACGTGCCTTTTTGGAACTGATGACTCATTGTTTGAGCACTTTGTACTACAAGGTGGTGGGACTGTTCACCATTTATTTATTTACTTGGAGTCACTAACAAGAATTTGCTGAGTTACCACATATGTGCTAGTATGATACTAGCCCTTTTGCACTGAGATTCCTTTTTTTTTCCTTTCAGTATTTACAATATTTTTTATGTGCTAGTATGATACTAGCCCTCATGCACATGGACTTTTTTTGATTTATATTTTTATTTGGTTCAATATATATATATTTTTTTGTACCCACACTGTATTTGTCACTCATTTTATAGCTTTTTATATGTTTTAGGCAATTTTGTTTCCTCAGTCTATTCGGATGTGACCGCACTTTATTACATTTCATTATACTGTTATATTTTGTATAATTTTTTCATTTTGCCTTTTTGGAACTGATGACTCATTGTTTGAGCACTTTGTACTACTAGGTGGTGGGATTGTTCAGTCACCAATAGTTATTTGCTGAGTTACCACATATGTGCTAGTGTGATACTAGCCCTTTTGCACTGAGATTTTTCTTCTAATAAGTATTTGCTGAGTTACCACATATGTGCTAGTATGATACTAGCCCTTTTGCACTGAGAACTTTCTTTTCTTTTGTTTCAGTATTTACAATATTTTTCATGTGCTAGTATGATACTAGCCCTCATGCTTATTATACTTTTTTAAATATTTTTTTTTATTTTTTCACTCACCTCTCTATACACTTGAGCTAGCCCCTTCCCCTTTCTCTTCCCCCCTTCCCCTTTTTATCACAGCGCAATCACCACTTACTTTATTCACAGACAGAAACATATTTTAGTAGAGTAAGGGATGGCAACAACTTCTGACAATGTTTTTGTTACTGTCTGTACCTTCCAGTGAGGCCCGGAATGATGGAAAGAAGAGGAATAGTGCAGGGCCGGGCATGACAGTGTGTCTAGTGACACACATAGGGTTAATGTTTCAAGGAAAAGTGTGGGAGGAGATAACAGGAAAGTAAGGAGGAGTGGCCTTATAAAAGAGGGGAGGAGCAAAAACGGAACAGTGTGCTGGGAAGGAGACACGAGGAGGCAGAATTTCTCTGCTCCTCAGACACAATGGCGGACGTTGAGGCGATTTTGGCGCGGTTGCGGCAGGCGGCGGCGGCGAATGGATCTGACTGGCTTCGCAGCCAGGTCACAGCGATGCTCGGGGGAGAAGCAAGCCATGCAGGGGGTGAAGGTGAGCCGTCTGCGCGTGCGCGGAGATCGCGGCCTCCGGCGCGCTATTCACCTGGGCCAGGACATGGACAGGGTCGTCTGACATGGAGCCCAAGGGGGGAGCAATCAGCACCGCCGGCCAAGAGGAGCCACGCGGGTGATTCGGTGGGGCCCGGGCGGGTTACACGCCGCGGTCACGGAGCGGTGGGCGGGGCCACGGGCCAACATGGCGCCACTTCCCCGCACGCTGGCACTGCACGGAGGATTTCGAACAGCCCCTCAGTACCTCTGCACGAGTGTGAGCGGGTGGACAGAAGGGGGAGAACGGCGCCGAGAGCAGCAGCGTCCGGGTCGCGTGGATCGAGCGGCACCACGGGTGGGCGGAGCTTACCGGGCGGGGGGGACGTGTCCCAAGATGGCGATGGAAACAGCGCCCAGGCTGGCCCGGTAGCCGGAAGTTCAGGGCAGCAGGGATCAGCAGTGACTCGTCGCACAGTGCAGGCCTCACACCAGCGTGGGCTTCCGGCCTCCAGGAGGGCTTCTCCTGGGGGGCTACCTCTGACGCCAGTCCCAGTGCAAGGGGAACAGTCCGAAGACGAGGTGTCCGATGAAGAAGATGGGCTACAGCAGCCGGAACCAACAAGAGAGAGCAGCACAGCGGCTGTTGGGAGGAATCCTGGTCAGCCCGGTAAGTCTAGTGATAACTTTTCCTTTACCATTGCTTTGCAGGGCTTGCTGGGGGGGATAGCAACAACTGCAGGAGGGATGGTGACACCTTCGCAGAGCGGGGTGGGTCAGGTTACTGACCAACAACTGGCGAGTACTGCACCCGCCAGTTCGGGGTCAGGGGGACAGCTCCAGGAGCTATTGGAGGGTTTAAGGGCCCTGGTTGGTCGCTTTGGAGAGGGACCAGGGCAGGCTCCGCAAGGGGATGCACAAAGGGCGACAGGGGGGGCTGCGGTTACAGAGGTGCCAGCTACCACAACGCCAGAGAAGGTGGCAGACAAGGAAACAGCAGGTGAGAAGGGGGGTGCAGAAACAAAAGGCAGGACTGATGTGGTTAGGCTGGCAGATGCTGCAAAATGTGAGATATATGTTTGTTTTGAAGGCCCGTTAGGGGCACACTTGAAACCTGAAGTGAGAGAAAAAATTCATAAAGGTGAGTACGTGGAAATTTTCTCCTTGTTGCCATTGGAAAAGTTTAACCTGGATAGGGTTAAGCCCGACGATTCCAAGAAGGAGGATGAGGAGAAGAGGAGATATAGATTGATACCGCGGACGTTTGTGAACTGGTTACAAGCGTTCGCTATCATGGCTAGTGTCATTGGCGAAAAGAACCCTGAACATTGTTCGGGGTTGTTTTGTTATATGGATGCTATAGGTGAGGCACATAGAGTGTACGGGGGAACTGGGTGGTTACGTTACGATGAGCAGTTTCGTCAACGCAGAGCGGTGCGTCCGGCTCTGCGCTGGGACCATAAGGATATTAGCCTATGGATGAAGCTGATGTCGTCGGCTAGGACCCCGCCTCAGTTATTTCAAGGGGGGGCCGGGGGTACTAACTCCTCAGGACTACCGGCCGGCAGAAAATGGGGGGTATGCTGGCAGTATAATGAAGGATCCTGTAAATTTGGGGGGTCCTGCAAATTCAAGCATGAGTGTTCAGGCTGTGGGGGAGCCCACACCCTGTCTCGGTGTTTCAAAAAAGGTAAACGTACCGGGGAGTTTGCTCACAAGAGGGATGACGCCAGTGAAGGTGGAAAGGATGCAACCTTTCCTAAGTAAGTATCCGGATAGGAAAGCGGCGTTACTGATCACTGAGGGTTTTAGAGAGGGGTTCAAAATTCCATGTTCATTGGCGGTGGTTCCTCCAGTAGCACGGAATTTAAAATCTGCGTTGCAACACCCGGGGGTGGTGGGGGAGAAATTGGAAAAGGAAGTGGCTTTAGGACGGATGGGGGGGGGCATTTGAGGCAAAACCATTGAATGACTTGGTGGTGTCCCCTCTGGGGGTGGTGCCCAAGAAAGAGCCGAATAAGTTTCGGCTCATTCACCACTTATCATTTCCAAAAGGGGGTTCGGTTAACGATTTCATTGACCCGGACGTCTGCACCGTGTCATACACTTCGTTTGATGCGGCGGTTCGATGGGTCAGGCGCTATGGAAAAGGGGCACTGATGGCAAAAGCTGATATTGAGGCAGCGTTTAGGCTGCTGCCAGTACACCCGGACAGTTTTTGGCTGCTGGGTTGCCAGTGGCAGGAACAATTTTATGTGGACAAATGCTTGCCTATGGGTTGCTCCATTTCCTGCGCCATGTTTGAAGTTTTCAGTTCCTTTTTGGAGTGGGTGGTAAGAGAGGTGTCCGGCCTTGAATCTATGATACACTATTTAGATGATTTCCTATGCATAGGCCCACCGTCTTCCAGTGTGTGTGCGATTTTATTGTCAACGTTGCAACACACTGCAGAACGGTTTGGTGTTCCCCTGGCTGCTGACAAAACTGAGGGCCCCACCACGGAGATTAGCTTTTTGGGCATTGTTATTGATTCAATGGCAATGGAATGTAGGTTACCGCAAGGAAAGTTACTGGATCTGCAGACAGAAATAAGGCGGGTCCATGGGATGAAGAAAATACAGCTGAGGGATCTCCAATCTTTGCTTGGTAAGTTGAACTTTGCTTGTAGAATCATACCCATGGGTAGGGTCTTTTGCCGACGGCTGTCTGCAGCTACGGCTGGGGTAAAAGCACCGGCCCATTTCATTAGGCTTACTAAGGATCATCGTGAGGACCTAAAGGTATGGTATCAATTTTTGTCGGAATACAACGGGAGGTCAGTGTGGATGTCTGGTCCGGTAAGCAACTTCGATGTAGAATTGGTTACTGACGCGGCGGGATCTACTGGATATGGGGCGTTCTTTAAGGGTCAATGGAGTGCAGAACCATGGCCAAAATCCTGGGTTGAAGCAGGTTTCCTTCGTAACTTGGTACTATTGGAATTGTTTCCAGTAGTTCTGGCTATGGAATTATGGGGCAAGGCTTGTCAGAATTTAAAGTTGCGGCTGAACTGTGATAATATGGGAGTGGTGCAGGTAGTCAATCGCTTGTCAGCGTCTTCTCAACCTGTCATAAGACTATTACGACAGTTGGTATTACGGTGCTTGCAATTGAATATTTTCATATATGCTGTGCATATACCTGGGATTGAAAACACGCTGGCTGATTCACTGTCTCGCTTTCAGTGGGACAAGTTCAGGGAATTAGCTCCGGCTGCAGAGAAGGAAGGGATTCCTTGCCCGGGTTGGATCTGGGAGCTGGCATTGGAGTCATCGCAGGATGAATACAACAGTCTGTGAGTGAGTCCACATGGTCGGCCTATGTGCAGGTATGGGGTGAATGGTTGAGACTTGTACGGGAATCCGGAGCAGAGGATGACGGGGGAGAGTTGAGATTATTGGTCCTTTATTTTGTGTCCAGGAATATGGAAAATGGGGTGGGGGTATCGTCTATTGGTAAGAAATTGGCGGCGCTGTCGTTTCTGTTTAAGTTACAGGGGATGGAGGATTGGACGAAGGAATTTTGGGTACGGCAGGCATTAAAAAGGGTACCGGAAGGGGCACAAGAAAAAAGATAACCGTAGACCGGTCACTTTTGCCAACCTGTTGGCAATTTGTGATCAGCTAGGGTTGGTGTGCAGCTCAAGTTATGAATGTTTACTGTTTACAGCGGCTTTTTCGTTGGCGTTTTTTGGGGCGTTTCGGGTAGGGGAGTTGGTCAGCCCATCCAAAAAGGAAGCAGGGGGTATTTTGGTGCAAGACGTGCGGGCATGCACGGGGAGTGTGTGTTTACGGCTGAGGAGGTCGAAAACAGACCAATTGGGAAAGGGCATAGATGTGTGGCTGCATGCATTACCGGGATCGCCAGTATGTCCGGTGAGGACGGTTGGTGAATTTGGGAAGATTAGACCGGTAGGTGAGGGTCCATTTTTATGTCATGAGAATGGTGCTTACCTTTCAAAGTTTCAATTTGTGGCGGTGTTTCGAAAATGCTTATCGATGATAGGTTTGGATGAGAAGGCATACGCCTCACACTCCTTCCGCATTGGGGCGGCCACAGAAGCTGCCAGATGCGGGTTGGATGAAGCAGCGGTGCGGAGGATCGGTAGATGGGAATCAAAGAGATTCCGTTCATACATTCGCCCTCAATTAGTAGTGGAATAATAATTAAAAAAAAAAATAATATATATATATATATATATATATATATATATATATATATATATATATATAAAAATAAATAAATAAATGAAAAATAAATGAAACCCGTATGTTGTATAAGTTTGGTTTTCACATATAGGTAGTGGGTGTTTTTTGGTCTGTTGCGTTGGTGATATCACCCTGCCTTGTTGTCTTTTCGTTTCAGATGGAGTGTCTCCACGCCTCGTCTGGATACTGGGACACTCCTACGTTTGTTGGGGGGCAAGGAGAGGTGATGCGAGACCAGATGGGCGCCAGTTAGGCATATCGAGAAGGGAGGCTTTTATCAAGTGGCTGGGGAGACCAGGAATGATGTGGGGCAGAGTGGTTTCAGAGGTGGAACGATTTGCCTGGCTAGATAGACCTCCGGATGTGTTGGTCATACACGCTGGAGGTAACGATTTGGGGGTGAGGACGGTCAGGGACCTGATAGAGGATGTAAAAGCAGATTTGTTGCACTTGCACACTACTTATCCGAACACTTTGCTACTATGGTCTGATATTGTGGCACGAACTTCGTGGCGCAATGCTAGGTCTGTGGTAAGGATTAACAAGGCTCGTATACGTGTCAACAAGGTGGTGGGGAGGTTTTTGGTTCAACAAGGGGGCATGGTGATTCGGCACAGAGAGCTCGAGATAAATGTAGGCCTCTATTTGAGGAGGGATGGGGTCCACCTCACAGATGTGGGGACGGATCTTTGGACCATGGGTTTGCAGGAAGGAATAGAACGGGCCTTGAGGGTGTGGAGGGGCCCTTAAGGATAAGGTTTCATCCTTTCGGGCTGTGGCTGGTTTGTTGTTGTTGGTCGGTGACGGTAGCGGTAAATAAAAGGTTAAAAGGGGTGGGGGGTCAGCAATAGTATGGCCCCTCCTGTGTATTCCTGAAAGGAATACCGGTATGTTGCACTGCGGGAGGGGGTTGTCTCCGAGCGGTACAGCTGGAGGCCTTATCAGTTTTGAAACATGTTCCTGCAGTGCCCTCTTGTGGATATGTGGTAAACTGGGGTAGCTCCGTCATTGACCAACAGATTGTTTAAAACATGTTGTTTTATCTGAGTTTATATGTTATTCATATTGAAGTTAATATTGGAGGTAATTTTATACAGTTGTTTAATAAAAGGCTGTTATGGCCATTTATACTCCAGATGAAAGGTGTGGTCTCGTTATTTAAGTTGGTAAGAGGGTGGAGTATGGGTGGCTAACAGTATGGGTAAAAATGGGGTACATCTGGACTACACTAGTCATGTCCCATTGACAACCACACCCTGATTTTCTTGTACAGCTGTCAAGGAAATAGGATATGAGGGGAAATGTTCCCAATAGGTTGAAAGACAGGGAATTTTTTTTTATAGAAATGTTAATTTGTTTTTCACTTCTGGCACCAAACAATGGAAATTGGTGGTACTGCAGTGGCTTCAATTGATTCCTTCTCCTGGGATCTATCATTTAGTGACCTAAAAGCAGGAAATTATCAAAATAATGAAAATCAGATTACTGTGCCTGAGAGCTGATGACTGCTAACAAAACTGCCAAGTATATATCCAGTGAAAGTCATAGTATCACTTAACTGACTTTAACAAAAATCCATAAAAATAAACTCTTCTGTTGATAAATCTTATTTTGGACAGGATTAACTCATCACATTACTGTTTGACTTTGTTAGAAAATCTTGGGCAGGACTCTGGAAAATACCTTTTTACTGCTGTTATTATAAGTAGAATGAGAGTGCCAGAACTTAAAGACAAGGAAAATGTTTCCCTAGATTTTCTAACGTGAATTTATGCATGAGTAAAATAAAGCTGTAGAGATAAAAAAAATATGGTAGCATGTCATTGCTGACTTTTTAAAAACTGAACACCAGTGTATTCTTTTATTTGTTACCCTGCTGCATAACATAATAAAAAAAGCAGTATTTGCTGCAATACTGTCTATCTCAGTAATTCCATTTTGCCACAAAATGATGGCCAGTGCCATTCAGTTCACTGCTTGTGTACCCTGGCTGTCAGGGACCTGCCTCCAGGGGGCACATCCTCACTGAAGTCTAGGCACATGAGAGAAGAACAGGACCCATTATGTGACATGACTGGCCCAAATACAACTAGAAAAAAAGGTATATACATTGATTAAAAAATAGAAAAAGGCGGTCTCCAAGGTGGGGGGATGGTGTCAAATATTGGGGTGACGGGGAATAGCAAGACTAGAAATGGGCATTAGAGGCATGGGCTGTGTGTTATTGTGATCCTGGCTTCATATTCTAGTAAACCACTAACCAGGAACAAAAATTCAGCCAGTAGTTTCAGAAGTCTGAAAAATTGTGCCAGAGTGTTTGCTGGCTCAGGATAATAGCTCTGGAGCTTGCTCCCTTTTATCCCTTTAGTCTGGCAATAACTGCATATTGGTTATTATATACAGTATTATTTACTTTTAAGTGGTAATAAACTGAAAGGCAATTTTTTTTTAATATTTTTAATTGATTTTCAAAAATCAAGAATATAAACATACAAAATAGTGGATGTCTACAGACTCCTTACTCTATTGTTGATCTTAATACTGTTATTCCAACTGCCTCCCTGGGTCAACTGATAGCCTCCCATGGATTCCAATACCACCTCTACGCTGATGACACCCAAATCTATTTCTCTACCCCTCAGCTCACTCCCTCTGTCTCCTCACGTATCAGTAATTTACTCTCAGATATATCAGTCTGGATGTCTCACCACTTCCTTAAACTCAATCTAGCCAAAACCGAACTTACAATCTTTCCTCCCCCATATGCCTCTTCCCCTGATCTCTCTGTCAAAATCGATGGCACAACTATAAGCCCATCCCCACATGCCAAGGTTCTAGGTGTAGTCCTAGACTCTGAACTCTCCTTCAAGCAACACATCCAATTACTGTCCAAATCCTTCCGCCTCAACCTCCTCAACATCTCCAAAATACGCCCCTTTCTAACCAATGACACAACAAAGCTCTTAATTCACTCTCTGGTCATCTCTCGCCTCGACTACTGCAACTCCCTTCTCATTGGCTTACCTCTACATAGTCTATCACCTCTTCAATCCATTATGAATGCCGCTGCCAGACTCATCCACCTTACCAATCGCTCTGTGTCTGCCACTCCTCTCTGTCAATCCCTCCACTGGCTTCCGCTCGGCCAAAGAATTAAATTCAAAATTCTAACAACTACGTACAAAGCCATCCACAATTTCGCCCCCAGCTACATCACTAGTTTAGTCTCTAAATACCAACCTACTCGCTCTCTTCGTGCCTCTCAAGACCTTCTGCTCTCTAGCACCCTTGTCACCTCCTCCCATGCTCGCCCCCAGGCCTTTTCCAAAGCCTCTCCAATCCTATGGAACTCCTTACCCCAATCTGTCCGCTTATCTCCTACTTTATTAGCTTTCAGAAGATCCCTGAAAACCCTTCTCTTCAGAGAAGCCTATCCTACCCACACCTAACAACTGTATTTTCATTTTTTTCCATCAGCTCATCCCCCACAGTTATTACCTTTTGTTTCCACTTGACTCTCCCTTCTAGATTGTAAGCTCTAACGAGCAGGGCCCTCTGATCCCTCCTGTATTGATTTGTATTGTAACTGTACTGTCTGCCCCATGTTGTAAAGCGCTGCGCAAACTGTTGGCGCTATATAAATCCTGTATAATAATAATAATAATAATAAGTTTCTTTAATAAACAATAATAACATTTGCTGGTGCATAAAGCTTGTCGTATCAACCAATAAATAACTATGTCATCTTACTGCAGTTGAGATGAGACTTATTTCTTTCACTTGTAAATCAGCTTCCATGTCTTATGGACACTTTACTGAGGTTAACCATATCATTCATATACTAATTTCTTGCATAAGCTATATTGCGTGTGTGTATGTCTAGTAAACAGTAGCTGTGCTAATCTATGCTCCCAAGACTTAATACCTCCCTTACTATTATGTTTTGTATTTTTTATAGAATTGTTCCCACAGTGACCAGCGTTTTGCGAATCCATGTTGATTACCTTCTTTAACCACTTAAGCCCCGGACCATTTGGCTGCCCAAAGACCAGAGCACTTTTGGCGATTCGGCATTGCGTCGATTTAACTGACAATTGCGTGGTCGTGCGATGTGGTTCCCAAACAAAATTGACATCCTTTTTTCCCCACAAATAGAGCTTTCTTTTGGTGGTATTTGATCACCTCTGCGGTTTTTATTTTTTGTGCTATGAACAAAAAAATAGCGACAATTTGGAAAAAAAACATATTATTTTTTAATTTTGCTATAATAAATATCCCCAAAAAATATATAAAAAAAACATTTTTTTCCATAGTTTATCCTGATACATATTCCCCTACATATTTTTGGTAAAAAAAATTGCAATAAGCGTTTGGTTTGCTCAAAAGTTATAGCGTCTACAAAATAGGGGAAAGTTTTATGGCATTTTTATTCATATTTTTTTTTTTTACTAGTAATGGCGGCGATCAGTAATTTTTATCATGCCTGTGACATTGTGGCGGACAGATCAGACACTTTTGGCGTGATTTTGGGACCATTCGTATTTATACAGTGATCAGTGCAATTAAAAATGTGACTGGGTGTCACTGTAGGGGTTAAGTGTGTCCTAGGGAGTGATTCTAACTGCGAGGGGCTATGTGTGACACGACACTGATCACCACTCCCGATTACAGGGAGATGTGATCACTGTCAGTGTCACTAGGCAGAATGGGGAAATGCTTGTTTACATCAGCATTTCCCTGTTCTTCCTCTCCGTGAGACGATCGCGGGTATCCCCGCAGAAATCGAGTCCGCGGGACCCGCGATCGCACTCATGGAGGTCACGGCGATGGATTTCTCATATGTATAAGAGTCATCAATTAGGTTCAGTACTTCCCCTTAGGGACGGGGAAATCTTGGATTTCCACTTACGTGCAATGACCAATCGAGCTGCATATAAAATATGCATTACTAACGTGCGGCATGGAGGAGGATATGGAGGAGGACATATATCCATATCAATGCTTAAGAGGGCTTGCTCAGCTTTTAGTTTATTTAGGATTCCTGTTACATTTGCTATCAGTCTTGCTATTGCTGCCCAGAAGCTACGAAGAGAAGCACAAAACCAGAGCATGTGAGCTAAATTGCCCACTTGCCCACAATCTCTCCAGCATAAGTTGGAGGTATTCTTCATGTACTTTTCTAGCGTGTATGGTGTTTTATACCATCTCAAGTGTATTTTCTGGGCAGCTTCCCTGAAATTGTTGCATTTGGTGTGGATGTAGTTACATTATATCGCTCAGATCCGAAAAGCAAACATTTTTTATATTGTAGCTTGCCAATTCTTAGATGTCATGGCTTAATTTGTTTCTCAGAATGTTCTCATCCTGAAGCTGCTGCCCCTGGGATGCAGCCTGTGTACTGGATTTGCCGCTTGGGCCTCAGCAGGTGCTGGGTTGAGGGCCTGGAGAAGATATGCTAAAATAATGTTTGCTGGAGAGCATCATCTTGGAGTCTGGTCTGGAGAAGGATCCTTGTCCTCCTCACTGAAGAGTGTTGTGTGGAAGCTGAGTGGTAGCAGCTGTCCTAGGGCATTGTGAGTAAGACCTGGTTTTAGACTCTGAGGTCTGCATGTGCTAGAGGGATTTGAGAGCCAGAGGCTACTGGATGGACTTGGTCTGCTCTTACAGAGACCTAAAATTACTTTCTGTCCAGTATTACCTGTAGTCAAGGCTGTTTCAAGAGGATTTTTAAGAAGTGTGCCCTCCTGTTGATTTTCTTCCATAGTTTTGGAGTATCCTGGACCCTTAATTTCCCTCCTCTTCAAGCTTCTGCAAATAAAATCCATAAAGAGACTGAATTCAAACTGTGCCTGTGGCAAGCAGTCTCTGTATTAGCAAGGGAGGCCGTGGGTGAGTGCTACATATGTGATATAGCTTTACAACGTTCTGTGAGTAGGCACTGCTGTGTCACACATTTCATAGAGCCTCCCTTCTGAACTAGAGTTTCTGGAGGCAGAATCACTCAGTAAGGTAGCATGGAATATGTATCCCTTAGAAATGGAAAGTAAACTTTAGAAAAGAAGCTGAAAAAGCATGCAGGGAATCCAGGAAGTTGTGCAAAGAGATGGCCAGCAGGCATGCAGCATTGACAAGATAAAAGGAGATTTTTCAAATAAGCTTATATTAAATTATGAAAAATACATATTGTTTGCATTGTTATAACAATGCCGATGTAATACAATTAATGTGCATTCTGTCAACATAGTTTTCCTTTAAAAAACAAACATTTTTTCCAAAGGAAACAGCAGCTAATTTCTATTTATACAGGTCAATGTTAATATACAGTACACAACAGTCACTACAAAAGTGTATTATGTTACTGAAAAATGAATACAAAACCACAGTGCATGCCTCAGTTCCATTAAAGACTTCTTGAACAGCTTGATATTGCTATGTTTTCTTAGTCAGGATTCTGGAAAAATACTTTTTTTTTTACTGCTGTCATCATCTATGTGCAATAAAACTGACAAAATGTAAAGGAAAAAAAAAAAGAATTTCCTAAATTTATCAATATATATATTTTGCATATCAAAATGATCAAAGCTTGTTAAAGGGTTTTATATTATTAAAGTTAACCTTGTACTTAAAAAAACAATGTCTGCTTAATAGATCAGCGCTCCCTCCCCCATATTAACTTATGTATTAAAGTAAAAGTGAGATCCTAAGGAATGCTGAGCAGAGATGAGCCAAACATCCCCCTGTTCGGTTCGCACCAGAACATGCGAACAGGAAAAAAATTTGTTTGAACACACGAACACTGTTAAAGTCTATGGGACTCGAACACGAATAATCAAAAGTGCTAATTTTAAAGGCTTATATGCAAGTTATTGTCATAAAAAGTGTTTGGGGACCTGGGTCCTGCCCCAGGGGACATGGATCAATGCAAAAAAAAGTTTTAAAAATGGCATTTTTTTTGGGAGCAGTGATTTTAATAATGCTTAAAGTGAAACAATAAAAGTGTAATATTCCTTTAAATTTCGTACCTGGGGGGTGTCTATAGTATGCCTGTAAAGGGGCGCATGTTTCCTGTGTTTAGAACAGTCTGACAGCAAAATAACATTTCAAAGGAAAAAAGTCATTTAAAAGTACACTATATAAATTGTCGGTCTGACAATACACATAAAAGTTAATTGATAAAAACGGCATGGGATTTCCCCACAGGGGAACCCCGAACGAAAATGTAAAAAAAAATGGTGTGAGGGTCCCCCTAAATTCCATACCAGGCCCTTCAGGTCTGGTATGGATATTAATGGGAACCACAAGCCAAAGTTAAAAAAAAAAAAAAAAAAGGCGTGGGGGTCTCCCTCAAAATCCATACCAGACCCTTCAGGTCTGGTATGGATTTTAAGGGGAACCCCACGCCATTTTTTTTTAAATGGCGTGGGGTCCCCCCAAAAATCCATACCAGACCCTTATCCAAGCACGCAACCTGGAAGGCCGCAGGAAAAGAGGGGGGATGAGAGAGCGCCTCCCCTCCAGAACTGTACCAGGCCACATGCCCTCAACATTGGGAGGGTGCTTTGGGGTCCCCCCCAAAGCACCTTGTCCCCATGTTGATGAGGACAAGGGCCTCATCCCCACAACCCCTGCCCGGCGGTTGTGGGGGTCTGCGGGCAGGGGACTTATCGGAATCTGGAAGCCCACTTTAACAAGGGGACCCCAGATCCTGGCCCCCCCTGTGTAAAATGGTAAGGGGGTACAAAAGTACCACTACCATTTCACAAAAAAATTGTCAAAAATGTTAAAAATGACAAGAGACAGTTTTTGACAATTCCTTTATTTAAATGCTTCTTCTTTCCATCTTCTTTCTTCTATCTTCTTTCTTCTATCTTCTATCTTCCTTCGGTTTCTTCCTCCATCTTCTTCTTCCTCCGATCCTCTGCTTCTTGCTCCGGTGTTCTTGTCCAGCATCTTCCTCAGCAGCGTCTTCTTCCCTTCCTCATTCTCTGGCCGCTCTGTGTCCATGATGGGGCACTCCCACTGTATGAGGCTTCTCGTCTTCTGATGGTTCTTAAATAACGGAGGGCGAGGCCAGCCTGTGACCCCGCCCCCCTCTGAAGCATGGGGACTTCCCAGAGCCTTTCCCCGTGATGTCAGAGGGGGCGGGCAGTGAAGTTCCCATCAAGTCCCTGTGCGTCAGAGGGGGGCGGGGTCACCGGGTGGCCCCACCCTCCGTTATTTAAGAACCGTCAGAAGACGAGAAACGTCACACAGTTTTACACTTTAAAACTTTATTTTGCATTGATCCATGTCCCCTGGGGCAGGACCCAGGTCCCCAAACACTTTTTATGACAATACCATGCATATAAGCCTTTAAAATTAGCACTTTATATTTCTCCCATAGACTTTTAAAGGGTGTTCCCCGGCTTTCGAATTTGCCACGAACACCCCAAATTGTTCGCTGTTCGGCAAACTTGCGAACAGCCAATATTCGAGTCGAACATGAGTTCAACTCGAACTCGAAGCTCATCCCTAATGCTGAGTATCCCAAGCCTCATGGAAAGTTTAAACCAGGTAAAAGCAGTCATTAATTCATTAAAAAGTATTTTTAAATGCAAATAGTTTAAAGATTAAATTTAAATGAATGAAGATTTCAACAAGCAGGAGCCACCAGCAGAGACACTTCTCATTCAATGTAAGTGCCCGCCCTTGTGCTGTACATAAAATTAAAGTGGTTCTAAAGTCACAAGGTTTTTTACCTTAATGCATTCTATGCATTAAGGTAAAAAACTTCTGTATTGCAGGAGCCCCCCAGAGATGTGCACGAGAGCAGTAGCTCTCCCCACTGTCTCCTTCCTCAATGGGCAGATTGATAGCAGTGGCAGTCATTGGCTCCTGCTGCTGTCAATCAAATGCTGTGGCGAGGGAGCAGGGGGTGGGGCCGAGTCACTTGGTCTGTGTCAATAGATGCAGACTGGCTGGCTCGGGAGCAAGCAGGGGTGTTCCCATGGAAGGGGACTTACCCTGGGGGGCACTCACAGAAGAGGGGTGGGACTGGAGCACCGGCGGGGACCCCAGAAAAGGAGGATCGGGGCTGCTCTGTGCAAAACCATTGCACAAAGCAGGTAAGTATAACATGTTTGTTATTTTAGGTAAAAAAAAACGAAGGTTTAATGTCACTTTAAGCTTTAGGTATCTAATTTTGACTTGACAACTGCTTCTTACCATGCCCCTTCACTGTCTAATCATATGCTGGGGATAGGGAGGCAACAGGGAGGCAATCAGGTTGTGTTGTAACTACAACACAACCTACAAAAGTCTGATCATTAACCTATCTGTATTCTCTGCTGTTTGCCTGGAGAACAGTTTTTACAATAAACAGAAAATTACAGCTATTGCTTAAAGGGATATTAGAAGCAGTGGTTTTGCACAGACCAGCCCCTCTTCTCCTCTTCTTGAGTCTCCCACTGGTGTTCCTGGCCCCTCCCTCCTGCCTTTTGCCCCCATAGCAAGCAGCTTGCTTTGGGGGCACCCAAGCAGGCTCACTCGGTCCCACCCCCACTCTCTCCTCATTGGCTCACTGGCTGTGATTGACAGTAGCAGGAGCCAATGGCTACCACTGCTGTCTCAGCCAATGAAGTGGGAGAGACTTGACAGAGTCGAGGATGTTGTGCTCATCACTGGATTGGGATCAGGCTCAGATAAGTTTTAGGGGGGCTTGGGGGGCTGCTGCACACAGAAAGTGTTTTACCTTCATACATTCTATTCTAAATCTTGAGCCTTTACAACCATTTTAAAGTTGTTCTGTACAGCCACCGTGATTTTAGGTTTGGATAGAGTGGGAAAAGGTAAAAACAAATTGAAAAAATATAAAAAATTAGAGCCAATCGGGAAATTAAAGATGATGTCAGTTTACAGAGTGAATTGAACACCGACACAGTGTGAAAATTGTTTTTTTTATACAGTTTTTCCTGCTGCTATCTACAGATTGCTAAAAATCTGCTGTGACAGAGAGGGGGAGCTATACATGCTTACAACAAACTATATTCAAAGGTAGTGTTATTATTATTGCAATTCATATGGCACCAGCAATTAATGCAGTGCATTACATACTGCAGATTCACATCAGTTCCTGCCTTTAACGAGCTTTCAATTTACAATAAATACTGGTCCTTTAGGTACAGTTCTTGGTTGACAGCCCCACTTCTTCACTGTAAAGTGGGATATTTAAATTAGTGCTAAAACTAGATGTTTCCAATGCCAATAACTCAGCGAGTGTAGCATTTTTTTTTAAGAGTCCATTTACACAGGGGCAACACGACTTCCAGCACGACTTTTGGAGTCTCCCACTCTTCTTGAGTCTTCCACTGGTGTTCCTGGCCCCTCCCTCCTGCCTATTGCCCGCATAGCAAGCAGCTTGCTTTGGGGGCACCCAAGCAGGCTCACTCGGTCCCACTCCCACTCTCTCCTCATTGGCTCACTGGCTGTGATTGACAGTAGCAAGAGCCAATGGCTACCACTGCTGTCTCAGCCAATGAAGTGGGCGAGACTTGACAGAGTCAAGGATGTTGTGCTCATCACTGGATTGGGATCAGGCTCACATAAGTTTTAGGGGGGGCTTGAGGGGCTGCTGCACACAGAAAGTGTTTTACCTTCATGCATTCTATTCTAAATCTTGAGCCTTTACAACGATTTTAAAGTTGTTCTGTACATCCACCATGATTTTAGGTTTGGATAGAGTGGGAAAAGGTAAAAACAAATTGAAAAAAAATTAAAAATTAGAGCCAAACGTGAAATTAAAGATGATGTCAGTTTACAGAGTGAACTGAACACCGACACAGTGTGAAAATTGTTTTTTTTATGCAGTTTTTCCTGCTGCTATCTACAGATTGCTAAAAATCTGCTGTGACAGAGAGGGGGAGCTATACATGCTTACAACAAACTATATTCAAAGGTAGTGTTATTATTATTGCAATTCTTATGGCACCAGCAATTAATGCAGTGCATTGCATACTGCAGATTCACATCAGTTCCTGCCTTTAACAAGCTTTCAATTTACAATAAATACTGTTCCTTTAGGTACAGTTCTTGGTTGACAGCCCCACTTCTTCACTGTAAAGTGGGATATTTAAATTAGTGCTAAAACTAGATGTTTCCAATGCCAATAACTCGAGTGTGGCATATTTCTTTTTAAGAGCCCATTCACACAAGGGCAACACGACTTCCAGCGCGACTTTTGGAGGCAACTTGGAGTATGAATCACAGCGCGACTTACAACACGACTTGAAGTCACCACCAGAACAGGGAACTGAACATACCAGGCTGTTAGGCCTGGTATGGAGGTTAAGGGGAACCCCCTACACCAAAAAAAGGCATGTGGGTCCCCCCAAAATCCATACCAGACCCTTATCTGAGCACGCAGCCCAGACGGTCAGGAAAGGGGGTGGAGACAAGCGAGTGCCCCCCCTCCTGAACCGTACCAGGCCGCATGCCCTCAACATGGGGGGTGGGTGCTTTGGGGAAGGGGGGCGCCCTGCGCCCCCCCCCACCCAAAGCACCTTGTCCCCATGTTGATGAGGACAAGGGCCTCTTCCCAACAACCCTGGCCATTGGTTGTCGGGGACTGCGGGCGGGGGCTTATCGGAATAAGGAGTCCCCCAGATCCCGGCCCCCCACCCTATGTGAATGAGTATGGGGTACATCGTACCCCTGCCCTTTCACCTGGGGGAAAAAAGAGTCAATAAAAAAAACACACTACTCAGGTTTTTAAAGTAATTTATTAGGCAGCTCCAAGGGTCTTCCTCCAAGTTTGGGGGTCTCTTCCGACTTCTCCGCTCTCTCCGGCCTCTTCACTCTCTCCGGCCTCTTCTCCTGGTGTCCGGTTCTTCTCCCGCTCTCCGGTTCTTATCCGGCTCTCTGGTTCTTCTGCCGGGCTCCTCCATTATCTTCTGCTCTTTTGCTAGCGGTGGCCCAGTCTTCTCCATCGTCTTCTTCCCTCTTCTCTTCTTCCGATGTTGACACGACGCTCTCTCACGCTGTGATGTCACCCCGCCCCTTATGATGTCACAGTTCCATCATGCCCCATACTCATTCACATAGGGTGGGGGCCGAGATCTGGGGGCCCTCTTATTAAAGGGGGCTCCCGGATTCCGATAAACCCCCCGCCCGCAGATCTGGACAGCCAATGGCCAGGGTTGTCGGGAAGAGGCCCTTGTCCTCATCAACATGGGAACAAGGTGCTTTGGGGTGGGGGGCCACAGGGCACCCCCCTTCCCCAAAGCACCCACCTCCATGATGAGGGCATCACCCCCTTTCCTGACCGGCCGGGCTGCGTGCTCGGATAAGGGTCTGGTATGGATTTTGGGGGGACCCCATGCCGTTTTTTTGGCATAGGGGGTTCCCCTTAAAATCCATACCAGACCTAAGGGCCTGCTCTTGGAGGGGAACCCATGCCGTTTTTTTATTTAAAATTTGGAGTGGAGTTTCCCCTCATGATTCATACCAAACACATGTCAGTATTGCTTGTCGCTCATTGGGAAAGGAAAAAACACATTTTTCCTTTCCTGATGAGCGAGCCAGCTCGGTGCTGACATATTGTGGTCACTCTTCCTGTGTAAATTATTTTCTTTTTCCTGTAAAGTTGCCTCACTATGAACAGGGATCTGACTTGGAGGTGAATTCCATTGACGTCAATGGGTACAAGTTGCCTAGAAGTCGGATTGAAGTAGTACAGGAACCTTTTCTGAAGTCGGAGCGACTGCAGTAGTGTGCATTAAGACGGATCCATTCACTTACGTTGATTTTTTTCATGTAGCGCGACTTGAGGCAACTTGAAGTCGGATCCAAAGTTGCCCCTGTGTGAATGGAGTCTAAAGAAAATTTTTTATTGTTTCAGTACATTACACAAGACAGTGATCAAGTATATTTTGTTAAAGTTTTTTGCTATTTTGTTTCTTCTCTTTAACCACCTGCTGACCCTCACAGTAAATATACTGAGAGCGGGTGGCAGGTATGGCAAAGTACATGTACGTTGCTGGGTTTCTTCCAGGTTTGAATGGACATGGCTTGAATTTGGAAGCAGATTTCAGACAATGATTTCAGCTGACACCTGCTGATCAGCTGTGCCCAATGACAGCACAAAGTTCAGAGTATAGCTATCTGGCTGTTTCTTGTCCCTGAAAAGCAGGGAGAAAAAACAGCCAAATCAGAAAAGTAGCACCCATTATACACATTACACTTGTGAGCACACAGTTGACTACCCCTTGATGCTAACCCCTTCCCAGCCAGTGTCATTAGTACAGTGTACAGTATTATCTCTGATCCCTGTATTAGTGTCACTAGCGATGTCAGTGTTAGTTAGTGACCCTCCCAGCCACTGTCTGTTAATGCCAGATTGTCTGCCACACTGTCACAGTCACACTATAAGTCACTGATCACCGCCATTACTAGTATAGCGTCTATAGCGTGTGTAAATTCCAGTATATACTGTATACCATAGTTTGCAGACGCTATAACTTTTGCACAAACCAATTATTATAAAGTTATTGTGATTTTTTTTACCAAAGACATTTGCAGGATACATTTTTGCCTAAATTTACGAAGAAATAAATTTTTTTTCAATTGGATATGTTTTATAACAGAAAAAAGAAAATATTTGTTTTTTTTTAATTTTGGTCCTTTTTTATTTATATAATTAAAAATAATAATAATCGGGTCCTGCAGACTCGATGTTCGCCGGTGGCCTGCGATTGTAAACAAGGCATTTCCCTGTCCTGCCTAGTGGAATGACAGAGATCTACTGCTCCCTGTCATCGGGAACAGTGATCTCTGTCATGTCCTAGGTACCCTATCCCCCTACAGTTCCTGAGGGAACACAGTTAATCCATTGATTGCCCCCTAGTGTTTAACCCCTTCCCTGCCAGTGATATTTATATAGTAATCAGTGGCTATTTTTAGCTCTGATCGCTGTATAAATGTCAATGGTCCAAAAATAGTGTCAAAAGTGTCCAATCTTTCCGCCGCAATGTCATGTCGCAGTCCCGATAAAAATTGCTGATCACCGCCATTAGTAGTAAAAAAATAAAAATAATAATAATAAAAATGCCATAAATCTATTCCCTACTTTGTAGACGCTATAACTTTTGTGCAAACCAATCAATATACGCTTATTACAATTTTTTTTTACCAAAAATATGTAGTAGAATATATATCGGCCTAAACTGAGGAAGAAATTTGTTTTTTTATAAAATTTTTGGGGATATTTATTATAGCAAAAAGTAAAAAATATAACTTTTTTCCAAGATTGACCGTCTTTTTTTCTTTATGGCGCAAAAAAATTAAATTTGCAGAGATGATCATATACCACCAAAAGAAAGCTCTATTTGTGGGTAAAAAGGACGTACATTTTGTTTGGGTTAAGCGCTGCACGACCGTGCAATTGTCAGTTAAAATGACGCAGTGCCGTATCGCAAAAAATGCTCTGGTCATTAAGGGGGCAAATCCACCCGGGGCTGAAGTGGTTAATCTTATTGCATTCTATGCATTAGGATAAAAACCTTCAGTGTGCAGCAGCCCCCCTCAGCCCTCCTAATACGTACCAGAGCCCCATCGCAATCCAGCAATGATGCATAAGAGTCTCAGCTGCCTGGGACTCTCCCTGCTCATTGTCTGAGACAGCAACAGGGCGCCATTGACTCCCACTGCTGTCAATCAAATTCAATGAGCCAATGAGGAGAGAGAGGGGGCTAGACCAAACCGTGGCTCTGTGTCTAAATGGACACACCGAGCAGCGGCTCGCCTTGGGTGCCCCCATAGCAATCTGCTTGCTGTGGGGGCACTCAGCAGGAGGGAGTGGCCAGGAGTGCCAGTGAGGGATCCGAGAAGAGGAGGATCTGGGCTGTTCTGCACAAATTCACTGCACAGAGCAGGTAAGTATAACCTTTTTGTTATTTGTAAATAAAAAAAAATATTTTAGTATCACTTTAAAGTAGCACAGTGCTGAATAAAAAAAAAAAATGCCTTGGTCATGAAGATGGATTTTAGAGTTGAGGAAACCATAAGATGCGTTTTAAAAATATAGCTTGACTTTTATTCTTGCACTCTCTTAAAGCTGTGCATATCATTTCATTGCAAAGAAAATGTACACTATAGAAAATATTGTGCTGGGTCTACTCAAAAAAATTGAGGCAACTGTTTGCATCAGCTTTTTAAGTACTGTCAACTAAACCTATTCTTGTGTGACTCATTAGACTTTTCATGTTTCAACTTTGCTGTTTTAAGTAAAGCCAACTCAATTTTTTTTAGTTTATAGACCATAGTGTTTTAAGCTAGAAATACATACATTAATTTGTCTGGAACTATAGTTTTAAGTAGAGCCAACTCAGTTTTTCCAGTTTATAGACTATAGGTTCAAGTAAAGCCAACTCAATTTTTCCAGTTTCTAGACCATAGGTTTAAGTTAGAAATACATACATTAACTTATTTATTGGAGGTACTTAAATAGCATTGTCAATTTATGCAGCACTTTTCATATACATTGTGCATTCACATCCGTCCCTGCCCTCAAGGAGCTTACAATCTAAGATACCTAACTCACATGCATAAATATACTAGGGCCAATTTCTCTACCAGCAAGCCTTCAGAGTGGGCAAGGACACATGCAGGCACAGGGAAAACATGCAATCGTCATGTAGTGTCATGGTTGGGATTTGAACCAATGACCCTTTTGCTGCTATGTGAAAGTGCTAACCACTGTACCACTGTGCTGCCCTATTAGGACAGGGTCACCCATTTACTTTACCGGGTGGCCCCACCCTCAGCTATATAACAGCTGTCACAGAGAAGAAGCATCACTCGGCAGGAGCCTCCCATGGAGACGGAGCTGTTGCGGCTTTTTTTTTTCTTTTTTTGGTCCGTCGGGCAGCGTTAGATGGATTTACGTCATGGGACATATTTGTTTTTTTATATTTTAATAAAGGACTTGTCCCAAAGTTTCTCCTGTCTTTTTTACTATTTTTGACACTTTATTTGGTGAATGTGTAGGGGTACAATGTACCCATTACCAATTCACATAGGGGGGGGGCCGGGATCTGGGGGTCCCCTTGTTAAAGGGGCTTCCAGACTCCGATAAGCCCCCCGCCCGCAGACCCCCACAACCACCAGGCAAGGGTTGTAGGGATAAGGCCCTTGTCCCCATCAACATGGGGACAAGGTGCTTTTGGGGGCTACTCCAAAGCACCCTCCCCATGTTGAGGGCATGTGGTCTGGTACGGTTCAGGAGGGGGGGCGCTCTCTCATCCCCCCTCTTTTCCTGTTGCCTGCCAGGTTGCGTGCTTGAATAAGGGTCAGGAATGGATTTTTGGGGGACTTTTACCTCTTTTTTTTTTTTTAAATTGGCGCAGGGTTCCCCTTAATATCCATACAAGACCTGAAGGGCCTGGTAAGGGTTTTGGGGGAACCCCCACGCAATTTTTTTAAAAAAAATTTTGGTTCAGGGTTCCCCTTAATATTCATTCCAAGACCCAAAAGGCCTGGTAATGGACTGGGGGGGAACCCATGGCATTTTTTTCAATGAGTTTTATGTATATTGCCGGGACCCGACAATTTATTACAGCCGTGATTAGTTTTAAATGACTTTTTTTTCCTTTAGAAATGTAATTTTGCTGTGGTACTGTTCTAAACACAGGAAAACTGCACCACTTAACAGGCATACTATAGACACCCCCAGGCACGATATTTAAAGGAATATTTCATTTTTATTGTTTTACTTTAAGCATTATTAAAATCACTGTTTCTAAGGGTGTAAATTTTTAATTTCACTCTTCACTGCCTATCACAGTTTCGGAGGCCATGGAATGCCCAGGTGGCACAACCCCCCCAAATCACCCCATTTTGGAAAGCAGACACCCCAAGCTACTTGCTGAGAGGCATGGTGAGTATTTTGCAGCTCTCATTTGTTTTTGAAAATGAAGAAAGACAAGAAAAAAAAATTTTTTTTTCTTTTTTCAATTTTCAAAACTTTGTGACAAAAAGTGAGGTCTGCAAAATACTCACTATACCTCTCAGCAAATAGCTTGGGGTGTCTATTTCCAAAATAGGGTCATTTGGGGGGGGGGGGGGGGTTTGTGCCACCTGGGTATTCCATGGCTCCTGAAACTGTGATAGGCAGTGAAGAGTGAAATCAAAAATTTACGCCCTTAGAAAGCCCGAAGGCGGTGCTTGGTTTTCGGGGTCCCGTGCGCGGCTAGGCTCCCAAAAAGTCTCACACATGTGGTATCCCCGTACTCAGGAGAAGCAACAGAATGTATTTTGGGGTGTAATTTCACATATTCCCATGGCATGTTTGAGCAATATATCATTTAGTGACAACTTTGTGCAAAAAAAAAAAAAAATGTGTCTTTTTCCTGCAACTTGTGTCACAATATATAATATTCCATGGACTCGACATGCCTCTCAGCAAATAGCTTGGGGTGTCTACTTTCCAAAATGGGGTCATTTGGGGGGGTTTTGAACTGTCCTGGCATTTTATGCACAACATTTAGAAGCTTATGTTACACATCACCCAATCTTCTAACCACTTGAAGACAAAGCCCTTTCTGACACTTTTTGTTTACATGAAAAAATTTTTTTTTTTGCAAGAAAATTACTTTGAACCCCCAAACATTATATTTTTTTAAAGCAAATGCCCTACAGATTAAAATGGTGGGTGTTTCATTTTTTTTTCACACACTATTTGCGCAGCGATTTTTCAAATGCATTTTTGGGGGAAAAAACACATTTTTTAAAATTCGAATGCACTAAAAAACACTATATTGCCCAAATGTTTGATGAAATAAAAAAGATGATCTTAGGCCGAGTACATGGATACCAAACATGACATGCTTTAAAATTGCGCACAAACGTGCAGTGGCAACAAAATAAATACATTTTTAAAAGTCTTTAAAAGCCTTTACAGGTTACCACTTTAGATTTACAGAGGAGGTCTACTACTAAAATTATTACCCTCGATCTGAACCTTCGCGGTGATACCTCACATGCATGGTGCAATTGCTGTTTACATTTGACGCCAGACCGACGCTTGCGTTCGCCTTAGCGCGAGAGCAGGGGGGGACAGGGGTGCTTTTTTTTTTTTTTCCTTTATTATATTTTTTGCTTTTTTATCTTATTTTTAAACTGTTCCTTTCATTTTTATTTTTTTTTAATCGTTTTTATTGTTATCTCAGGGAATGTAAATATCCCCTATGATAGCAATAGGTAGTGACAGGTACTTTTTTGAAAAAATTGGGGTCTATCAGACCCTAGATCTCTCCTCTGCCCTCAAAGCATCTGACCACACCAAGATCGGTGTGATAAAATGCTTTCCCAATTTCCCAATGGCGCTGTTTACATCCGGCAAAATCTAAGTCATGAAATGCTCATAGCTTCTGGTTTCTTAGGCCATAGAGATGTTTGGAGCCACTCTGGTCTCTGATCAGCTCTATGGTCAGCTGGCTGAATCACCGGCTGCATTCTCAGGTTCCCTGTTGAGACAGGAGAGCCAGAGAAAAACACGGAAGATGGTGGGGGGGCATTCCCTCCCACTGCTTGTAAAAGCAGTCTAGAGGCTAATTAGCCACTAGGATTGCTTTTAGATGAAAGTCGACCGCTGGCTGAAAAGAATGATACCAAAACCTGCAGGTATCATTCTGGTATATAGCACCCACGTGACTTACGTTCTGGAATGTCCGTGCCACATACAATATGTGGGTAGGACACTAGACAGCTACACATCAGAATCAGGGAACATATCACTAACATAAAAAATGGATACCACAAGCACAGCGTCTCAAGACACTTTAAAGATTATCACAATAAAGATCCAAGGTGCATGGTCTTTTACAGGATTGACAGAATTAAAGGACACTGGAGGGGGGATAACAAGAGGATTAAAATCTCACAAAATGAGACCAAATGGATATTTTTGCTGGATACCCTCCAACCAGCGGGAATGAACATCGAGGTTGATCTGAATTGTTTTCTTACAAACTTCTAGACCTATGAACAAATTTTAATAAACATATGAGATACCATTCCGCACCCCTATGATTTGAATGAGAAAGCACATTAAAGATGAAATTACAATAATAAATTATCCCCTATTAGAACATATGAAAGAATGCGACCCAGTCTTCTCCAAAAAACACCCCCAAGAATATCCATCATCCATTATTTTGCATTTATTTGTTGTTTTTTAGGTAAAACAATAAGTAAATATTCAGGATCACACATAAAATAAATAGTTACATACTCTATAGGATTGGGAGTTGGGGTTTTTTCCCTACCATAAGTTTTGATTATGATCATAAAATTTACGGATAATCCATAGGATACATATTGCTAGTTTTTTCCCTAAATAGAAACAAGTACTATTGTACTTGGGGTACATAAATACAGTCTTCACATTTGAGTATCTGGGACTCCTCACATCTCAACATATTTTTATTTTTATTTTATTTTCAATTTTATTTTTATTACTTTTTAATTGTATTTGCATTTTTATTTTTTAATCTATTTTCAATTGTATTTTTTAAATGTATATTTTATATAAAGTGTAATTTATGTGCTAAATGATGGAAGCACCATTTAAAAGTGTGACTTGTACGTGCAGAGATACTGAAAAAATCTTTAGGCACAATTAGCAATGCCTTGGGCGTGTCACCAGACACGGATGTCAGCTTAAATTTGCGGCAAGACACAAAGGAAGAGGGTGTACAGCCGAGCGCTGCTGGGGGCCGTCCCCTGTTAGCGGCTTAAGCTCCGTATCTCACCACCAATATAAACAGGGCCATCAGCACATGAGTGCGCAAGCGCGCAACGTGGGCTACGGTCTGCAATATCCTCACCAAAATGGCCGCCAAACACAGCATTAGAGTGCACAAGACTCCGGTCTGCAATATCTAAACAAAAATGGCCGCCACATAAACAGCACACACTAAGTACACGGCGCACTAGCATTATATAAACGGGAGAGGTGTAGCAAGATGCACGCCCCAGTTGAAGTCTGATGACGAACGCGCGTAGGGCGGGACTACGTACATCTTGCAGCACCTCCAGCTAAGCAGTTCAGGACATTTATTTCATGCTCGATTTTATCTTTGTAAATGTGAGTACAATTATCCTAGTAAGCTTTAACCGGTTCAATACCGGGCAATTTCACCCCCTTCCTTCCCAGGCCAATTTTTAGTTTTCAGCACTGTCGCATTTTAAACATCAATTGCGCGGTCGTGCGACGTTGTACCCAAAAGAAATTGACGTCCTTTTTTTCACCACAAATAGAGCTTTTTTTTGGTGGTATTTGATCGCCTCTGCGGTTTTTATTTTTTGCGCTATAAACAAAAGAAGAGCGACAATTTTGAAAAAAACACAATATTTTTTACTTTTTGCTATAATAAATATCCCAATTTTTTTTTTAAAAACACATTTTTTCCTCAGTTTTGGCCGATACGTATTCTTCTACATATTTTTGGTAAAAAAAATCGCAATAACCGTATATTGATTGGTTTGCGCAAAAGTTATAGCGTCTACAAAATACGGGATAGATTTATGGCATTTTAAAAAAAAAAAATATTTTTTAATTTTTTTTAGCGGCGATCGCGATTTTTTTTGGTGACTGCGACATTATGGCAGACACATCGGACACTTTTGACAAATTTTTGGGACCAATCACATTTATACAGCGATCAATGCTATAAAATTGCATTGATTACTGTGTAAATGTGACAGGCAGTGAAGGGGTTAACCACTAGGGGGTGGGGAGGGGTTAATATGTTTCCTAGGGAATGATTCTAACTGAAGGGGGAGGGGACGCACTAGGGGAGGAGACCGATCTGTGTTCCTCCGTTCTGGGAACATAGATCGCTCTCCTCAGAGCTGACAGGCTGTGGATCTGTGTGTTTACACACACAGATCCACATGCCGGCCCGGTTAACGGGCAATCGCGGGTGCCCGGCGGATATCGCGGCCGCCGGGCACATGCACCGGGTCCCGAGGAACGCGGCGGGCACGCGCGTGCGCGCGTCCCCTAGACGGCCGGGAATCCCAGGACGTCATATGACGTCCACCCAGGATGGGAGATCCCATCTGTGGACGTCATATGACTATGGGCGGGTAGGGAAGTGGTTAATAAAGTTTCACATACGGTTTTACGCTATGGGCATCCCTCCTTTCTTCCATATGTAACACATCAAAACAACATGTAAAGCATAGAACGGGAACATCCAGGATTGCTACACAGTGGCAAATACTGTGACTGCGTGCACCCCTGCAGGGGTAAGAAAATCCGGTGAGTGCAAACAGAATCAGAGTATGCTGATAAGACACCATTAAAGAGCCAGCACCTGGATAAGAAGCTTTCCTATACTAATTTGTTTTCAAGAGAGTGAATACCTCAGAACCACTCCAAAAGAACTTTTTCAAACTTAATGGAATTTTTCCTATCCATAAACACTGGTTCTAAGCACACCAGTTACTTTTATGTGTGATTTTTGTAATTAAGCACTAGTCACTTTATTGAACTATCAGTAATTTCACTCGCACTATAGCACATTGTCTTTTTGGATTAGTTAATGATATATAGGCACTTTTTTGCTGCACGATTGCACTTTGGCATTTTGAATTTAGTTAATGTAATAATTGGTGACACTTTATTCCTTATTTATTTATAAATTTTGTTTTAATCATACCACAATGAGATAAGGAATATCTTTGTGACAAACACAAGCTAAAACCCAAATTATCTATTTTTAGAACACAGGCAGGCATCTGAACTCTTTGATTCACGTTTTCAATATTTATTGTTTAATATTTACAAGCAACACTTTAGGTTCATCAAATAATAAACAGAGTTAGTGTCTACTATTGAAGTAAATTCTTTTGACCCCATAAGGGCAGCGTCATATCTACTCCTGCTTTCCATACACTCATTTGTACATTCTACCTAGGTGGGATTGTATATGTAGAGGCAGCAGCCCCACTTTAGGATTAAATAAAAATAAAAATACATTCAGCCATTGCGCGGATTTACCTTATTTACATCATTCTGATATAACCACTCAAAGTCATGAATTGCGTACCTGAAGACAAAAAAATGGTTAACAATAAAACACAGTAAACGGTAAAGTATAAAAAATTGCATACCTGAAGAGCAAACATGATAAAACATAATAACAATAAAACATTGCAGAAAAGAATACAGTAAAAAAGAGCAGAACAATAGAGAGAGAATAGAGAGAGAGAGAACAATGAAACGACAACTATTTTTTTTATTTTATATATTTTTTTGTGTTTTTTTTTTTTACACTTTTTTTTGTAACTGTAACTTTTATAACTGTAACCGGTTCCAGGTTCGGGTCTCTCAAAATGCGATGGCATCTTGGGAGACCCTGTGAAAGTGTGCCTAGTCTGTGCAATGCTGTACCCTACGCTAATACTCAACTAGTGTATGGTAGCGTTCAAAACATTCACCAATGCAAAGACCAGGATTGTCAGGACAGGAGGGACAATAATAGCGGGTGTCACGCCTATATCCGTGCTTGCTGCAGACAAGACATCTTTTTTGGGGGGGTTCGTTGGGTAGGGGTACTCGGGAGGACATAAAAATGCATCTCATGCAGCCGACTGCATTTGGTTGGGGATGTGAATGGGGGAAGTACGGGTGCTGCAGAAGTGGTGGGTTCCCAATTAGGATTGGCGAATGCAGCAGGAAGGGCACTATGGGCATGACGGGCCTGTGTTTGTCTTCTTCTTGGTGGCAGCGGGACACTACTTGTGCTTGCCACCTCACCAGCTTGAACTGCACTTATGGGACTCGCCACGTCACCAAGTGTTACTGCAGTGCTGGTTTGACTACGACCGGGGTGTACTAGGCCACTGGTGCTTGCCAGTTCACCAAAACGCTACCAAAAAAACGATCAGCGATCGCAGGGATCAGGCCTGACTCTGCGAACGCTGCAGTTATGTGTTTAGTGTTTTGTAAGTGACAGTGATAGATCGATACTGCACTTGGGTGGGCTGGGCTGGGCCGGGCGGAGGGGCAAAACGCAGGTGCTAGCAGGTATCTGGGCTGATCCCGCTAACACTGCGTTTTTGGGAACCCTAAACTGCTGGGGACGCTAGTATAGATCTGATCGGATCAGATATTGATCCATTCAGATACTATAACACTAAGGGAGGTGTACGGTGCGTGTGTGGGTGTTAGCGGTATTGGCGCTAACCCAATGCTGCTTCGGGCTGGTGCTTGCCAGTTCACCAAAATGCTACCAAAAAAACTGTTAGCGATCGCAGGGATCAGGCCTGACTCTGCGAACACTGCAGTTATGCGTTTAGTGTTTTGAAAGTGACAGTGATCGATCGATACTGCACTTGGGTGGGCTGGGCTGGGCCGGGCGGAGGGGCAAAACGCAGGTGCTAGTAGGTATCTGGGCTGATCCCGCTAACACTGCGTTTTTGGGAACCCTAAACTGCTGGGGATGCTAGTATAGATCTGATCGGATCAGATATTGATCCGTTCAGATACTATACCACTAAGGAAGGCGTATGCTGCATGCGTGGATGTTAGCGGTACTGACGCTAATCTGACACTGCCTGGGGCGATGCATATCACAGCCGGGCGATCAGGGGGCTAAACCTTTACTCGGTAATAAACGGCGGGTGCCCTGAAACTATAAAAAATAAACGAACTAACCAGCGTCACCCGTAACAGTTATACGGTGATCACTGGTGAAAGGGTTAAGTAGGGGGCAATCAAGGGGTTAAAACCTTTATTAGGTAGTATATGGGGGTCCCCGACGCTATAAAATGCTGACGGCGAACCTCAATATTTACATCCCTAACTAGCGTCACCAGTGACACTAATACAGCGATCAGAAAAATGATCGCTTAGTGACACTGGCGACGGGGGGTGATCAAGGGGTTAAAACTTTATTAGGGGGAGTTAGGGGGGTATCCTAGACCTAAAGGGGGCTAATACTAACTGCCCTACCACACTAACTGTCACAAACTGACACCAATGCAGTAATCAGAAAAAAAAAACTGCTTGGTGTCAGTGTGACAGGGGGGAGGGTGATTAGGGGGTGATCGGGGGTGTAATGTGTGCCTGGCATGTTCTACTGTATGTGTAGTGTTGGTGCACTCACATTGAAGTCTTCTCTCCTCGGCACCGGAACGGAAAATACCAAGCCGAGGAGAGATGACATAATTTCCTCTGCTGCTGTTTAGCATACAGCAGCAGAGGAATGATCCCATTGGCTGGGAGCGATGGGGGGGCTACGAATGGATGGCCTCCCCCTCACCTCCGATCGCCGGGGGACAAACGCCGACCGCCTCGGGCACCGGGGGGGGCCCGATCGGACCCCCCGCCCGCGGGAGGCAGATCACGTACAGGTATGTGATTCTGCCTGCCCGTGCCATTCTGCCGCAGTATATCTGCGTGAGGCAGTCGGCAAGTGGTTAAAGCACGTGAACGATAATTTGTTCAATGTTCATTCTTACTTTTTATTCTCATTGCATGGCTTTCTAGTGCCTTGGAAAAATTCTTGTCACTGGTGGTGCTCTTTTGTCCTGATGGGCCTCAAGTGTATGGGAACTGCCTTGTGCAAGTGTAGTCAAAGGAAAAGATAATTTTTTTAAGTAAATGTAACTCAATTAGAATATGGAAATGCACATACCTTAAAAGTTTTGTCTAGATTACTCAATATTATACGTTATTTTTGTAAATGTAAAAGGTGTGTTTTAAGAACTAATGAAAATAAGTAAGGTACTTAAAATATCAAAGTAAATTAATTAACATTTATTTATTTGTTGCAAATTATAAAATTTTTATGGTAAAATTACAAGCCAACAGAATAATTTTTATCAGTGTATGGTTAAAGAGTAATTGTGATTTATGATGAATAATTTTATTTCCAATAAAAAGGGTTCTTCCAAAAATTGCACTTCAGAAGATAAGCATGCATGAAATGACTGATCTGTTATTTATTTTGTTCTGACTTGAATGTCTTAGCCAGAAATTATTTTTGAATCATTAACCAGTTACCATAGCCTAATGACGGCTACAGGGCAGTTCGGTAACTCTGGGAGAGCGTACTATGACGTCCTCCAAGAAAACCGTTCCCGCACGCCCCCTGGGGCACGCACATGGGAACATCCATGCTCGCCGAGTTCACGGGACCTGCAACACAGATCGCTGACAGCGGCCCTTTACCACGTGATCACTCTTTCTAATGGCAGAGCGATCACAAATGTAAACAATGCCTGAAGCAGGGTCATCAGGAGTTCATCTCTCTCCTGTCCTCACATCGATGTAGCATGAGAGGAGAGGAGAGCTATCGTTTGCCTAATTGTGAACTTAATTTATATATGCCCAGCGGGGCCCAACAGCGCCACAACAGTGCCCAACAGTGCTATAACAGTGCCATCTGTGCCATCTGTACCACCTGTGCCACCTCTGTGCCACCTCTGTGCCACCAGAGCCACACCAGTGCAACCAGAGCCACACCAGTGCCACTACAGTGCACACCATTGCCACATCAGTGCCGCCTGTGCCCACCAGTGCCACCTGTGCCACCTGTGCCCATCTGTGCCACCAGAGCCACACCAGTGCAACCAGAGCCACACCAGTGCCACCTGTTCCCATCAGTGCCGCCTGCCCATCAGTGCAACTGGTGCCCATCAGTGCTCATCTGCGCCACTGCAGTGCCACATCAGTGTTGCCTGTGCCCACCAGTGCCACCTGTGCCCACCTTTGCCGCCTGTGCCCAGCTGTGCCTCCTGTGCCCACTAGTGCTGCCTGTGTCTACCAGTGCCAGTGCTCAATAGTGCACATCAGTACTCTGCAGTGCAGCCTCACCAGCCACCAGTATGGCAAAAAAATATTTTACTAGTGAGGAGGCCTACCAGCAACTAAGCATGACCGATGAGAGCAGCGGGGAGCTCTCTGAGTCTCAGTCTGATTCGGATTCGGCCTATGAACCCGGGAAAAGCAGTGGGTCTGATACAGAATCGGAAGAGGAACGTGTGCCCGTGAAAAGAAGGCATTCTGCCGTGGAGCAGCAGCCTACTACCAGCAGCGCAGGGCCATCCACCTCGAGCACAGTGCCGTCCACCTTGAGAGCAATGCCGTCCACCTCGAGAGCAGTGAAGTCCACCTTAAGCGCAGTGCCGTCCACCTCAAGCGCAGTGCCATTGCAACAAAGGCCAGGCACCAGTAGGGTGTCATCTCAGCCCCAAAGGGATAGGGGCCATGCCAGCCTTCCCTATGCCCTTCAAAACCCCCTGTGGCTTCCCCCTAATTCCGGAGCAACAAATATCCCCCCTTTTACCGCCCAGCCAGGTGTCCAGGTGAACACCAATGATTTTGTCATCCTTGATTTTTTTTATTTGATTTTCACCGAAGACTTACTATTATCCATTGTGGCCCAGTGCAACCTCTATGCACAGCAGTAAATAGTAAGCAACCCAGGTTCTAGTTACGCCTGTCCCTTTGAGTGGAGGGAACTTATCGTAGAGGAATTCAAAATTTTCTTAGGCCTAACTTTTAATATGGGACTCACAAAAAAAATGAATTGTACTCCTATTGGTCTACCAACCCCATTCACCACATGCCACACTTCTCTTCGATTATGCCAAGATCAAGATACCTTATGATTTTGCGGTTCCTCCACTATAATGACAACACCCAGTGCCCTCCCCGAAATGACCCAGCTTTTGGCAAATTATTTAAAATTCGTCCACTCCTAAATAATTTCTCTGAAAAATTTCCCCAGTTATATACCCCCGAACAGAATATCTCCGTTGATGAGTCCCTTGTAAAATTCTCAGGCAGGCTGGGCATCAACCAGTTTATTCCCAGCAAAAGGGCCCGATATGGGATTAAAATGTACAAACTTTGTGACCGAGCCACAGGGTACATTTACACCTTCCGGGTGTACAAAGGGAAGGACTTCCAACTGCATCCCCCTGAATGTCCAGAGTATATTGGAGCCAGCGGCAAAGTTGTCTGGGAGCTTGTTTATCCACTCCATGAAAAGGGATACCATCTTTATGTGGATAATTTTTATACTAGCTTGCCCCTCTTCTGCAATCTTCACCGGAGAGACACCCCAGCATGTGGTACAGTAGGAGCCAATAGAAAGGGCTTCCCACAAAAATTCATCAATGAAAGGCTATGACGAGGGGAGACGGCGTCTTTGAGGAACCAGGAGTTATTGGCTGTCAAGTGGAGAGACAGACAAAACGTCCACATGCACACGACAATCCATAATGACACCTATGTGGAAGTCTCCAGAAGAAACGGCCCAATCCAGAAACCAGCTTGTATCTATGACTATAATTTATGGGGGGAGTGGACTTCAATGATCAGACGATTGAGACCTACCTTCCCACAAGAAAATCCCGTCATTGGTATAAAAAAGTGTCCATTTATTTTTTCAGTTTGGCTATGTATAACACTTATGTTATTTACCAAAAATCTACTGAGACCCCCGTATCCTATCTGCACTACCAGGAACAAGTAATCACTGCCCTTTTGTACCCTGAAAGCCCACCAGAAAATATTCGCTCTGATTCCATGAGCAGACTCCATGAACGCCACTTTCCTGATAAAATGTGAAACAGGCCACAGACGTCAGAAGAAATGCCGGGTGTGCTCCAGAGGAGGAGTTAGAAGAGACACCATGTATTATTGTCCCCAATTTCCTTCCCAACCAGACCTCTGTATAGGTAAATGTTTCTGCTGTTACCATACTTCTCTACATTATTAGGGAAGTGTGGTAAACGTAATTCTCATTTCCTGTCATTTTCCTCCACACCCCTTATGCCACTGCACTGAACTGTACATACCTCTGTCTTCTCTGGAACTGACCCTGGCCTGTTATATGACCAAGCTTTTGCCAAATGATAAACATACCTCTGCCTTCTCCGGAACTGACCCTGGCCTGTTATTCAACCAAGCTTCTGCCTAACGCTAAACTGTACCTACCTCTGCCTGCTCTGGAACTGACTCTGGACTGTTTGACCACATTTTTTGCCTGCCTCTTGGACTGATCATTTACCCTGCTATGCTGGTGGGAACACAGGGGTCTCACATATGTGAGGGGATGCAGAAATGTTTTTCTGGATGAAGAAAACTAATTTTTTAGTTTTCTGATTCCCAGATTAGGGTCGGGAGACTCGGACACTTCGAAGAGATTTGGGTGGGAGAAGCCTCTGCCCCTGTCCCCATTCTTTCCTGTCTAAAAAGTGTGTATACTTTGTGCTAACCAAATAAATAAAAAATTCAGTGCAGCTGCTTGTGCAAGCCCCAAATACTAAAAGACCCCAAAACTATCATAAAATATAACAAGCGCGCATCCACAAGTGATATTGCAATAAGAACCTTTTTATAGGTAACTTCTAAATGTGCAACCAAGTAACCAAATTGAAAACTGAAACAAATCTTTCCTCAAATAATATTTACCACAAACCTGTACCTGTTTGTGATGTGAAACAAATAGATACAGATCGCAAGATCCGTATTGGTAAAGTTTAAGAACCTTGAGCAAATTAATTAGTGAATAATTAGAACAATAGTCCCATCATATAGTGAAAAAAATATATGTAGTAAGAACATAGGTATCAGCCGTAATTCTTCTGTGCTTGAAGAAGTATCAGTGCTTTTTCATCCAAAAAATACCGTATTTATCGGCGTATAACACGCACTTTTTTCCCCTTAAAATCAGGGGAAAATCGCGGGTGCGTGTTATACGCCGATCCCCTGCGATCCTGACCTGTCAGAACTAAAAAATCGCTGACCGCGATTTGAAAATGGCGCCGCCGGCGCCGAAATACACCGTGCCGGTCCTCGGCTCTTCTCGGCGGCTTTCGGTTTCACTCGAGCGCCGCCCGAACCTAGCCGAGTATACTCGGCTAGTTTCGGATAGCTCCGCTCACCGTCCGAGTGGAACCGAAAGTAAACGAGAGCCGCCGAGAAGAGCCGAGGACCGGCTCTGTGTATTTCGGCGCCGGCGGCGCCATTTTCAAATCGCGGTCGGCGATTTTGAAGCTCACAGGCTTCAGCAAGACTGCACTGGGGCAAGGCTGGACTGGGGCAAGGCTGGACTGGACACTGGGGAAGGCTGCACTGACATGGCTGCACTGACATGGCTGCACTGACATGGCTGCACTAGCAAGGCTGCACTGACATGGCTGCACTGACATGGCTGCACTAGCAAGGCTGCACTGACATGGCTGCACTGACATGGCTGCACTAGTAAGGCTGCACTGACATGGCTGCACTGGCAAGGCTGCACTGGCAAGGCTGCACTGACATGGCTGCACTGGCAAGGCTGCACTGACATGGCTGCACTGACAAGGCTGCACTGACAAGGCTGCACTGGGCAAGGCTGGACTGGGGCAAGGCTGCACTGAGAAGGCTGCAATGATGGGCATTTAAATGTAAGTTTTTTTCCCTTCAACTTCCCTCCTAAAAGTTTTTTTTCCTTAAAATTCCCTCCTAAATTGAGGTGCGTGTTATACGCCGGTGCGTGTTATACGCCGATAAATACGGTATATAAATTAGCCGCTTATGAGATACGTCGGATCTCAGATTATAGAGATCAAGTATGCCAGGTGCATTAGCCTGCCGGCACCGAGGGTCTCCACCTCCGCTTCACTCAAGAGAGAGGGATATCCTTATCTGGTATTCCAGGTATTCCACAGCTAGGATCCACAGGTGAGAAAAGCAATGGTATCCTTAATAGGATTTTCTCTCCAGAAACCGTCCTGACATTCAGTCCCTCAGCGTAGATAAAACAAGGGGAGACTTCACAGTGTAGATGTATTCAAAAAGGGGTTTTATTAAAAATTGTCACTCATATTCACAGCAATCTGTCACGGCAATAGTTCACAGCAAACAGAAAAAAGCTTCAAATTCAAAACCACATGGCAATCAACAGGAACGAAGAAAGCGGATAAAAACTATTTTCACTTTAGCATGAAAGCAGCAGAGGATCAAACCAACTGACTGCAAAGGACAAAGAACGTGATGGCGTCACAGCCACTTGCTCCACCTGACGCGTTTCCCCTCAACAGGCTTCCACTGCGAACGGAGACATTCTTTCCTGGCCTGCTACTTGGACCATGTTCGGCACTGCTGGCAATGTCTCTACTTGCACTGACCCTGGACTGTATATGGACGGTATCCCTGCCTGTACTGACTATGGACAATATTCCTGCCTGCTGCCTGGACAATTCCATTCACTGTCGTTAACCACATCCCTGCCTGCTGCCTGGATCAGGGCTCTCCTTCTGTGGACAACTGCACTACTAAAACCACAGGTAATCTTTTGTTTAACCTTTGCTCAGCAGAATGTATTTTAGGGAGTAATTCTTGGTATGTTCATGCTATGTGTTGGAAATATGAAGGGCCTACAAAAATGTGATAGATTGTAAGGAAATTAGATGTGTACTTTATGCTCCTAGAACGCCTGAATGTGCTACTTCAATGTTGGGCCTCTGTATGTGGCCAGGCTGTGTAAAAGTCTCACACATGTGGTATTGCCATACTCAGGAGGAGTAGCAGAATATATTTCGGGGTGTCATTTTTGCTATGTACATGCTATGTGTTGGAAATATATTAGAAATGGACACCTTTGTGTAAAAAAAATGCGTTTTCATTTTTTTTCCACATTTTCCAAAAACGTCTGGAAAAAAATGAACCGTTCAAAAGACTCATTATGCCTCATAGATTATACGTTGTGGTGTTTGCTTTCCAAAATGGGGTCACTTTGTGGGCATTTTCATTGTCCTTGTGCTCCAGGGCCTTCAAAATGTAATAGGTGATTGAGAGATTAGATGTGTAATTTATGCTCCTAGAATGCCTGAATGTGCTACTTTAATGTTGGGTCTCTGTATGTGGCCAGGCTGTGTAAAAGTCTCACACATGTGGTATCACCATACTCAGGAGAAGTAGCAGAATATATTTTGGGGTGTCATTTTTGCTATGTACATGCTATGTGTTGGAAATAGCTTATAAATGGACAACTTTGAGTAAAAAAAAGGTGTTTTCATTTTTTTCCCACATTTTCCAAAAAATTCTGGAAAAAATGGACCATTCAAAAGACTCATTATGCCTCATAGATTATACGTTGGGGTGTTTGCTTTCCAAAATGAGGTCACTTTGTGGACATTTCCATTGTTCTGGTGCTCCAGGGCCTTCAAAGGTGTAATAGGTGGTTGAGAGATTAGATGTGTAATTTATGCTCCTAGAACGCCTGAATGTGCTACTTCAATGTTAGGCCTCTGTATGTGGCCAGACTGTGTAAAAGTCTCATACATGTGGTATCGCCATACTCAGAAGGAGTAGCAGAATATATTTTGAGGTGTAATTTTTGCTATGTACATACTATGTGTTGGAAACATCTTAGATATGGACAACTTTGTGTAAAAAAAAAAAATGCATTTTCATTTTTTTACACATTTTCAAAAGACCTCTGGAAAAGAATGAACCATTCAAAAGACTCATTATGCCCCACAGATTATATGTTTGGGTGTTTGCTTTCCAAAATGGGGTCACTTTGTGGGCTTTTCCATTGTACTGGTACTCCAGGGCCTTCAAAAGTGTAATAGTTGGTTGAGAGATTAGATGTGTAATTTATGCTCCTAGAACGCCTGAATGTGCTACTTTAATGTTGTGCTTCTGTATGTGGCCAGGCTGTGTAAAAGTCTCACACATGTGGTATCGCCATACTCTGGAGGAGTAGCAGAATATATTTTGGGGTGTCATTTGTATTATGTACATGCCATGTGAGAGAAATAAACCGTTACAATGAAAATTTGGTGTGAAAAAAAATAAAAATAAAAAAATCTTCATTTTGCAAAGAGTTGTGGGAAAAAATGACAAATTTAAAAAACTAACCATGCCTTTTACTAAATACCTTGTAATGTCTACTTTTCAAAAAGGGGTCATTTTGTGGGTATTTGTACTTTCCTGGCTTGTTAGGGTCTCAAGAAAGGAGGTAGGCCTCAGTACATCTGGTGTGATCAGATGTGGTCAATTTTCAGTGATTGGCACCATAGCTTGTAGACTCTATAACTTTCACACAGACTAAATAATATTCACTAATTTGGGTTATTTTTAACAAAGATTTGTAGCAGTATAAATTTTGGCTCAAATTTATGACGACAAATTACTTATTTGCAAAATTTTATAATAGAAATGAAGAAAAATTCATTTTTTTACAACATTTTTGGTCTTCTTTCATTTATAGCACAGAAAATAAAAACCCAGAGGTGATCAAATACCACCAAAAGAAAGCTCTAGTTGTGTGAAAAAAAGGACGAAAATTTCATATGGGTACAGTGTTGCATGACTGAGTAATTGTCACTGAAAGCTGAAAATTGGTCTATTTAGGAAGGGGGTTTAAGTGCCCAGTGGGTAAGTGGTTAAATAACCATGAAATTTAAAATTTCCCCACAGTGTGTATTAAAAAAATCCTTTTCCATGTCAGTTGTTTTGAAAGTGCTTCTTATTTGTCAGGAAGCACTAGAAATATGGCGTATACACACAAACACACCTCTTCATTGATTTGACTTTGACTAAGACTGTAAAGCACAGCTTTGGGCTGCTGTAAAATTCAACCATACATTGCCCCCATCCCTTCAAAGCCACAGTATATGGATTAAATGTCTGTTTGTCTTGGGGATAGAAATAGGTAGTAATGCTTACCATATTCTTCAATCCATACTGTACAGCTGGATTTCGTGAAGCACCTTCTTTCCTCTGCTAGGCTGTCACAGGCTGTCTGACATCATCACCACCAGTCCTGTATTGTATATAATGAGAGCAAAGGCCTGTCAACATTCTGGGAGCATTGGAGAATGGAAAATAGTGTTGCCTGCAGGCATAACAAGGAATTCAAGTTTAAGTAAACCCTTCTATTGCTTTCAGCCAAGGAAGCTTCCATCTTTGCCTCTGTTTAATCTACATCTGCCATGATGCTCCACATGTGATCAGTTATGACACCAGCCATTGGATGGTTTGACAGTTTGGTTGAGAGCACAACCAATGCGAGTATTACATTTCCGGCATGTACCGGATATGAAACGGTTTTAAGGATGGGTTTACTTCAGCTTTAAGTAAGCATTTGTATTTATTCCTATCAGAACTGGATTAAACTCTTTGGCAGCCCCAAGGGCTATGCAGTTGAAACCTTGGGGTCCCCCTCGCAGGTCTCTTGAGGTTTTTCCATGTGCGCTCTTGTGGATAACATTGATCAAAATAGTGTGCACGTCAGCCACTAAATGGAGATGACCATCACTACTGTACATACATTACATGTACGTATGTTACACCAAACTTTTTTACAAAGTGACAGCTGAATGAAGATGAGCTTTTAAGAGACAAACTGTAATGTGAACCTGATGTCTATGGTTTATGTAATTCAAGTTGTTAATGGGTACATTACAATAATACAGTATTTTATCTGTAGAGTCTTTCATGTAAAGTTTTGTTTCTCTAAGCCGATTCATTTTTTCTATCTTTTGCAAAACAATTTAAGTTTAATTGTAATTTTCTTTCAAGATCAAATACATATTATTTTAATCCAGTGTCAAAAAAACCCTTAAATGGCATTGGGCCTATAGGCTCGTGCTAACTCTGCCTATTTGGTAATCCGACACCAATTCCAGTCCCTCTAGACAAAGTAGACAAAATGATCATTTAACTTGCAGTATTGAGGGGGCCCTGTATGGTTAAATTTTGCTCGAAGCTCAGCTTAAAAATGGCTTAATTGCGTGGCCGATTTGGATAAAGTGAATTTACTTTGCTTTCAGTTTCTTGACAGGCAGTAACTTTTATAGTACATGTTTTGTCACACTTTGCATGATGAGAATTTGTATCTGGAAAATCTCTGGCAAGCTGCATTTTGTGGACAAGTAAAAGGTCTGGAATAACAGTCCTGCAGACGTTTGGAGGAGTGATTAGACAGATTTACTAGGACTGAGTTACTAAAGGCAAATAGGCTGTTCACCATGTAAGGGAAGTTTCACTTTGCAAATAAAATTTCCCCAATGGCTTAGTGAATGCGGTGAAATTTTGCAAAGAATAACCAAACATATGCAAAAAAACCCCAAAACAAAATAACATTTATGCTTGCACATAATTTGATGATGGCAGTCAGTAGAGCTTAACCTCATTTATTAACCGCTTCCTGCCTGGCCAATGCACATATACGACGGGCAGAACAAGCGTCGTTCTTTGAGGACGAACGCGTATGCCCTCCTGCTTGCGTGCGCTCCCTGCTTTGATTGCTCTGTCCAGATTACAGATTGAAGTACAGGGCTGCTGTAATTGGCCTTGTACCATGTGATCACTGTGACTAATCACAGTGATCACAATAACTCTGGTAAACAAAGGTAAATCAAAATGTATACAGCCATTGTTTACTATTGTGATCTCTGTGATTGGTCACAATGATCACATAGTACTGGGTCAATCACAGTGGCCCTGTACCATGTGATTTCTGTGGCCAATCACAACAATCACAGTAGCAAACAATGACTGCATAAATTAGTCTTTGAATTAACAGTGTTAGGGAATTGATTTGGTGCAATTGTCATCATGATATTTATAAGCAATCACAGTGTAAAAAAAACACAATTCACCCCCATGAGCAGTACAGTGTCACTGTGATGACAATGCACTGCTCTAGTGACAATGTATAAACAAATTGTAAAAAAAAAATACTATCACCAGAGCAGGTGCTTTGTATGATGACATTGTACTGCTGTGGTGATGATCATGTACATTGTACTATATGTCAGTGCCACCAACTATTTTCCCTGATCACCACCCCAGCAGTACAATGTCACTAGACCAGTGCTGCCAGTCAGTGTCCCCAATCACCGCTGGCCAAGTCACAGAGTACCTGATCCTTGCCACACCACTCACAGTGCCCCTAATAACTGCCACTCCAGTCGCAGTGTTCCTAATCAGCACTACACCAATCACCAGACAAAAAAATTACAACTTTAAAAAACTCACCATGCCTCTACTTGCCACTACTGAATTGTCTACTCTCCAACTAGGGGTCATTTGGGGGATATTTGTGCAGTCCTGGCATTTTAGAGCCTCAAGAATTGAGCTAGGCAGACAGTACACCAGGACTGTTTAACCACTTCAGCTCCGGAAGGATTTACCCCCTTAAAGTGGTGTTCCGGCCGAAATGATACTTTTTAAATAAAAATACCCCTATAATACACAAGCATAATGTATTCTAGTAAAGTTAGTCTGTAAACTAGGGTCTGTTTTGTTAGTTTATAGCAGTAGTTTGTTATTTTATAAACTTACAGCAGGCCGTGGCCATCTTAAGTGTGGGCATCTGAAGCCAGACTGTATTTCTTCCTGGATCTCATCCTTGCAGATCTCGCACATGCTCAGTGCAGCACAAGCAGTGTAATAGGCTTCAGGTCAGGTTTCCATAGCAACGGCAGTTTCAGAGGAAGTTGCCGCCCCTTCCCAGAAGGCATTGCAAACAGGAAATGATGCGATGGGCCGCGGCCAGGGAGGAGGAAGTGAAAAATGAATACAGCAGATATACAGTAGGTGCTGAGAAAAAAAATATCCAATTTGTTTACAGTGCACAGTTTAGTGAGGGATGCTGAAGAGTTGTAAAAGTGGGTGGAACTCCACTTTAATGACCAGGCCATTTTTTGCAATATGGCATTGTGTCGCTTTAACTGACAATTGCGTGGTCATGCAACGTTGTACACAAACAAAATTGATGTCCTTTTTTCCTACAAATAGAGCTTTTGTTTGGTGGTATTTGATCACCTGTGTGGTTTTTATTTTTTGCGCTATAAAACAAAAAATGACAGACAATTTTGAAAAAAAAAAATATATATATATAAATATATATATATATATATATATATATATATATATATATATATATATATATATATATATATATATATATATATATATACAGGGGGTCCCCGGGTTACAAACAAGATAGGGACTTTAGGTTTGTTCTTAAGTTGAATCTGTTTGTAAGTCGGAACAGGTAAATTTTTTAAGTGTAGCTCCAGCCAAAAAATCTGTTTTTAAGTTTTGTAGATAGCATAGGGAAGGGTTATCACCCCTGTAACATTTGTTTTGCTGTCTGTGCCCCTGTTCAGAAGATTTCACCTCACTTTCTGTCCCAATGACAATTGGATTTTGAAAATTTGGGGTTATTAGGGAAATAAGGATAGGTGATAAAGCATCAGTGGAGACACCTTTTTCCAATATTAACTCTTACAGGAGTGAATTTCCTTTCCTAGGGGTAGATTTCCTCTCACTTCCTGTTGTCTCCCTCCGTTTGTAAGTAGGAGTCATTTGTAAGTCGGATGTTTGTAAGTAGGGGACCCCCTGTATATATATAAATATATATATATATATATATATATATATATATATATATATATATATATATATATATATATATATATATATATATATAAATATATATATATAAATATATAACTAATTTATTCATCAGTTTAGACCAATATGTTTTTTTCATATTTTTGGTAGAAAAAATCACAATAAACGTATATTGATTGGTTTGAACAAAAATTATAGCGTCTAAAAACTATGGGATAGATTTATGGACTTAGTTGTTTTATTTATTGTTTTTACTGGTAATGGCGGCAATCTGCGACTCTTAGTGGGACTGGGACATTGCAGCAGCCAAATCTGGCTCTAAGTGACAAATTTTGGGGACCAGTGACATTATTACAGTGATCAGTGCTAAAAAATGCACTGATCAATGTATAAGTGACACTGGCAGGGAGGGGTTAACACTAGAGCGATCGAGGGGTTAACTGTGTTTCCTAGGTGTGTTCTAACTGAGTGGAGAATGGGCTTACTGGAACAAGACAGAGATCACTGTTCCTAATCACTAGGAACAGCAGATCTCAATGTTGTCCCCTGTCAGAACGGAGATTCGCATTGTTTACATCTCTTTACTGTGATTGCAGGTGGCCGGCAGACATTGAGTCCGCCAGACCCATGGTGAGCTCCCACGGTGCGCAGCGGGTGCCTGCTGAATCCTATGCACAGACCGACGTACAAGTATGTCAGTAGGCGCAGCCGGGCCGCCCTGCCGCAGTATATGTGCGGTGGGCAGTCGGGAAGTAGTTTAATTTTCAAATATATATATATATACTGAGCAAAATTATAAACGCAACACTTTTGTGTTTGCCCCATTTATCATGAGCTGAACTCAAAGATCTACGACTTTTTCTATGTACACAAAGGGCCTATTTCTATTGTTCACAAATCTGTCTAAATCTGTGTTAGTGAGCACTTCTCCTTTGCTGAGATAAACCTTTCATCTCACAGGTGAGGCATTTCAAGATGCTGATTAGACAGCATGATTATTGCACAGGTGTGCCTTTGGCTGGCCACAATAAAAGGCCACTCTAAAATGTGCAGTTTTACTGTATTGGGGGTTTCGGGGGGTCCGAAAACCAGTCAGTATCTGGTGTGACCACCATTTGCTTCACACATTGCAGCACATCTCTTTCGCATATAGTTGACCAGGTTGTTGATTGTGGCTTGTGGAATGTTGGTCCATTCCTCTTCAATGGCTGTGTGAAGTTGCTGCATATTGGCAGGAACTGGAACAAGCTGTCGTATACGCTGATCCAGAGCATCCCAAACATGCTCAATGGGTGACATGTCCTGTGAGAATGCTGGCCATGCAAGAACCGGGATGTTTTCAGCTTCCAGGAACTGTGTTCATATCCTTGCAACATGGGGCCGTGCATTATCATGCTGCAACATGAGGTGATGATCATGGATGAATGGCACAAGAATGGGCCTCAGGATCTCATCACGGTATCTCTGTGCATTCAAATTGCCATCAATAAAAGGCAACTATGTTCGTTGTCTATAGCATACACCTGTCCATACCATAACCCCACCCCCACCATGGGCCACTCAATCCACAATGTTGACATCAGCAAACTGTTCACCCACAAAACGCCATACACGCTGTCTGCCATCTGCCCTGTACAGTGAAAACCGGCATTTAATCCGTGAAGAGAACACCTCTTCAAAGTGCAGAACGCTATTGAATGTGAGCATTTGCCCACTCAAGTCGGTTATGATGAACGGCCGTCAGGTTGAGACCCCGATGAGGACTATGAGCATGCAGATGAGCTTCCCTGAGACGGTTTCTGACAGTTTGTGTAGAAATTCTTTTGTTATGCAAACTGATTGTTGCAGCAACTGTCCACATGGCTGGTCTCAGATGATCTTGGAGGTGAAGATGCTGCATGTGGAGGTCCTGGGCTAGTGTGGTTACACGTGGTCTCTGGTTGTGAGGCCCGTTGGATGTTCTGCCAAATTCGATGAAATGCCTTTGGAGACGGCTTATGGTAGAGAAATGAACATTCAATTCAAGGGCAACAGCTCTGGTGGACCTCCTGCAGTCAGCATGCCAATTGCACGCTGCCTCAAAACTTGCAACATCTGTGGCATTGTGCTGTATGATAAAACTGCACATTTTAGAGTGGCCTTTTATTATGGCCAGCCTAATGCCGCGTACACACGGTCGGATTTTCCGACAACAAATGTTCGATGTGAGCTTGTTGTTGGAAATTCTGACCCTGTGTAGGCTCCATTAGACATTTTTTGTCAGAATTTCCGACAACAAAAATTTGAGAGCTGGTTCTCAAATTTTCCGACAACAAAATCCGTTGTCGGAAATTCCGATCGTGTGTACACAATTCCACGCATGCTTTGAATCAAGTACAAGACGGAAGCTCTCGGTCTGGTAAAACTAGCGTTCGTAATGGAAATAGCACATTCTCCATGCTGCAAATTTTTTAATATTTTAATGCAGCGCATTCTCTTCTTCTTTATATTGCTAGAATAATGAAGTTGTTTTTCTGCTGATATTTACACAGAGTTCTCACAAACTGATTTCTTTATTATTTCTTGTGATCTCATGAATAATATTTGTTTTTTTTTCGTCAGATCTCCATAATAATGTTTAGAATTTATATTTATAGTGATCTTTTTTTATTTATTTTTTATGAAGATCTACATTTTTTTATGAAGATCTCCTGTTTTTTTTATAGTCATATTTTTTTTTTTTTTTTAACAAGATCTCCTTTTTTATATTTGTTTTTCTACTGATCTCCATAATATTTTTTTTGTGTGTCAAGTTACTACAATACCATTATTAACTTGTATTTTTTAACCTCAAGGAGGTTGTTTGGTGTTGATGTCCCTTGTTAATTTGACATTGTATTTTTGAAATGTACCTGCCTACTCAGAAACAAAACTGTCCTTTTTGAAGTAAAACACATAGGCAAGTATTTGTGAAAAAAATAGCCATTTATTATGGGTCATAATGAAATAAAGAGGAAGGCAATGCTGGATAAACTGGTGAAATTTGAGAAGCCTTTGTACCCCAGGGCACACATCAACTATTTTACTGCCAAAATTGGTAGCATGAGGAGTCCATATAATAGTGAGCACAATCCGGTCCAGGACTCCGAGAGATCAGGAACAGCAGCAGATGACATATCTGTCCCCAGGCTGTGGTCTTACCACAGCCTGCATCTTTTGTCAAACCAGACCAAACCCAGGCCATCACTTTCTTGTCATCCTTCCATGCTTCCTTCCACACTTGCTTCCAGGCTGTGGCTCTGGTGTTGGAGTTGTGGCAGAAGGTGGAGGAGGAGGACGATAGTCGAACTCACAAACCTGGCTTTGACTTGTGAGTTTGCCCCTCAACCCCTTATTTAGGGCTTGTAAGATAACTTCCTCACATAAGAGGTGTTGGCCCTCCTCCATTTTCTGCATTTTGCAGGCTGCCATGCAGGCATAGTTGAATATTGGGTGGGGTTCTGAGGGCCACAGTAGCCTGCCGAAATAGCCCAAGTGCTGCCTCCTCAAGGTTACTCCTCTTCCTGGGACTTTCTTTTTGAAGGTGGAGGGGAGGGACCTGGGATTCGGGCAGGCTACTGGGCCCGGACACCTCCTGGATGCCACTTACCCCGCCACCTCCTGGCTGCCACTTTCCCCTGCCACCTCCTGGCTGAGGATTTCCCGTGCATGAAAATGGGACATAGTTTTAGTTTTTGGTTCATCAATCACACACAATTTTCAGCTCATGACTGTTGCAAATTGAATGTTAATAAATAGAAAAGACTATCATTCTGACCCCAGCATTTTTCATTCTTGTCCCAATCATTTGTGGCCACTACTCTCTATTGATATGTAAAACACTTTGTTGAATCAGAAATTAGTGGTCAATAATAACATCTAGTTAACATCATTATTTTTTGGACAAGAAATATGTTGACCAATGGTATACCTGGCTCAAGCTGGGTTCCTCCACTTCTTCCTGGCTGGAAGGCCCAGGTTGAACGTCAGAAGCCTCAGCTGAGGTGGAAGGAAGCCTTGAAGGAAGACTGGAGAGTGCTGGCCTGGGTTCCCTCTGGTCTGCCAGAAAATGCAGTCTGTCATAGTACCACAGCCTGGATACATAAGTACCACAGCCTGGGGACAGATATGTCATCTGCTGCAGCTCCTGATCTCTAGGAATCCTGGACCTTCTTGCGCTCCCTATTATAAGTGCTCCTCATGCCACCGATTGTTGGCCTTCAAATAGTTGATGTCTGCCGTGAGGAACTGTGGCTTCACAAATTCCAGCAATTGATCTAGCGCTGCCTGCCTCTTTCTTTTATTGTTATAAAAGGGGTGGTTTACCTGCCACAGACAGGGCAGCTCCCTGTATATATCAATGAATATGGGGATAAAGTCCTGATCATTCAATAGATCCATTTTCTCTGCAAGAGACAACACAAGACAAAAATCCTAATGTCAGGCTAAACTCTCCTAATCTTGTCCAAATATAGGCTTCAATCTATAAGCAGTATAGGCCCAAGTTATAATTGTACCTTCGTTCTTACGATCAGTGCTTCCGCTACTACTTCCTCCACTCACAGATCATACATACGATGCACGCGTGTTACGCTTTACATACACTGCTCATGCGTGAAACTCCGCCTGCCCCTGACCTTCTTTCTATTATATTCCCCACCCCTTCTCTTTCGGCGCAGTGGGAGAGCACATGGCGGAGAAAGAACATGTGCATGAAGACAGCAGTAGCAACGACGAAAGCCTGGAGCCACGAACGTCTCGATCCCGGAGGAGATTTAAGGCCTCTAATATGTCCTTTGTAGAGATGGTGGAGATGGTGGACATCTTGAAGAGGGCCGACTATGACGGGAAGCATGGACCTTACCTAAACTCAAATGTGAGAAAGGCCAAGATCATGACTAAAGTTGTGATCATGACTAAAAGTCTGCACAGGAATTCTGGGGTATGACAATCCAAGGATCAATTGAGGAAATGCTGTTCAGACCTGAAATTGAGGGAGCAGGATCATTACAGAAAGATTAAGAGAGTTCTTCAAAAAAGTAAGTAGTTGTCGTGTGTTCCTATTATTATTATTACTTGCATGCTGCTCCATGTGCTTTTTTTTACTGTTGTACAGTTTAAAATGGCAACTTTCAGGTTCGTGGGCACAGTAATCGTTCATAGTAAACATCATTCTTTCACCCACTAATTCAATGTTTTTGGCAGATACAGGTTAACTACATTTGTTCAGGCCTATTTGTATTCCAAGAAGTTTATTACATTGTTGTCTAGATGAGTTTGTAACTAGAATGAAATGAAAACTTGATTCAGTGTAAGGAGAGGACACTCAGCAGCTGTTTACACATCTGGATGCAGGAGAACTAGTGTGGGACACCAGAACAAACTTTTTAGGGTGTCCCACACAGGTGCTCCAGTGGATACTGGGGGTCTCTCCATGTGTGAAACTTTACCAAAAAAGGTAAGTATTCCAGCTTGAAGAAAGGGAAAAAATCATGTCTTCAGCTTGGAACTCTGCCAAAACAGACAATTGAACATGACATTTCCAAGCAATGTTTCCTATTCCTATTTCTGCCCTCAAATATCTGTGTGCTAAGTATACCTTTTTTTCTTCACATAGGGGAGAAAAGACTTGGGACATCAGAGGACACCAGGGACCCCCACCTCCTAAAGAAGGGGAAATCCCCACACCACAAGCAGAGGATGTGGAGGAAGGAGAGGTTTATGAAGTGGGTGAAATAGTGACCACAACAGGTGAGTGTCTGAGACAACAGCTTCAGATAATAGATGTATGCCTGCATATTTATAATACATGGTGTTTTTTTTATTTTAGGTGATGGGGATGTTGTGGAAGAGGAAACACATGTCACAAGTGCACAAGTCCTAATCGGGGAGATCATGGTGTGCAATAGGGATTTACAGAAGATCAAGGAAGACATCAATGATGTGGAAAAAAGACTCAAAAATATCTTTGATGTTTTAGGCAGAATCTAAAACACACCAAAATTTTACTAATTGTTTTTATTTTTCAAACATTTTGGTAAAATTTTGAAAGCCAAATTTTGAAGATGCACACAGTGTGTCAACATGTGCTATCTGCCATTACGAGAGATCAATGTACGCGCTTTGTGGGTGCAACCCTTTCCTCGCAACTCAAGTAGCTGAGTTGAAGGTGTTGTACCCCCGAAACATGTCCATTGATCCCCCGTGATGGGAGCTAGCACATGTTGACCTTAGGCATGGGATCAGGAAGGAAATCCCCATTTTGACTCCCAATTTGCGTGCATCTTCAAAATTTGGCTTTCACAGGGGTAACATCACCCCATCTGATGAAGGCAATATCAACACAGTTTGGACATACTAATGTCTGATATTGCCTTCAATTTATCAAAGTTGAACTTTGTAAGTTCCTGAGTTGTGTATTGTTTTATGTCTTAAAAAACATGCCTGTTTACCACAAAAAAGGATATTTCTAATGTCTAAAAAAATAAATAAATAAATTATAAAAATATGTTGGTTTGTTCAAAAACGCTTTTCTAAATGCACATATGAATGTGCACAGAGTAAAAAATGTTTCTACTCAACAATGTGTGGCTTCTTCTTTCAATGCTAAATAGCATTTTTCTTATTAAGTTGGTGTTTACAATGCCAATGGGGGTTATTTACTAAAGGCAAATCCACTTTGCACTACAAGTGCACTTTCAGTGCAGTTTCAGTGCACTTTCAAGTGCTTTTTTGCAGTATACTTGTAGTGCAAAGTGGATTTTACTTTAGTAAATAACACCCACAGTGCTTTATAATTTGCAACAATCAGGCCATTTTTGTCACTACTAAAAATTAATTAATGGTGCTGAAAATGATGAATATTTTTATCAGTAATACATTACATACATTAACAAAAAAAAAAAACAAGGTGTGTGTGTAGCAGACCCACAACATAAAAATTAGCTGAAGAAGAGATTGTCACCTCATGCATCAAATAAATTACATTTGCACTATTGAAGAAAATGGCCAAAAAGAAAAGCCCATTGGATAACCTAGGAGACAGCTAAAAGAAACACAAGCAGTAAATCAAAGGATTTATTTTTCAGTTTAAAATACAAATTTATTTAAAAAAAATGTTTGTTAAACATTTTCTGGCATATCAATGGCCCCCCTACCCACAAAGTACTCCATATATTTTAGACGGACCTCGTGGGAGCTTTGTGGGGGCAAGCAGATTTACATTACAAGCAGAATAAACACAAACATTCTTGGCCAACATCAGTATAGAAGGAGTATTTAAAAAAAAAATCTAAGGTCCACTTATCAGATTCCTCACCCTCTCTGATGGCCCATTGTAAACATTTTAGGGGGGGAGATGTTTTGGACAGGTAACCCTCTCCACTTCATTGAGAGCTGAATGCATAAATAATGTGTATTACTTTGGCCAGCCCCTCCTTACTTACATTATTGGCAGCCCACTGGACAGGTAAGAAGTGTCATAATACAAAAATATAAATACACACTGTACAAATAGAATCACATTTTTACATGCAATTAACTGTCAAGATAATAGGAGAACAAAACTTTAAACAGTACAATTTGAAAGTATTTAGGCAGGCCCTTTCACTACATGCTTTGGTGAATTCATCCATAAATATGACCACAAAAGAGGTAGGTATAGTGTGTATGGGTTTGGCAAAGTCAGCAGATAGAGGATTGGTATCAGTTGACTAAGCGGTTGGGGGGAGGGAGGGATCCAAATGAGTTTGGGACCCCAAAAAAAAGCCTCTGGCACTCTGCCTAAATTCAAGCACACAAATAACATTTGTACACATTTTAGGGGGTATTTAGGGTAAAGCAGTACAATGGAGATGACAAAATACATTGTTAAGTGACTTGGCTAGGTGTGTATGGGCCCAGGATAGCATGCTGGGGAGGTTAGTGAAGGCAAATATGCATGAAGGACAAAAACGGAACTTTAAAAACTTTAAGCATGCATGAGGATAAAGAGGACATTCACAGTATATTACAATCATGGTAATTAGGGAATGATGAAAGAAATACAATACATTAGCAAACATTAAATACATATAATGTGATGTTAAAGGAGAAAACTTACCTTAATATAGTCCTTCTGCAGGACCTGAATGATGGCAGAACAGGTCTCTGGAATAATGATCCCCAGAGCCTGGGGGGAGATGCCTGTCGAGAACTTGATCCTCAGACTTCTCCCTGTCACCAAGTACCGCAACGTGGTGACTAGCCTCTGTTCAGGAGTAATGGCTTGCCGCATGCAGGTGTCCTGCTTCATAATATAAGGGGACAGCAAAGCCAACAAACGGTGAAAAACGGGGTCCGTCATCCGGAGATGATTCCAGAAATCATCAGGATTATTCTTACGGATCTCCCGCAACAAAGGCATGTGAGAGAATTGGTCACGCTGGAGTAACCAATTCTTCATCCATGAACTCCTCCCCACCCTGTTCATGGACTGAACTTGGGTCAAAGTAAGAACCCCAACACCAAGCCCCTGCACAGCACGAACTCTACAATGAGTACATACGTGGCTTCAAAATGATCGGCTGGTCAGAACGAACTAACAGAATGCACTGAAAATCAGAAAGGCCTGAGGAGAGCGAGCTGAAAATCAGAAACGAGTGGACAAGAACGCACTTAGAATCAAATACGCAATATAAATATATGCAATGAAACCCAGATGCGAACTGACTACATGCACTGAAAACCAGATACGAACCCACAAGCACAAACTGAAGAGCAGTAATGATCGGAAAAGCACAAGGCTGAAAAGCGCGAATCGTCTCTCACCAAACTTCTACTAACATGAAATAAACACAAGATTAGCAGAAGGGGCCCAAAGTGTGGAGCACTGGCTATTGAACTTAAACTTTATAGTGCCATCGTACGAGTTGTACATCATCGCGTTCTTGACGATCGGAATTTCCGACAACATTTGTGCGACTGTGCGTATGCAAGACAAGTTTGAGCCAACATCCATTGGAAATAGATCCTTTTAGTTGTCGGAATGTCCGATCATGTGTGCACAGCATAAGGCATACCTGTGCAATAATCGTGCTGTCTAATCAGCATCTTGATATGCCACACCTGTGAGGTGGATGGATTATCTCAGCAAAGGAGAAGTGCTCACTAACACAGATTTAGACAGATTTGTGAACAATATTTGAGAGAAATAGGCCTTTTGTGTACATAGAAAAAGACGTAGATCTTTGAGTTCAGCTCATGATAAATAGGGGCAAACACAAGTGTTGCGTTTATAATTTTTCTCAGAGTGTGTATATGTACACTGTCCAAAAATATTAAAGGAACACTTTGAAAACACATCAGATCTTAATGGGGAAAAATATCATGCTGGATATCCATATTGGTATGGACTGGGTAATGTGTTAGGAACTAAAGGATGCCACATCGTTTGATGGAAATGAAAATTATCAACCTAGAGAGGGCTGAATTCAAATACACCTCAAAGATTAAAGTGAAAAAATTATGTAGCAGGCCATTCCATTTTGCTGAAATTTCATTGTAGCAACTCAAAATGGTGCTTAGTATGACCCCACGTGCTTGTATGCATGCATGCCTGACAATGGCGGGGCATGCTCCTAATGAGACGACAGATGGTGTCCTGGAGTTTTTCCCCCCAGATATGGACCAGGGCATCACTGAGCTCCTGAACAGACTGAGGTGCAATCTAGCAGCGTCGGATGGACTGAAACATAATGTCCCAGAGGTGTTTTATTGGATTTACAGTGAGTACACCCCTCACATTTTTGTAAATATTTTATTATATCTTTTCATGTGACAACACTGAAGAAACATAAAGTAGTGAGTGTACAGCTTGTATAACAGTGTAAATTTGCTGTCCCCTCAAAATAACTCAACACACAGCCATTGCGTTCCTCCACCTTCTCTTTGAGGATGCCCCACAGCTGCTCAATAGGGTTTAGGTCTGGAGACATGCTTGACCAGTCCATCACCTTTACCCTCAGGTTCTTTAGTAAGGCAGTGGTCGTCTTGGAGGTGTGTTTGGGGTCGGTATCATGTTGGTATACTGCCCTGCGGCCCAGTCTCCAAAGGGAGGGGATCATTCTCTGCTTCAGTATGTCACAGTACATGTTGGCATTCATAGTTCCCTCAATGAACTTTAGCACCCCAGTGCCGGCAGCACTCATGCAGCCCAAGACCATGATACTCCCACCATGCTTGACTGTAGGCAAGACACACCTGTCTTTGTACTCCTCACCTGGTTGCCGCCACCACACACACTTGACATCATCTGAACCAAATAAGTTTATCTTGGTCTCATCAGACCACAGGACATGGTTCCAGTAATCCATGTCCTTAGTCTGCTTGTCTTCAGCAAACTGTTTGCAGGCTTTCTTGTGCATCATCTTTAGAAGAGGCTTCCTTTTGGGACGACAGCCATGCAGACCAATTTGATGCAGTGTGCGGCATATGGTCTGAGCACTGACAGAATGACCCCCCATCCCTTCAACCTCTGTAGCAATACTGGCAGCACTCATACATCTATTTCCCAAAGACAACCTCTTGATAAGACTCTGAACACGTGCACTCAACTCCTCCATGGTGAGGCCTGTTCTGAGTGGAACCTTTCCTGATAAACCACTCTGTGGTCTTGGCCACTGTTCTGCATCTCAGTTTCAGGGTCTTGGCAATCTTCTTATAGCCTAGGCCATCTTTATGTAGAGCAAGAATCCTTTTTTTTCAGATCCTCAGAGTTCTTTGTCATGAGGTGCCATGTTGAACTTCCAGTGACCAGTATGAGAGAGTGAGAGCGATAATACCAAATTTACACACCTGCTCCCCATTCACACCTGAGACCTTGTAACACTAATGAGTCACATGCCAATGGGCCCAATTTGGACATTTTCACTTAGGGGTGTACTCCCTTTTGTTGCCAGCAGTTTAGACAATAATGGCTGTGTGTTGAGTTATTTTGAGGGGACAGCAAATTTACACTGGTATACAAGCTGTACACTCACTACTTTACATTGTAGCAAAGTGTCATTTCTTCAGTGTTGTCACATGAAAAGATATAATAAAACATTGACAAAAATGTGAGGAGTGTACTCACTTTTGTGAGATACTGTAGGTCAGGCGAGCGTGGGGGCCATTCAGTGGTGTCAATTCCTTCATCCTATAGGAACTGGTTGCATCCTCTCACCACATGTGGCATTGTCATGTACCAGGAGGAACCCAAGGCCCACTGCACCAGCGTAGGGTCTGACAATGGGTCCAAGGATTTTATCCCGATACCTAATGTCAGTCAGGGTGCAATTGTCTAGCCTGTAGAAGTATGTGTCCCTCCAAGGATATGCTGAATTTTTAATTTAAAAATTCTTTAATTTTAAAAAAGATAATAAGAAGAAAAATGATTTGTTTCTTACATATCCAGAGTGAGAGGGTTGCAGTAGTGCAAACTTTATTTTGGAGTGAAGGTCCACTTTAAGTCCCACCTCTCTTTTTCTAACTTCCTGTTACATTACTATGGCCACATTTCCTGTGTGGCTCAGCTCTACTTTGCATAGAAAGCCTATTAGAATTTTAATAATACAAACCTGGTTTCCCTAAAAAAAACATGTTATCCTCTTAGCTCCCAGGTTAAAGCTAATTGGTTGTCTTTGTCAGGGTCCAGATCTGACACAGTGACCTCTGGCTGTAGCTCTTCTTGCTCTGCCGCTTGAGATGCTGGACAACCCCCTGTCTGATCCTTTGGACAAACTTGCCTTACACCTTGTTTCTGGTTAACTTTGAACTCTTTGCTATTCCTATGAACTTGCTGATCCTGACTTTGAACTCTTTGCTTCTCCTATGAACATTCTGACTGTACTTTCAATTCTGTTTACCAGATTATTGTGCTCTTCTAAAGCCAATATATTTCTCCTTTCACTTCTTCAACCATCCATATCGTCACTACCACTCATAGCTGACCTTTGGGTTGTTCATCGGCTATGCTTCCACTTGATCCCACCCCAAACTGCTACATCAGCTACCAGACCCTGGCTTGCATCCGAATGGCAGGGATCCTGAGGACCTTGACCTAGCACTAACATGCAGCAAAACCCATATCCATCGTCAGGAGCTCTGGTGAAAACCGGTTAGTGCTTAGAACCTGAATTATCCGCCAGGGTGACCTGCTTATGTACTTCTCCTCCTGTTGGTCAGTGGGAGCCTCTCTACTGCTATAGCTACCGAGTCTGACCGCTGACCATTACAGTCTTCAATATTATTGCTACAAAATCACTTAAAAATAGCTATAGCTATAGAGCAGGGACTGGGGTTGCTTGCATCATCATGCCACCAATAGTTCCTGTGATAAGAATGACCTAAAGTTTACTTTAGGCAAGAAAATCTAAGTGACATATTTATTTTTATTTCTTAAATATGTATATGTGGCGTGACCGGATGCTGAGGTGAGAGGTTGCTGTGCTCCCGGACCTCGCGCCCGCTCCCATGTTTGAGATCGTGGAGAGATAGGAAGGAGGAGGACGCTGGAGGAAGAGCTAGCAGCCGGCGCCCGGATACCTGAAGTCCGGGGGACGTGTAGTGGATCCTCCTGTGGCTCTCCCGCAGGGACAGCGGAGCAACATACACCCCCAGTGAGAGCGAGGGGGCGGAGAAGCGAACGCAGGATTGAGCGGCCGCTGGTGAGTCCCGTAGTATACGAGCGAACCCGCCCTCTGGTATGACTAGGAGGCGAGGGGGGGATGAGGCGGTCACGCAGGAAGGAGGGGGTGCAGCTGTAAGCGCCCAGGCCCTACGCGGTCCTAAGGGGGAAAAAACGAGCCAGGCTGCCTTGGCAAAACTGGAACGGTTTGCGCACACGCCAAACCAGACACCAAGGAAAGGAGGGGAGCAGCAGCACCAGCCACCCTTGGCGGCCCAATCTGCGGGGAGGAAAAGTCAGGGTTCTATGGCGGATGCACAAATAAAATCAACAACAAAGGTAATAAGACCTGCAATGGCAGTGGCAGTGGCGGCATCGGCGGGGGTACCTGTGGTAGCGACACCCCCGGGCCCTGAGGAGAAACAAGGGGTGGTGGAAGATACACTCACATCCACCTTAATAATAGGTGAAGAACCGTCATTAAAAGAGATTCTCTCTGCAATCAATAACTGTAAGTTATCCTTAAATGAAGTATTTGTTCAGCTTAAATACATTGGTGAAGATGTCTTATTAATAAAACGTGAGATACAGGAGGTATCTGCGTGAACAACAGCTCTCGAGGGGAGACTTAGTCAGATAGAAGATGATGTAAACCTGATCAAACAGGATATGCAAGTAATGCAGAAACAGCTGAATATGTGCATCCATAAAATAGATGAGATTTAAAATAGAGCACGCAGGAAGAATGTGAGGTTACTAGGTCTCCCAGAAAAAAGCGAAGGGGCTCATCCTGCAGAATTTATGGAGGTATGGTTCAGAGAAACATTTGGCAGAGACTCTTTTTCAAATTTTTTTGCCATCGAGCGTGCACATCCAGACCATTGCCTTCAGGAAGTCTGCCTAAGCCCATGATTATCAAATTTTTGTATTTTAAGGACAAAAACACAGTTCTCCAAAAGGCAAGAGCAATGAGAAACATTCAGTACAAGGGTGCAAGAATTTCAGTATACCCAGACTTTTCCCCTGAATTACAGAAACAAAGAGCAAAATATATAGACTGTAAGCGCAAAATGCAACAGCTTAAAATCAATTATGCACTACTATACCCAGCCCGTTTAAGAGTGACAGCTTTTGGGGAAACCAGATTTTTTAACACACCTGTAGAAGCGACAACTTGGTTGGAAACAAATGAAGGGAAGATACGACAGGGTGAAGAGCCATGAAACCAAGGGACTGATTTGGGGTTTTTTTTTCTTTTTTTTTTGTTTTCCTCCTATATCCGAACTTCTTTTTCCTGTTTTTTCTATTTTTTCTTTTTGTAGTTATTTGCACATTTATATGCACAAAGATGGGGGTGGGGAGGGGGGAGGGTAAGGGAAAGGTGGTTTAGAGTAAAGAAGTGTGAGAGGGTTGAGTTATTCCTCCCTAGGAGGGGGAATTTTGAAGTGGTTTTGTGTATCAAGGAGGGAGTTGCTTTTTCTCCTCTCCCTTTTTTTTTTTTTCTTTTACAATGGACACAGTTAAGACATCTGGGACATTTGGGACTGGGAAGAATAGGGGAATTTGTGGAAAAAGGTGGTATGAATCAGGAGTGAGAGGGGGGAAGATTGCGAGATGTGTGTTGTGGATGGGATATAGTAATATATAAGGGATAGGGTTTGAGTTTACACTGGAAGATAAACCACAAATAACACAATGCACGAGGGTAAGAATTTTGAACACAATAACTATGGAAAATGAGTGTAATAGATGTAAGGAATTATTTTACAGGGACAGGAAGATTGGGAAGAGGAATGGTGGGGTCTGGGGATAGGAGGGAGGTGGCCTCAGGTCAGACCAAGAAAGTTAGGAAGGTTAGGATATGCTCTTGGAATGTGCGGGGGGTTAAGGATCCATCCAAGAGACAGGCAATTTTTGCAGAGATCAGCTTGGATGAATCTAAAATATTATGCCTGCAGGAGACACACCTAGAGAGAGAGTCCGTCAAGGTTTTGGAACATAAAAAATTTAGGGTAGAATATCACTCGACACACACCTCTTACTCAAGAGGGGTGAGTATATTGATAGATGCCGGGGTGGTCTTCTCCTGCAGGCAGAATAAAACGGATGAGAATGGAAGGTATATTTTCCTTTTCTGCATGATTGAAGATTGTGAATGCGTGTTAGCAAACGTATACATTCCTCCACCATTTGGATTGGAAGTTTTATGTGATTTGATGAGCTTTGTTGCTGATAAACCAGGAGTACTGGTTATAATAGCAGGAGACTTTAACATGACAATGGACAAGAGTTTAGATCAGTTCCCACAGAGGACTCCTGTTAATGGTGCACCTGGAGGTCCACTGTTTCGATTTTGTGAAGAGACAGGGTTTGTGGATATATGGAGAAGATGGTACCCCAGGGTAAAACAGTATTCCTGCCATTCTAGATCATGTTCTACTTTGTCTAGGATTGATCTCATATTATGTAACGAAGAAGCCCTGAAGTTGGTAGAGGAGGTAGAATATAAACCAAGAGGGATCTCGGATCACTCACCAATAGTTTTCTCAATAAAGATGGGGGCAAGTTGCAGTAAGGGGGACTGGAAGGTAAATCCATTTTGGTTGGAGATAATCAAGGATATGGAAGGGATTGCCACAAATTTGAGAGAATTTATAAATGTGAATACTGGGACTGCATCGTTAGGAATAATCTGGGATACTCTAAAAGCATATCTACGGGGGGAGTTGATACAAAAAATAAAAGGCAATCACAGGCTAAGAAAATTGAGCTGAGGAAAGAGGTGGAAAGGGCAGAATCACAATATGTGGAGTCATCAACTCTTGAGGATTACGATAGATGGCTGAGGAAGCAGGATGAATATAAAAAAGTAGCCTGGGAGAAAGCAGAAAATAAAAAACTATTTCAGAAGCGGACCTTTTTTGGGGAAGGTGAGCAAGTGGGGAGAATCCTGGCTCTAATATCTAAAGCAAATAGCCCCTCAAATACCATATCAGCAATACAAGATAAAGAAGGGGGCATTAGAAGGACCACTTCTGAAATAGTGAAATATTAAGAAATATTATAAAAATTTATATAGCACCCCACAGAGGAACGTAGAAAGGGAGATAGGGGTTTTCTTTCACAAACTAAGGATACCTCAATTATCAGAGGAGGACAGAGAAGGGTTGGAGGCTCCAATGACTCTTGAGGAATTACGCAAAGCCACAGCAGATATGGCAAGCTTACGCAAAGCCACAGCAGATATGGCAAGCCAGAAAGCCCCGGGACCAGATGGCTTGTCAATAGAAATCTATAAAAAATACGGGGATATTTTATTGCCTAAACTCCTTCAGGTATTCAATGGAGCTATGGAGGAAGGAAAGCTGCCAACTTATATGGTAGAAGTAACAATAATTGTGTTAGCAAAATAAGGGAAAAATAACTTAGAAACAACTTCCTATAGGCCAATATCCCTCCTGTGCTCGGATGTTAAAATTTTGGCAAAAGCTCTAGCTGCTAGATTGAACAAAATAATCAGCAAGGTAATACACCCGGATCAAACCGGGTTTATCCCGGACAGATCTACAAGCCTAAATATAAGGCGAGCTTCCCTGAATACACAGATCCCAGTCGTAGACGGAGGGAATAGAGCCATTTTGTCATTAGATGCAGTCAAAGCTTTTGACAGCTTAGAATGGCATTACCTGTGGAAGGTATTGGCAGAATTCCGTTTTGGTCCCCAATTCGTTCGCTGGATAAAATTATTATATGAGGGCCCCAGGGCAAGGGTAAGAATAAATGGGGAGTGCTCTGAATGGTTCCAGTTGGAGAGGGGGACGAGGCAGGGGTGCCTTCTGTCTCCTCTTCTTTTTGCTCTTGCAATAGAGCCTTTAGCCATTGCCTTGAGAACCTCCCAGGGAATACAGGGATTTAAAAGAGAAATAGGAGAAGAAAAAGTTGCTATGTACGCTGACGATGTCCTGTTATTCCTGGGGGACACACAATCTTCCTTGAAAGAAGTTTTAAGGCTGGTACAGGACTTCGGACGCTTCTCTGGACTGGAAATAGGATGGGAGAAGTGAGTGCTTATGCCCATAGACCCCCTTGTGGAGCCACTCCCACAGCAGGCAACCCAGATAAAGATAGCAAATCAAATAAGATATTTGGGGGTTAACTTAACAAAAGACACGGGGCAGTTCATAGTAAGGAACATGGTCCCACTTATGGTAAAACTTAAACAGAAAAGCAAGGTGTGGGGCCAACTGCTGCTTTCGGTGGCGGGTCGGATTAACCTAATTAAAATGGTGTGGATGCCACAAATATTATACATAATACACAATTCCCCAGTATGGATCCCAAAGTATTGGTTTAGAAAATTAGAAGGGGTATTTAGGGAACTGATTTGGAGGACGGCCCAGCAAGAATTCGCTTGCAGGCATTACAGCGCCTGAGAGACATGGGAGGGCTTGCTCTGCCAAACCCGGAATTTTATTTTCTGGTGGCACAACTACAATATATGAGGGGTAGTAATTTACCTATAGAAAAGGAGGGAGGGAATAAATTACTATTGAGCGATACAAAACATAGTACAGTAGTGGAAGCGGTAGAGGCGGACTCCTTTGAAACCAGATGTTTAACAACACAATTAATGGTAAGAATTTGGAACACTGCTAAGGCCATATTGGGCTATGGTGGTTTCTCAGAATTTTCCCCTCTTTGGGATAATAAAAACTTGGAAGAACTTAAGATATTGGGGAAGGTGGAGGAATGGGACCGGAAGGGTATTGGCTTCTTAGCATAGTTATACAGGGAAGGTAGACTGAAATCATTTCAGGAAATTAGCGCAGAGTTTGAAATCTCGAACCAACTATTTTACAGTTACTTACAAGTCAGGCATGCGTTAAATACACAATTTAAAGGGAAGGCACCAGAACTGAGCAAAATGCCGTACCTTGAGAGGTTGGTTAAGGCAGGATCATATAAAGGGTTAATATCAGGAATGTATGAGAAGATAAGGGGGGCAGCACAGAAAGGTGAAGTGGAGCGCAGTAACAGGATTAGGTGGGAAAGGGATGTGGGGCCAATAAAGGAGGAACAATGGAGTAGGGCTTTGGCCCTGGGCCCCAAGGTCTCGCTATCACCGTCACAGACCATATCCCACCTATATCTGCTGCATAGGTCCTACTACACACCCGCAAGCCTGTTTCTGTTTGGGAAGAGACCGAATGCAGAATGCCAAAGATGTGGAGATGGGAGGGGTGATTTGGTGCACATGATCTGGCGATGTCCCAAACTGCATAGATACTGGCAGGGTATAATCAGGAAAATCAATGGGGTGTTTGGAACGTCGCTAGGTACAGAGGCCAAGATATGCCTCTTGGGGTTAATAGAGGAGGAAGGGGTACGGAGCCTTGTTCAGACTGCAGTGACTAGATGCCTGTTTCAGGGAAGGTTGCTAATTGCACATAAATGGCAGGAAAAAAAAACCCCAACAGTAAGGGAATGGGAGAAGGTGGTGAATGAAATGATTGATAAGGAGAAATACATATATAGAAAAAGAAGGAATTATAAGCAGTTTATTAAAATATGGAAACAGTGGTTAGAGTCGGAATTAATTGGATAGGTGAATGTGAATGAGTATGAATGAAGTAGGTAAAGAATGGTTGTTGTGGATAATATGGATGGGGGAGGGGGAGGGTAGGGAGTGGGTAGGGTTGATAAAAAGGGAAATATGGTTTGTTTTTCTGGAAATTGCGACCCGTTTTTTTTTTTTTTTTTTTACTTTTGTTTTTCTTCCTTGTTGTTTATGCTAATTACCTCCACGGGTATTGTATATGGTTATGTAATGTGACTTGGTGTTTGGAAAACAAACAAATGTTCTTAATAAAAAGTATTTAAACTAAAAAAAAAAAAAAAAATATGTATATGTAAATATACAAATGCCTCAGCTGACATTTTTACTAAAAAATATTTAAATAGTTTAGTTTTTTTAACATTTTCAACTCTAAGTTCTTCCAAATGCTTTGTATCCCATTATGTAAAAGAGAAGTACATTAGTTATCAAAATTTGCAGCTAGTGAGTAAGGACATAAAAGCCTAGTCTTTTCAATGGAATATAGGACAAGTTGTTACTTTGCTTTTTTGTCTGTCCTTGTCATGCAGTCTAATAAACATGAACTTTCTAGAAGTTGTAAGGTTGCCAAAAAATTGTATGGGTAATAGGAGTGATCAGTACACTAGGATAATAGCTAACTACTTTCACAGTTCTTTCAGCTGTTTGTAAGGTATAGGTGCAAATGGAAAACTAGATATGTATCCGTACTCCTTGTGGGCAAGCTAATGGCGTGTTTCATCTTATCAATGGTGTGAAATGATGGTAGGCCTTCTACTTTAATAATGCTTTTAAGGAAACTGCAAACAAACGTTCTAAAGAAATATTCTTAAAACCTAAAAAGACTCTATATCATGATATAACATGTTAACATGTATACAGTATGTTCATTTAAAATTAGATTTGGCCAGTGTGCTACATATCATAGAAGTTTGAAATGCTTGAAACATACACTGCAAACAAATATGTCACTAAAAAGTAATTTAAAGCCGAACTCTGGGCCAAACTTGGTTCTAGAAAAAAAACCTATCCCCCACAGTACCTCTTCTTGGTCAAAATGCATGCTGAATGTCATGACCCTGCCCCCTGAGGGGTCTTTACCAAGGCATCCTACAATCTCAGTGTGCCGGTTCATTGAGTTACACTGATGTCAACATGTCAGCGCAGCTCTCTACGTCAGTAAGGACCACTCATCGCTGGTTGAAGATGAAGATGACTCTGTAGCTTCACAGTCTGATAATCATTCTGAAGACTTCAAAATAATTATAAAAAAAGGAAAAGCTTAAAACACAGCCAGCAGGACACACAAAAGATGCGGGGAGGGGTTTGATTTAGGAAAGGGAGCAAATATCTAATATTTTTAATACAAGTGCAAGCATTTGCACTTGTGTTTAAAATGTACCTGATCCATAATCTTTATTATCTATTTGTTAGTCTATATAGTGAGGTGTGGGCAAATGGGAAGGATCAATGAGTGCACTGGGAGATGGGGCAGTTGACACTCCAACAATGTGTGGAATGCTAACGACTGCTGGAGACTGCTTGAAGGCAGTTAAACTTCATCACCTCTTGGTGAGGTAAGTATTTTTTGTCATATATTAGCTATATATATATATATATATATATATATATAGCACTGACAACTGTTGTTTCTAGCTCTTTGTGTATTATTCAGTACAATAGTTGTGTTAGTGCCATCTTGTGGACAATTGATAAAGTACAATAAGTTTACATCTCAGGATTAAGTGACACGGAAGTGATTCATTGTTTACTTTGGAACTGTAGCTATGACGCACCCACAATGCTTCTGGACAAAGTCAGAATGAACTGCATTGTGGGGGGGATATAAAAGGGTAAGCAGCGGCCATTTTAGGTCTCTGTTGCCTGGGACGCGTGGCCTGCCAGCAGAATTCTGTGGGTGTGTGTGTGTCCCAGAGGGTTGCGGCCTACCTGGCGAAGGAGTGGGGAAGCTGTAGTATCCTGCCATTGCATCGCAGTGAGCTGAACAAGAGACGTGATTGTTCCGGAAGACCCATGGGGAGATAACCGAGGACTCCCGGTCATTTGTAAACGAAACAGTGTGACGGTGTGGTGGTGCTTCCTTACGGAACTGAGAACTGCTGAACCGGAGACATCCACCTGCTTGGATTCTGTGTGGTGAGAGGGTTGACACCCAGAAGTTTATTTGAGTATTACACACACATCTTTAGAACTGTACAGAGTGTTGCTGGGACTGATAGTCCCACGGAACAAGTTAAGTCGGAGAGCATTGCATCCGAATAGACTCCAGTGTTCAAGAGCAGATATTAGATGTTTGCTTCTTCATATAAAGACATCTAGTTACCCTGTTGGATTACAATTGTTTTAGTGTGTTATACTACACTGCGCAACACCCAGGAGGAACCCTTTGTGGATTACAATTATAAAAGCTAGCAAAGACTGAAGATGTCTGGACTACCTTTTCCATTGCAGGGCCCTGCATTTCAGTATAGTGACTTTAAGGTCTAGAGCAGGGGGAGCTCCCGGGTATAGATCCATACCAATATATACATATACATTTCTGTGGTTGTTATTGATTGTCATTATCATTTCTTAAACTATCACACTACGTTGGTGTGATAGTATATTCATTGAAATAACTCTTTATATAAATATATCACTTATTCAAAGAAAGAAGTTATTTTTGGTCGTTATTGAAGTTTGTGTGCAGTGTTGTCATTTCTCCTACAGGTGGAGCTACCAGCACCCAGGTAGAGGTAATCCAAATTGTAAGTGTATATTGTGGGTTAAAGTTAATGCTCATATTGTTTCAACACTGCACTACAGTTGTGTCAAGGGGAGTGACCAATTTAAGAAGGGTGTAGAGCAAAGAGGACAGGCCCGCTTAAACCAGCAGCTCCACTGTGAGTTATTGCTATATATATATATATATATATATATATGTATATATATATTATATATTATATATATTAGAGCAACAGAGTCTCTTTATTATCTTTTAATCAAATTATTCATGATTATTTTATTACAATTTCATATTATATTTTCAACATTCCTTAATAAGCTATATTATTTTATTTCAAGTTATTTTTTATTTATCTATTTTAGATTGGTGTAGTTTAGGCTAATGTGCTACATTCTTTGTGACACTAGTATATTTCTTTTATCACAATCTATACACTTCTGGTTAAAGTAAGACCTTTATTCACTGTGCTTGTCACCTCAGTAACACTTCTATAATTATTACCACAGTAGATCAAAGAATAAAATATAGTTTTAATCTTAGAGCTGCTTTCATAACATAACATAAATGCCTGTACTGTGATGACAATGGAGAATAATTGTGACACAAATAATATACGGTAATTGGTTCGCCTAAAGCAATTATGCCATTTCTTTTCTATGTGACATAATGATGAATGTTTATATTATTATTATTATGCAGGCTTTATATAGCGCCAACAGTTTGTGCAGCGCTTTACAACATTATGGCAGAGAGTTCAGTTACAATACAATTCAATACAGGAGGAATCAGAGGGCTCTGGTCATTAGACCTTGCAATCTAAGAGATCAAGACAAAGGAGGGATCAATGGCAGAATAGATCCTTTTGAAAGGTGAGTATTTTTACAAACACGGGCACATTTTTTTTTGCCAGCCACAAGTTGAAGCAGCACTGCCTCAGTATTAAAGCATCCACTTTGAGAAGGAAAGATTTTGGTGGTCAGGCCTTGGACCAGAAAGTAAAGCTTTGTTTGTGAAGGGCATTAATATAATATTCAGGCCAGTTTTTGGGCCCCTTCTAAGTAAGAGCCTTAAGGTGAAATATTTGTGAATACTTTTTTGATAATAATTGGAGAATCCCAAGAATCTCTGGGTGGCCAGAGCAGTGATGTAGCGTGGGAGGGGGCGACTGGAGCTATTTCCTCGACCGCAACATTTTCTAGGGCACAGACAGGGGCAGTGATTTTTACATCTTTCTCTGAATGTGCATTACGGACACACACTGTCTGTAAAATGCCAACCCAACGGTTGCTCTGCCTCTGCACTGCCTCCTCAGCCAATGAAAATGGCACTGTAACACTCCCACTTCCTCAGCCCAGCACATTTGACTTTTAGAGGCGGAGGTGCCGGAGAGTATAGAATCTGCAGTGCTGGGAATCTGGGGTGGATCTAATGTCACTAAAAAATGTAAGTTGGATGCATATAGTCAGTAGCAAGGCTTGTTAGGAGCATGAGACATGTAGCAATTGTCCCCCTCTGATGCTCAGGACAGAAAGAGAGAGTGGCTAAAGACAGAAGGAGTGGTTGTGGGGAGAAAAAGAAGAGCTGCGTGTCTCATGTTCTGGAAGTGCATATGGAGATGACATCCCTTGACACAGGAAAGTCATGCCTAGCTTACATTGCTTGTCATTCTGCAGCTGTGCTGCTCCTGTATTCTTTTAGCTGTCCCTGGCAATGGGATTTGCATTTCCTTGACTTTGTGCTGTGAGGAATGCATAGTGAAGGATATCATGAGTCTCAGAATTCCCTGTAAGAGTGATGTCTTCCAGGTGAAGGGTCTGTCTGTGTAGGGGGTCTGAGAATAAGACCTGCAGTGAACCTTAATGAGTTATGCTTGTTGGTGTTGGTATGTTGACTAAGTTGGCTCATGCTGCCTGGGCTGGGTGCAGGGGGGGAGGGAGCTCTGCTTGTAGGGTCCATCAGTCAGCAGCAAAGCACATCATTTAACTGAGCAGCTACAATACAGCATAATAATTTTATCTGGTCACTAAACTGTGACTTGTGGATGTACAGAATTGTATACTTCATCTTCACTGTGATGTTCAGTCCTAGCACTATTCACAACCTGAGCCTCTGATTGGCTGCCCGCAGATTCAGATTTAACCAGTAATAAAAGGCTGCAGGCAGCTAATAAAAGGCTCAGGCTGTGAGTGGAGGTGGAGAAACCCTTGCATTTCCACAGCCACATTTTAATACTATACTAGTGGAAGGGACTCAGGGAGTGCTAAAATTCCATGGGTTAGGGGGAGCAAATTACTTGCCTTTCCCCTGACAAATCACGCTATGCCATTGGCCCTGAGGCTGGTTGGTGGTGCTAATCCAATATCGCAGACACATTTGAGGGGTCCAAACACAAACTGTATTTAGTGATGATCCTAAGATCTTGTTCTTCAAAGATTATTTTAGCCAGCTTTGCGTTATTGGATCAAAGCCCCTGGAGAACAGTAGGGATGGTGTGACGATGGGACAACACATCAGGAGAGAACACCAAACGAAGGGATGGTCCGAACACCCCCCCAGTTTGGTTTGCACCAGAAAATGCGAACAGGCAAAAAAATTTGTGCGAACACGCAAACCCTATTAAAGTCCATGGGACACGAACATGAAAAATCAAAAGTGCTAATTTTAAAGGCCTATATACAAGTTATTGCCCTAAAAAGTTTATTGGGACCCGGGTACTGCTCCAGGGGACATGCATCAATGCAAAAAAAAGTTTTTAAAACAACAGTTTTTTCTGGAGCAGTGGTTTTAGGAATGCTTAAAGTGAAACAATAAAAATGAAATATTCCTTTATTTAGGGTCCCTGGGGGGCCCCTTAGTCTGCTTGTAAAGTGGCACATCTGTCTGATGTGTTATAAAGTCCTGCAGCAAAATTACATTTCTAAAGGAAAAAATGTTATTTAAAATTGCTTGCGGCTGTAATGTATTGCCAGCTCCCGGCAATATAGATAAAATTCAAGAAAAAAAATGGCGTGGGTTCCCCCCCTCCCCAGTTCATACCAGGCCCTTTGGGTCTGGTATGGATATTAAGGGGAAATCCATGCCAAAATGTTTTAAAAAATTGGCGTGGGGTCCCCCCAAAAATTGGCGTGGGGTCCCCAAAAATTGGCGTGGGGTTTTGGCATGGAGTTCCTCTTAAAATCTACGCCAGGCCCAAAGGGTCTGGTATGGATTTTGGGTGGACCCCTTGCTGTTTTTTTTTTAATTTTGGCGTGGAGTTGCCCTTAAAATCTATACCAGACCCAAAGGGCCCGGTATGGACTGGTGGGACCCATGCCATTTTTTAAATTAATTCTGTCATAGGGTTCCCCTTAACCACTACAATGCATTGCACTGTACATACTGTACACTGATTGCACTGTGTATGTGTGTATATATATATATATATATATATATATATATATATATATATATATATACAGTCAGGTCCATAAATAATGGGACATCAACACAATTCTAATCTTTTTGGCTCTATATACCACCACAATGGATTTGCAATGAAACGAACAAGATGTGCTTTAACTGCAGACTTTCAGCTTTAATTTGAGGTTATTTACATCCAAATCAGGTGAACGATGTAGGAATTACAGCAGTTTGTATATGTGCCTCCCACTTTTTAAGGGACCAAAAGTAATGGGACAATTGGCTGCTCAGCAGTTCCATGGCCAGGTGTGTGTTATTGTATGAAAAATTATAAATATAGCGCTCGCAAACACAATATGTAAATATGGAATGAAAAATAAATAATAAAACAACACAAAGTCCAAAACAAGTGACTTAAGGTGCTCGAATCCAAAGTGAAGAGAAGAAAGGTGCTTTAAAAGATTCAGGTGCACAACACCCCCTTATGTGTCCCCACTTACCAGATCCACATGACCCCAGCTTTTCAGTCTGGTGGGTCACTAAAGGCTTGGTATGGATGTCTTTAAGATGGTGGATAGGAGGTCAGGTCATCAGATCCAGGGTTACTTGGTGAAGAGTTTCAGCATGTTAAAACATGTACCCAGAAGTAAAAAAACAAACTAATAGTGAAGTACCATCAAAAAAGGGTTTATTTAAACAAAGGATACTTACAAAAAATGGGATTAAAACAAGCATCAAGCATGGAGCAGATCGTATAAAACCGCCGTTTCAGGTGTGCATTCCAAACAACCAGAAGTGACGTCAGAAATCACGGAAATAGCGTCAATGCTACAGGGCATCATCACGGACCGTGACCGGATTCTGACCAAATCCTTTTGGGCAGGAGCACCCCACTCTCTCATCAGTGCCTCTCATTAGTGTCCACCTGTGTCATAGATGGAGACCTTTAGTTCTCCCATATAGAGGAGTGTATGGCTCTCATGGTTCAGAGAAGCAGGATCTCCCATTCTATGGAGAGTGTAGGACCCACTAACCATAGGGTACTTTGTTATAGTAAGTGGGCTTAAGCACCATATAGCAATATGTTGTGACCAAATCCCCATATTTTTTGATAATGTTTTTTTGAAAATGTCTAGGTGTTTTAAATAGCCTTGCAGGAGGTAAATGTCTTTTTTGCATGTGTGCGCTGTAATATTTTGTTCTGTTGTGTGGTCTTATGGCTGCACCATCTTTAATGCATCTTTTAGGGTGTACCCCCCAAATATCTTGCGAGCGCTATATAGTGAGCGCTATATTTATAAATTTTCATGTTTTCCAAGTGATTAGCACTTTGTGTATAGCAGCTGCAATTTTATTTCACTGATTTATTTTGTCACACCATTAGCGTGAGTATATATATTTTGTATATTTTTTTTCAGGTGTGTGTTATTCCCTCATTATTCTATTTACAAGGAGCAGATAAAAGGTCCAGAGTTCATTTCAAGTGTGCTAGTTGAATTTGGAATCTGTTGCTGTCAACTCTCAATATGTGATCCAAAGAGCTGTCACTATCAGTGAAGCAAGCAATCATTAGGCTGAAAAAACAAAACAAACCCATCAGAGAGATAGCAAAAACATTAGGTGTGGCCAAATCAACTGTTTGGAACATCCTTAAAAAGAAAGAACGCACCGGTGAGCTCAGCAACACCAAAAGACCCGGAAGACCATGGAAAACAACTGTGCTGGATGACCGAAGAATTCTTTCCCTGGTGAAGAAAATACCCTTCACAACAGTTGGCCAGATCAAGAACACTCTCCAGGAGGTAGGTGTATGTGTGTCAAAGTCAACAATCAAGAGAAGACTTCTCCAGAGTGAATACAGAGGGTTCACCACAAGATGTAAACCATTGGTGAGCCTCAAACACAGGCAGGCCAGATTAGAGTTTGTCAAACAACATCTAAAAAAGCCTTCACAGTTCTGGAACAACATCCTATGGACAGATGAGACCAAGATCAACTTGTACCAGAGTGATGGGAAGAGAAGAGTATGGAAAAGGAAAGGAACTGCTCATGATCCAAAGCATACCACCTCATCAGTGAAGCATGGTGGTGGTAGTGTCATGGCGTGGGCATGTATGGCTGCCAATGGAACTGGTTCTCTTGTATTTATTGATGATGTGACTGCTGACAAAAGCAGCCGGATGAATTCTGAAGTGTTTCGGGCAATATTATCTGCTCATATTCAGCAAAAAGAGTTTTTTTAAGGGAAAGAAGTGGAATGTTATGCAATGGCCAAATCAATCACCTGACCTGAATCCAATTGAGCATGCATTTCATTTGCTGAAGACAAAACTGAAGGGAAAATGCCCCAAGAACAAGCAGGAACTGAAAACAGTTGCAGTAGAGGCCTGGCAGAGCATCACCAGGGATGAAATCCAGCGTCTGGTGATGTCTATGCATTCTAGACTTCAGGTTGTAATTGACTGCAAAGGATTTGCAACCAAATATTAAAACGTGAAAGTTTGATGGATGATTGTTAATCTGTCTTATTACTTTTGGTCCCTTAAAAAGTGGGAGGCACATGTACAAACTGTTGTAATTGCTACACCATTCACCTGATTTGGATGTAAATACCCTCAAATTAAAGCAGAAAGTCTGCAGTTAAAGCACATCTTGTTCGTTTCATTTCAAATCCATTGTGGTGGTGTATAGAGCCAAAAAGATTAGAATTGTGTCGATGTCCCAATATTTATGGACCTGACTTTATATATATAAAACACTGCCTGCACTGTACATATATAAATTTTGTAATCCAGTTCTCGATCTCCAGCGATGGATGATCTCCAGCGACTCTGGCGAGGAACACGCACAGGATCCTGACTCCACCGGAGGCACCCAGCCAATGACGCGGGGCCAGCTTGACAGCTCTTATGTAGCTGAGGGCAGGGCCACCCATCACATGACCCTGTCCCCCTCTGACAAGGGGAAACGCCGGGGTTTCCCAGTGACGTGTACAGGTGACCCCGCCCCCTCTGATGCAATGGCTTTTTTTTTTCTTTTTTGGTCAGTCAAGCGACATGGATTTACATCGCAGGACATTTTTTTTTATCTTTTAATAAAGGACTTGTCCCAAGCTGTCTCTTGTCTTTTTTACCATTTTTGACTTTTTTTTATGAAATGGTAGGGGTACAATGTGTACTTTGGGGTCAGACCCCAAAGCACCCTCCCCATGTTGAGGGCATGTGGCCTGGTATGGTTCAGGAGGGGGGGCACTCTCTCATCTCCCTCTTTTCCTGCGGCCTGCCAGGTTGCATGCTCGGATAAGGGTCTGGTATAGATTTTGGGGGGCCCCCACGCAATTTTTTTTTTACATTTTGGTTCAGAGTTCCCCTTAATGTTCATACCAGACCCAAAGGGCCTGGTAATGGACGGGGGGGGCTCATGCCTTTTTTTTCAATGAGTTTTATCTACAGTGGGGATGAAAAGTATTCAGATCCCCTTAAATTTTTTACTCTTTGTTATATTGCAGCCATTTGCTAAAATCATTTAAGTTCATTTTTTTCCTCATTAATGTACACACAGCACCCCATATTGTCAGAAAAACACAGAATTGTTGACATTTTTGCAGGTTTATTAAAAAAGAAAAACTGAAATATCACATGGTCCTAAGTATTCAGACCCTTTGCTCAGTATTTAGTAGAAGTCCCCTTTGATCTAATACAGCCATGAGTCTTTTTGGAAAATATGCAACAAGTTTTTCACACCTGGATTTGGGGATCCTCTGCCATTCCTCCTTGCAGATCCCCTCCAGTTCTGACAGGTTGGATGGTAAACTTTGGTGGACAGCCATGTTTAGATCTCTCCAGAGATACTCAATTGGGTTTAAGTCGTAAAATAGATCAGCAACTAACTGTAAATTGTGCCACATCCAAAATTAGAACAACAAAGAAAAAGGATCCCCTATTGGTGGACTTTTTAGGCACATATAAGAAGACGTAATAGCACCCTTTTTTGGGGTGCTTTATGCTACCCCAGCAACCTTTTCTGCGCTATTTTTTGTTCAATTGAACCAAACTTTTACCACCCATTTTAACATTTGTTGGAAATATTTTTATAAATAAATTTTTCCCTATTCAAACGGATTCACACTATGTGGAAGCTCTCTTTTTTCACTTTCTCCTAACCACGCTTGGAGGATTGACACTGATTGGAGAACCGGTGGAGTATCCCAGCCTACATCTGGATAAGGGGGTGAGGTTTACCCTTACTCCTTCCTGGAACGTAAGATATGTGAGGTCTTTCTCGTCTACCTGACTTTCTCCAAGGATTGGAACCAGATCTAACCCTACTGGTTTGACGGTATAAGCCTATATAACTCACCGCCAATGGCCTGTGAGTCCAACATCTCTGGTAAGGGTACTACATTTATCTTTGTGGAAGTGTATGTTTTTGAAGATCTGGCGTTGTATGCTAATTTGTCTCACTTCTTGTGGTGAAAAGCTCCCACACAAGCTTTGAATATCCTACATCCTCAGGAGCTGCCTACCCATATAGACTTTTAAAATCACTTATATATTTATAAGTTTTTGCACATTTACTTTATATAATTGTTTATGTCCATATTGTTGGTGCATTTTTGTCACGATAGACACATGACACTGTATTTTGCATTTTTTTATGTTTGTATCACCATGCCAGTAGTGTCTTTGATGATCACTTATCATACTTAGGTTGATCCCTCTCATGTTTTCTTTATTTGATGTCATAATCTAAGAGTCACATTTATATAGTTTATGGTATCAACTCAGTTGAAAATTTTTGAACACATTCATCAGACCAGAGAATCTTATTTCTCACCATCTTGGAGTCCTTCAGGTGTTTTCTAGCAAACTCTATGCGGGCTTTCATGTGTCTTGCACTGGGGAGAGGCTTCCGTCAGGCCACTCTGCCGTAAAGCCCCGACTGGTGGAGGGCTGCAGTGATGGTTGACTTTCTACAACTTTCTCCCATCTCCCGACTGCATCTCTGGAGCTCAGCCACAGTGATCTTTGGGTTCTTCTTTACCTCTCTCACCAAGGCTCTTCTCCGCTGATAGCTCAGTTTGGCCGGATGGCCAGCTCTTGGAAGGGTTCTGGTCATCCCAAACGTCTTCCATTTAAGGATTATGGAGGCCACTGTGCTCTTAGGAACCCTAAGTGCAGCAGAAATGTATTTGTAACCTTGGCCAGATCTGTGCCTTGCCACAATTCTGCCTCTGAGCTCTTCAGGCAGTTCCTTTGACCTCATGATTCTCATTTGCTCTGACATGCACTGTGAGCTCTAAGGTCTTATATAGACAGGTGTGTGGCTTTCCTAATCAAGTCCAATCAGTATAATCAAACACAGCTGGACTCAAATGAGGGTGTAGAACCATCTCAAGGATGATCAGAAGAAATGGACAGCACCTGAGTTAAATATATGAGTGTCACAGCAAAGGGTCTGAATACTTAGGACCATGTGATATTTCAGTTTTTCTTTTTTAATAAATCTGCAAAAATGTCAACAATACTGTGTTTTTCTGTCAATATGGGGTGCTGTGTGTACATTAATGAGAAAAAAAATGAACTTAAATGATTTTAGCAAATGGCTGCAATATAACAAAGAGTGATACATTTAAGGTGGTCTGAATACTTTCCATCCCCACTGTATATTGCTGAGACCTGAAAATTCATTACAGCCGCAATCAGTTTTTAATGACTTTTTTCCTTAAAACTGACAAGCAGACTCCTGTCTGTCAGGTGGAAGCATTCGGGCGGCTGCAAGCCATTTGCTTCCACATCCTCAGTAATGGCGCATCCCCCGCATGCGCAGCCACTGCCATGTATTCCAGGCTTCGCTTTCCCATCTGTGGGCCCAGGAACAACACAGCGGGTGCTGGTGGGTTGAGGGGACATGTGTCTGTTCTCCTCCCCTTCTTGCTGGTGTAATATAATATCCTACATAAATCGGCCAACATATTACAACATATATAATATTACAGTTGGCGACCCAGAAAGCAACGTGTATGACGTCACTTCCGGGTCACCCTCTCACTTTCCCCGGCTAACATGCAGTGGACCTCTGAGACCCTGCATGTCCCATTAAAGATAATCTATCACCAGAAAATCATCAGGACTCTCGCCTATAGAAAATATGGACTAGTTTGTTGCCATTTCACGGGACTGCACAAATGTAAGGTTTGGCATGCTGGGTATCTATTTACTCTGTGTAACCTTGTCTTTTATATTTTACCAAAAATTTGGGTAATTTATTTCATCTGTTTGTCCTAAAATGCGCTAATATTGTGTTACATAAAAAATTGGAACTACCACTATTTTATTCTCAAGAGTGTTTGCTTTCAGAAAATATTTAATGTTTGGGGGTTTTGTATAATCTTTAGGCCTTAGGTTTTAAACATGTGTGCAAAAAATGCAAAAATGGCCCTGGCAGCACTGCAGCATAACTGACTTACTTCCCCATCTCCCAGCCTAAGCTCTGCTTTGTAGGGCACTGAAGGAGGCTGATGCTCAGTCAAATTATGGTATATAAACTCAGTGGCGGCCGGGAATTTTTTATGGGGGGTCAGTCAGTAGCACTTACCCCATCACCGGCAGCTTCCCCTGCTCGGCTGCGGCCTCCCATTCTCCTGCTCTCCACGGGTCCTCATGGCGACAGCAGTGGCTTCAGTTTCCCCCCTCCTCCTCGGTGGCAGCCAAACACCCGCTTACGTTTGGCTGGATTGAGGACCAGTGTTTCAACAGCAAATATTAATTTGCTGTTGTAACACACCTGGGTGGGATCAGAGCGCATTCTCTGCGACCCGAGCCCACCCTATTTTGAAGCCTATTAGAGCCTCTGGCTCTAATCAGGTGTAGCAGAATCTCTAACCTCTTCCAGTCTAATGAGAACCTTTGAGGCCACAGACTGCTGACATCCTTCAATATGTAGTGTGTTGTGAGGGATAGTGGGTGCAAAGATGGTGAAAGTCATTAGGCGCCAGACACTTATTGAATACAAAAGAGGTTTGACAAAAACAAAACAAAACAATTTGAGCTCCCAAGCCATGAGAGTGGATGTCCTGGCAAAAACTGGGATGGGTAGGGAAACAGGGAAAGGGTTAACGGTATTAAAAAATGCATGTGGCGTACCACATGAATAATCATTTGTATCAAACACAAATTAGTCACATGTGACATTCAGATATTAAAATAGTTATTTACACTTTAAAGGCAGCAAAGCAATAACACTGCTCCCTGACTATCTATCTAATATATACAGTATATATATCTATATACACACACACATATATATATATATATATATATATATATATATATATATATATATATATATATATATATATATATATATATATTCGTAACAATATACAAATGGTTAGTGTTGTTATCTGGCTAGATCACTATTTCTCCTTGGCTAAGGAAGACGTACCGATTTGGCAACACCTGAAAGAGAAATCAAACAATGCAAAAGCATCCTATCCTATAAAAAATATGGTGCAATATGTGCACAGTGATTTAAACTGGTCCTCAGCCGAGGGCAACATGAAACATGAGAACATCTTATGCATGTCTACATTATTTACATTTTTTAAAAGCAGGCCCCATTCTCTTCAAGAATGCCACCCCTTTCATAATCAGTATAAAACTATAAACCTCAGCAATACTCTGATCCAAACAGTCAGACAGATGTGTATGAGTCCATTATTTGATAAAATAAGCAATCATTTCTCTATTGCAGCCTATTCTAACTACAGGCTCAACGTCCATGACCTGTTACTGTCCATTTAGGCTTCACTTCGAAAGGACTACATTTCCCAGTAATTCCCTTTCATCATTAAAAAAGGAATTCCGGGCACAAGGCATGACTGCATTTCAAGCAACAAGCAGTCAGGCCAGATTGCAAGGGACCACACTTTGGGACACAGGTCCCCTTGCAAGAGTATCTTCAGTCTGCCTACATGGCAGCCAAAGACAGAAACTTTCTTCATTCTTTTGCAACCAACAACCTGTTAAAGTTCAGAGATCGCTCTTTAGGGTGAAACACCCCAACAACTTTAATCTTTTAGCCAACATGGCTCAAATGATCGTTCCCTGTAACTTATGGCAGCATTCAGTCCAGCACAGTCCTGGCATTACAATTTTCTGGGATTTTCCCATTAGTAACATTTTAAATGGGTGTGCAAGGTAACTGTCAGCAGAGCGTTCTTTACATCACACAACCCATATTTGTAATCCACAAGGTAATAGCATAGTTTCAATGAGACTTCACCAATAATATCTGGAATCTGGCAGTGTTACATCTTCTCCTTTGACATTCACAGTGACAACATGGTATTTATCTCGCTTGTCTGGTCTACAGAGGATAACACTGTCCAGATTGATTTTGCGGCTGTAGCCCAAGTATTCAGCACTGAAAGGTATTTCCCAGACGTTTTGGGTGATAATTGTCATGGTTATGCAATAGAGTTTTATCTGTCAGCTTACCTGTCTCCATGTGTTCATATCTAGAGACCAGCTGACTCTCACCTGACTGCTTTTATAATCTCTCCTATAGCATGGCTCCACCCCAGCTCCTATCAGAGAACTCTATATTAACCACTGCACTGCAGGCCAGCCCCTCTGATCAACCTTTGTGTGTTTGGTTTCCTGTTTCCTGCCTGCCGTGTGCTCTACATTTGTTTCTGTTACCGACCTTGGCGTGTTCTCAACTATTCCTGTCTGCTCGTAACCCTGACCTTTGGCGTGTCCCCGACTATCCCTGTTTGCCTGCGACCCTGAACCTTTGACGTGAACTCTGTTGTCCTTGTCTGCTTGTGGTCCCGACCTTGGCTTATGCCCTTACTATCCCTATCCTCCCGTTGCCTACTGTGGGTGTGAGCTGGGGGACCCTGGGGGTCGCGACCTGGAGCCAGTTGCAGCCCAGTCCATCCTCACCACTAGAGGATCTGGTGAACACCTGCTGGCTCTTAGACTCCGTGCCCTAGGGAATCTTACACTCTAACCCTGGTGGGATCCGTGTTGGTGTTCCAGCGGCCCTGCCTTCCTTACCACCCTGACTCCCATCCGCAGCAGTCAGCCGTAGGGTCCACTACCTTGCAGTGCACTCCTGATGCCAACAGTGTGCATCTGTCACCTAGCCTCAAGGTGGCCTAACAATTTCAGAAAGTCCACCTTGAGGGGTACATTTCATGGGTCAGACTGTAGATGCACCAACTAGAAATAAAGCGTTACTAGATCTACTGATTACCAACAATACAGACCTGATCACGGATGTGAAAATATGGGGCAATTTAGGAAACAGAGATCACAATTGGCTTCAGTATAAATAACACAAATAGGAAACATAAGGGAAATAAAAAAGACACCAAATTTCAAAAGAGCCAACTTCCCTAAACTACGAACTTTGCTAGAAGGCATAAATTGGGATAAAATCTTAGGAGCAAAGAACATGGAGGAGAGATGGGTTTTCTTTAAGAGCATATTAAATAAGGGCATTAGCCAGTGCATCCCATTCGGTAATAAATTTACAAGAGCAAACAAAAGTCTGGATGACTTAACTTCAATGTAAAAATGCATATAAAAGCAAAAGAGAAGGCCTTCAAAGAATACAAGGTTGGGGATCATCATCAGCATTCAGACTTTATAAAGAATGCAACAAGAAATGTAAGGGTGCCATTAGGGTGGCTAAGATAGAACACAAAAGACACATAGCGGAGGAGAGCAAAAAAAATCCCATAGAAATTCTTTAAGTATATAAACAGTTAAAAAGGAGGACAGACCATATTGGCCCCATAAAGATTAAGGAAGGACACATGGTAACAAAGGATGGGGAGATGGCGAAGGTATTGAATTTATTCTTCTCCTTAGTCTTCACGAGGGAATCGGGGGGCTTCAGTAACCAAAACTGCAGTGTTTATTCTTGTGATACATCACAGGAAGCATGCTCATGGTTAACAGAGGACAGAATTAGAATTAGACTTGGAAAACTTAGCATTAATAAATCACCCGAGGGTACTTAGGGAACTCAGTCAAGTAATTGCCAGACCATTGTTCTTAATTTTTGTAATTAAGATGTAGCACCAATATTTAAAAAGGGCCTAAAATACATCCCTGGGAATTACAGACCAATTAGCCTAACAGCAATAGTATGAAAGCTCTTGGAGGGGATGATAAGGGACTATATACAAGATTTTAGTAATGAAAACAGTATCATTAGTAGTAATCAGCATGGATTCATGGAGAATTGTTCTTGCCAAACCAATCTATTAACCTTCTATGAGGAGGTGAGTTGCCACCTAGATCTGTGCTGGGACCAAGCCTATTTAATGTATTCATAAACGACCTGGAGGAAGGTGTAAACAGTTCAATCTCTGTATTTGCAGAAGATACTAAGCTAAGCAGGGCAATAACTTCTCTGCAGGATGTGGAAACCTTGCAAGAAGATCTGAACAAATTAATGGGATGGGCAACTACATGGCAAATGAGGTTTAATGCAGAAAAATGCTAAATAATGCATTTGGGTGGCAAAAGTATGAATGCAATCTATACACTAGGGGGAGGACCTGTGGGGGAATCTAGGATTGAAAAGGACCTGGGGGTCCTAGTAGATGATAGGCTCAGCAATGGCATGCAATGCCAAGCTGCTGCTAACAAAGAAAACAGAATATTGGCATGCATTAAAAAAGGGATTGACTCCAGGGATAAAACGATAATTCTCCCACTCTACAAGAACCTGGACCAGCTGCACCTGGGTTATGCTGTCCAGTTCTGGTCACCAGTCTTTAGGAAGGATGTACTGGAAATGGAGTGAGTACAAAGAAGGGCAACAAAGTAAATAAAGGGTCTGGAGGATAATAGTTACGAGGAAAGGTTGTAAGCACTGAACTTATTCTCTCTGGAGAAGAGACACTTGAGAGGGGATATGATTTCAATTAACAAATACCATATTGGTGACCCCACAATAGGGATAAAACTTTTTCACAGAAGGGAGTTTAACAAGACAAGTGGCCACTCATTAAAATTAGAAGAAAAGAGGTTTAACCTTAAACTATGTAGAGGGTTCTTTACTGTAAGCGCGGCAAGGATGTGGAATTCCCTTCCACAGACGGTGGTTTCAGTGGGGGGCATTGATAGTTTCAAAAACCTATTAGATAAGCACCTGAACGACCACAACATACAGGGAAATACAATGTAATACTGACATATAATCACAGACATAGGTTGGACTTGATGGACTTGTGTTTTTTTTCAACCTCACCTACTATGTAACTACAGTGGAACCTCGGATAGCACGTAACGCGGTTAATGAGCGTTTCGCCATATGAGCACAGAGACGAGCAGAGACGAACGTCACTTTCGGAAATGCATGGAAAGGCCAGAGTACAGCATGTCTGACCTCGGCAAATCTCGGGTAGGAAGTCCTTCCGAGGTTTGCCGAGGTCCGCTGAAGTGTCCTTGGGCCTTTTCGCCTGTTTCCGAGGCTCTCCGGCGCCCCCCCGCCTCTGTCCGCATGCGGTATTGCACCCCATTGAAGTCAATGCTGAACAAATGATTTTAGTTTCCATTGACTTCAATGGTTAAACTCGCTTTGATATGTGAGTACTTTGGATTACGAGCATACTCCTGGAACGGATTATGCTCATAATCCGAGGTTCCACTGTAAGTAAGGGGCATTTGGAGGAATTCCCGGATGGCCTCATCCACCCAACTGCATTTCCTTCTCCAGGATCTGAGGAGGAATGTAGGGGTATAAATACCCGAAATTTTCTGCTACTTTCCTAATCATGATGCACTGGATCTTGGACAGTGGAGGCAGGGTTTTAGGGTCTCTGTACCCAGATAGAACCCGAGCAACTGGGGCACGCTGAACTGGATACCCAGCAACCACCTCCGGCTTACGATCTGCTTTGGAGCTTGGCAAAGGCATAATAGGCCGGGCTGTGGGAGCCCATGGATTCCCTTGATCCTCCTCGAAGGACATGGCAATGCTGATCAGCGGAGCTGCACTGGCTGACAGCATAATCTGCACACTTGCATTAGTAGTAGCAGGTGTCTCGTCTTCCTGCATATTGCTAATTAACTCCTCGTCACTCTCTCCCCATTTCCCTGAGTAAGACAGAGTGTCTGAAAAGAGTTTTGATAATTTATCAGGCAAATCCTCCGAATCTGAGATGTTCAAGCACTCTTCGGCCAGGAGATAATTTCTCTTAGTTTTCATCTTGGCTGGCACCTCTGTATCAACTCCCTTCACAGCCACTGGCATCACTTCCCCCACAGGCACACCATGCTCACTTGCTGACTTACCCGACCCCGGTATTTTTCTCTCGGGCAACTCAGTCATCAACGTGAACAACCTGGCCCGTCCTTGGCCCTTGGGAGCAATCAGTGCACTGGGTCCTTTGGTAGCCACTGTGGTAGAAGTAGCAGCTTCCTGCACAACTTGGGTGACCACCAACAAACTTTGGACATCACTCTCCGAAGGGACAGCAACACTCTCAATCCACTTGTAGGACCCGTGGAGGTAGGGTTGGAGAGGTAGCCTCAAGCAGATGCTCCCCACTGCGTCCACAAACGATCCAAGGCCCCAACTGTGTGGTCGGGCCAGAACATTTTCCACAAATCAACCCCAGAGACTCATAGCCTCTAGCCGTGTACAAAGCAGGCTGGCCATTCGGCGTGTACCGCACTCTGGTATCGGTCACGACAGGTTTTTGCAGCGTCAACGTAGATGCCCAGAGCGTTCTTTCTCCAATCTGCCATCACACTCACAAACTGCACTATCTCCTTCACTAACCCACAATCAGACACACGTGGTGGCACTTCCTTATCCTCCTCTGCAGAGCGGAAACTCCTCCCCCTGCCAACGGATTGGTGCAAATGTTTCTTGGGAACTGTGGCGCCCACCTCCTTCTTGCTGCGGCACACCAAAACTGTAATGGGGTCCATTTTGGGGCCTGTTTTAACCCTTACAGCACTGACGGGAAGTGTCAAAAGACCAGGCTGATTCTTTCCCATGAGCAGCAAGACTTGTTGGTTCTTCCCCTCACTGATGGTACACACAACAACACAGTCTATAAGAAGGGTAAATGTTACTTGCCACTTTCCCACACAGCCAGGCGAAGCCCCAATGGAGCTGAAGCTGGTTGCTATGGGTGTCTGCTGAAAAGATAACACCTTAGCCTCATGTTGGGCACCAAATGTAGCAGAACCTCTAACCTTTTTCCAGTCTAATGAGAACCTTTGAGGCCACAGACCGTTGACATCCTTCAATATGTAGTGTGTCGTGAGGCATAGTGGGTGCAAAGATGGTGAAAGTCATTGGGCGCCAGACACTTCTTGGATGCAAAAGAGGTTTTATTTCTTTTAACAGTCCTTTTTATATTTTGCAAGAGAAAGAAGGTTAGGGCCAGGACACCCTTAAGTGGTTGCGATTTCAATAGGCAAACTCTTCAATAGGAAGACAGCCATACAGGGAAAGGCCCCAGCAAGGTGCCACTTCTGCACATGCAGGTTTGCTGTCTCCTATGGCAACAGTATCTAACAGTTCCTAACACAAAGTTCAACAGTTCTCTCAGCTTCACTAAAATGTCCACTTGTAGCTCTTCAGCTCCATGAGCTACTAGTCTCTCACTGGACTCTCTGATTCACTGACTCTGAATCCCGTGAGCTCCTCAAGGCTTTTGCGGTGGTATCTCCCTCAAGCGTCACCCACGCTTCCCTGCTGGGTCCCTAGCTTGGCACTCCAGATACCTTTTAAAGCTTCACCCCTGCTAACCGGCTTGGTCTCTGGCTTGACACACAAGACTGCTCTGCAAGTGTCACCTCCCCTGGTTGGGTCCCTGACTTAATCACCACCTGAAGTTTCCTGATTCTCCCCCGTGCCTGTTCAGTGAGAATGTCACACCGGTACTTGCTTCAGTTACTCACTGTGGTCCCTGGTAAAGGTGGTTGGTGCCTTTAGTGGCGACAGCTTCCCTTCTATCTCTGACCATGACAGGTTCTCTGGACTTTTGGTTGGACTGCAAGCTGCAGTCCCAACCATGCGCTGCCCTCTTACTTCTGGATAGGCCCTCACACAGCCTGGCAGTCAGATGCCTCGGGATAGACCCAATCTCTGGCCTAGCAGCCCAGGGCAGATGACACACGTCCACCCAGACAGCAGTCCGGGTGGCACAGAGCATAGATCACCTGACTCCACCCATGAATCTATCCATTGGTGGTGTGGAGAGGGGTGGCGGTGCCCAGATACCCCTAATGGACGGGCCGCCCCTGCTTAAACTGCTTGAATTAAAAAAAATATATTTAAAGATTTGTGAGAAATACACAGCTGCAGTTATTATGTATACTGTAGTTTATGCCTGCCTGTAGTTCTGCTTTCATTTAAACTTACCACATCCTGCCTACCGTTTTTTAGCATGCACATTGGATACTTTGAAGGTAGCTGGAGGAACATTTTACAGTATGGTAAGACCTTTATTTGACAGAAACCATACACTGCACATCAAATGCACGTCAATGCACTATGTTACCATGAAGCATGTCAGTAACATTTGATATACAGTGTAGTTTAGAACAGAAAGAAAAATTAACAGGATGAAGAAAGACTGAGGCAAAGAAAAGTGTTATTTTGGAATCAAAGAGTGAGTGATGGAGTGTGTATGTTCCATGTGTGCTGCAGCCTGGCCACTTTGTCTGAAGCTGCATGAACCTCTAAAAATGAGAAGGCATACAATAAAATAATTTAATGAAGCAAATGAACTCATTAACTGTAAATATGTAATGGGTTCACTGCCGTGAACAGTACAATCCAATTCTAAGTGTTTATTTTTTAAGAAGCAGAATAAAACAGTATGGACACAAAGACACAATGGAGAGAAGGGAAGGAAAATTAAAATTTGCAAAATTATAGAAAAATGCAGAAAATATATAGAGAATATCAGAAGTTACATTTGTAATATTCTCTGGCATGTAAAGTTGAGTATCTAGTTTTTGAATAGTAAAAAGTTTCCAGAAGTAAAAACGGCAATAAATCCTCCTATATCACAAATAAAAGCTATGTCCCTCACAAGTAATCTCCTTCAGATGGATGATTATCATAGGGTAATCATGTGTGGATATGATAGCATATGATAGCAATAGATAATGTTTTGGCATAGTTTTGCTTTATTATTTTTTCTACTTGCAGCCAGCAGGTGGTGCTATGGAGTTAGTTCTTTCATTGTTTTTTTTTTTCTAGTTATTTTACAGCTTTGCTCTGACTATGAGGCTATTTAGAACACACAGCTGAAAAAGGTGATGGTGGGACACACCCCTATTTTTACAGTTCATATAATCCCATGGAAGTTAAGACTTAAGGCCCATACACACAATCAGAAAAATTGTACGAAAAATACCACTTTCGAAGCGATCGTGCGATAATCTGATCGATAGTACACAGCTTTCGAGAGTCGATCACAGCTCTCAGTTCATGCAAAATTATCTGATGGGACAAGTAGAGTATTTTTTCTTGTACTATACCAGATTGTATGATTTTCATTTAATCAGTACAGTTGTCTGAAAACACAATACAAATACAATACAACACATTACCTCACTTTTCGAATTTTTATTCTGTCGTACAAGAATTTTTGTAACTTTAGTAACCTCTTTTATTTTCAATATGAGACTAGCATGCAAAAAAAAAAACACATGATCATTCCTCCACTAATCTCATCGTGTGTACAAGGCATAAGACGGACAGATTGTAAAAAGCCAGTGCTAGGCTCAGTATGTTCTGCAAACGCTGAATCACGGAACCCGTAGATGTAAAATAAGAGTTGTAATTCGGTAATGAAAACATTTATAAAAAGATCAGCATATACACTTATGGAGAAATCAATTAAATTGATTTTAACCATTATTTTTTCCTTTAACTCCTTCAATACCGGGCACTTTCACCCCTATCCTGCCCAGACCCATTTTCAGCTTTCAGCACTGTCACACTTTGAATCACATTTGCTCGGTTATGAAACATTGTATCCATATGATATTTGAATCATTTTTTTCACACAAACAGAGCTTTCTTTCTCACTGTTTTAAAAAAAAAACTTTCTATACTGCTATATTTCTTTGGTGAAAATAACCCAAATCATAGTTTATTTTTTAGTCTGTAGGAAAGTTATAGAGTCCACAAACTGTGGTGTATATACAGTATATACAATGGATATAGAAAATAATCAACCCACCCCCCCTCCATTTTTAAATAATCAAATTTTGTTGCTTTGCAGCCTGAAATGAAGACAGACACGCTTTTTGTTTTATCCAGCTGTTTTTACTCAGTGCAACTTATAACATCCAAGTGAAAGATATAGCACCAACACGTCAGAAAAAAAATCAAAAATCAAAAACAGAATCGCTAAGTTACAAAAAGAATCACCCCTTTATGTCAGAATTTTGTTTTAATTTCAGCCTTTAGTCTGTTGGGATATGTCTCTACTAACTTTGCACATCCAGACTTTGTAATATTAGCCCACTCTTCTTTGCAGAATATAAATTTGATGGTAACTGTTTGTGGACTGCAGTCTTCAAGTCATTCCACAGATTTTCAATGGGGTTTAAGTCAGGGCTCTGACTAGGCCATGCAAGGATATTCACCTTTTTCTCCTTCAACCATTATGTTGTCAATTTTCTGTGTGCTTTGGGTCATGGTCATGTTTGAAGGTGAACCTTCTTCCCATTGCCAACCTTCTGGCAGAGGGCAGCAGAATTTCCTCTAGAATTTGATGGTATTTTGCTTCATCCAGTTTTCCTTCTATTAAGGCAAGTGCTCCAGTTTCTGCTGCAGAGAAACACCCCCATAACATGAGATTGAAATAAAAAATATGTATCTCTGCGCTGTGGTGGGATGGCAGCTGACACAGATAAGTAATATACCAAACTTATAAACAATCTTAAGAAAAAGTGTGTAGTGCCAAAATTAAATGAACAGTGATGAAATGTGAATACTGGGTTATAGCCAAAATAAAATGAATCATAAAAACATATGTGTTTCACGAATGTCACGTCTACCCCAACGCAGGTGGTCAGACACTATAGCTAGCTACTGTGTGCTTCACCTATAGAAACCCCCTTCCCCTAAGACAAGCAGGCCTACGGGTACTTGGTTGCCCCCAGGACTTATACACAATACTATAGTGCCTGGCCACCACGCCAAGGCAGACACAAACTGAGCAAAGCAAACATATATTTGCAGTATAGCAGACAGATATGGTGGTTCTATGACAGTCCAGGTAAAGGGCTGAGTTCAGGGAATAGTGCGATATCTGATCCAATAACAGTCCAGGTAAAAAGGCAGGCAGAGTTCAGGGAATAGTCCAATATCCGATCCAGGTCATACACAGGGAAATCCAGATTAGCAAAGCAGGGCAGACATACAGGAGGCTAGATCAGGAACAATGCAGGTATACTGTCTTTATAACAAGCAAAGGATAGAGTGTTCGATTTGCTTATATCAGGTGACTGACCAGATCAATCACCTTCCAGGTGAACACAGATGGGGGAATGCAACAGCCAACACCCAGATGCTGGAATGAGTAGCAGGAGCACTAAGTGATCCTGACAATATGACAATGGGTGCCACTACCGACCTGGTATCAGACAGTGGCCTGACGTCAGCACTAGTGTCTCCCCCCCAATGCATTTCGTCCAATAGTATCCTTTTAAGGGGTTTTTAAGGGGTCCTCTAGTGTCAGACGTCAAACTAGTTTATATAGCATATATAGCCATTTTAGCACAGTAGGGGTTATTTACGAAAGGCAAATCCACTTTGCACTACAAATGCAAAGTGCATTTGAAATTTCACTGAAAGTGCACTTGGAAGTGCAATGGCTGTAAATCTGAGGAGTAGATCTGAAATGAGGGGAAGCTCTGCTGATTTTATCATCCAATCGTGTGCAAGCTAAAACGCTGTTTTTTAAATTTCCTTGCATGTCCCCCTCGGATCTACAGCCACTGCTTGCAAGTGCACTTTCAGTGCAATTTCAAGTGCACTTTGCACTTGTAGTTTGCACTTGTAGTGCAAATTGGGTTTGCCTTTTGTAAATAACCCCCAATATTCACATTTCATCGCTGTTCATTTACTTTTGGCGCTACACACTTTTTCTTAACATAACATGCTATTGCCACCTCCATGCATTACTATAGGAATAGTGATATTTGGATCGTGAGCTGTATTGGATTTCCACCAGACATATCATTTGGTGTTCAGGCCAAATCATTCTATTTTAGTCTCATGTGACCATAGCACCTTTTTCCATGTGGCCTCAGAATCTTTAAGGTGCATTTTTGCAAAGCTCAGTCATGACTGCCTTTTCTTGAGGAGTGGCTTTTTCTTGAAACCTCCCATACAAGCCACATTTGTGGAGAATTTGTGATATTTTTGTCACTTGCACACAATGACCACTCTTTGTCATAAATCTCTGCAACTACTTCGAAGGTGATGTAGGCCTCTTGGTAGCCTCTCTGACCATTTTTTTCCTGGCTTTTTCATCCAGTTTGGTGTGACATCCTGATCCAGGGAGGGTCTGTGTTGTCCCACATACCTTACACTTCCTAATAATAGACTTCACTGTGCTTCTAGGCATTAATAAAGCCTTTGAAATTTTTTTGTATCCGTCTCCTGACTTGTGCCTTTCCACAACTTTATTTCTGAGATCTTTTGACAGTGCCTTGCCACCCATAGTTGATTGTTTGCTTTAGATTATTGCGCAGAAAAAAATCCACACATGACACCAGTGTTGTGGTGTGAACAGGGCATATAGAGAACAATTGTTTTTGTTGTGCCCTTGCAAAAACAGGTGCAGAAAAACTCACATCTCTGCACATGGTGTGAATGGGGCCTAAACAATGTGGATGGACAAAGCTCCCCACTGTGGCTATCATATTCTGACATGCAGTGCAGCCGGCTGTCAGAATTCCTGAACAGTGCCTGCACTTGATTGGGTGCAAATGCTATTTAGATGACAATTTTCACTTTATCAACTAAAACCTCAGGTGCAAAAAGCTACGATTCACTCCTTTAATTCATATTAAGTATGAGCAATCTAGGTATGTGAACAGAAGGCTTTTTGGGCTAGGAACAGTTTGAGTAATGCCCCGTACACACGGTCGGACTTTGTTCGGACATTCCGACAACAAAATCCTAGGATTTTTTCCGACGGATGTTGGCTCAAACTTGTCTTGCATACACACGGTCAAACAAAGTTGTCGGAAAATCCGATCGTTCTGAATGCGGTGGCGTAAAACACGTACGTCGGGACTATAAACGGGGCAGTGGCCAATAGCTTTCATCTCTTTATTTATTCTGAGCATGCCTGGCACTTTGTCCGTCGGATTTGTGTACACACGATCGGAATTTCCGACAACGGATTTTGTTGTCGGAAAATTTTATCTCCTGCTCTCCAACTTTGTGTGTTGGAAAATCCGATGGAAAATGTCCGATGGAGCCCACTCACGGTCGGAATTTCCGACAACACGCTCCGATCGGACATTTTCCATCGGAAAATCCGACCGTGTGTACGGGGCATAAGAGCATGCACCACAAAAATCTGTCTCACGAAGCCTATCACTACTGCATAAATGCATGGTTCTTATTGCCACTGCAAATAGCTTTTTTTCATTCATAATAAATACCTTATAGAAACTTACCATTCATGCTAGTGATATTGTAACAAGTGAAAACCCTACATTAATATTTGTGAATTGCCATTGAATACAAATTACCCTAAAAATGTATAATATCGTTATCATTTAATGAGCTAGTTCAGCTGATTCCTGCAATAATACCATTGTTCAATTTATTTTGTCATTTTTATGTCTGTTTGCCACAAAAAATTAAATGAAAATACTGCATGGGTTATGTTTTACCCTTGGTTCACACCTATGCATTTTTTTGTGTGTTTTGTGTTTTGCAGAAACACACTGCAGTCCATTTAACATGGTTTCCTATGGATTTAGTTCACATCTGTGCATTTTGAGTCAGTGCATGTTTGCATGTAATAGACCTTTTAGCCTTTTTTGGCCAATAGGAAAGTATGATAGTTCTGTTCATGTAGTGTGACTTTGATGTGACTTTAAACTCTCTGGCACTCAAGTAGCATCAAAGTAATGCAGGAACCTTTATGTGTCCGAACTTGTATGCTAGGGTTAGGGTTAAGGGCTTGGGTTAAGGGCGAGGGTTTAAATCAGGGGTCTCAAACTGGCGGCCCTCCAGCTGTTGCGAAACTACAAGTCCCATCATGCCTCTGCCTGTGGGAGTCATGCTTGTAACTGTCAGCCTTGCAATGCCTCATGGGACTTGTAGTTTTGCAACAGCTGGAGGGCCACCAGTTTGAGACCCCTGGTTTAAATGTTAAGGTTAAGGGCAAGGGTTAGGGTTAAATGTTAAAGTTTAAGGCTAGGGTTAGGCTTAGCGATAATTGTTAGGGTTAGAATGCTAACTATGTAACTATGTAACTATGTAACAATTGCCACTAACCCTAACTGTAACTCAAACCTTCACCCAATTGATTACCGCCAACCCTGACCTTAACTCTTACTTTAACCCTAACCCTAAATCTTACCCTAACCCTAGTCCTTGACTAGGGATGGGCTTTATGTTCAGGGCGAACATGAGTATATTGATTGGTTTGCGCAAACGTTATAGCATCTACAGTGCCTTGCAGAAGTATTCACCCCCCTTGGCTTTTTACCTATTTTGTTACATTACAGCCTTTAGTTCAATGTTTTTTTAATCTGAATTATATGTGATGGATCAGAACACAATAGTCTAAGTTGGTGAAGTAAAATTAGAAAAATATATACATAAAACTATTTTTCAGAAATAAAAAACTGATAATTGCATGTGCGTATTTATTCACCCCCTTTGTTATGAAGCCCATATAAAGCTCTGGTGCAACCAATTACCTTTCAGAAGTCACATGATTAGTAAAATGATGTCCACTTGTGTGCAAATTAAGTGTCACATGATCTGTCATTACATATACACACCTTTTTGAAAGGTGCCAGAGGCGGCAACACCTAAGCAAGAGGCACCACTAACCAAACACTGCCATGAAGACCAAGGAACTCTCCAAACAAGTAAGGGACAATGTTGTTGAGAAATACAGGTCAGGGTTAGGTTATAAAAAAAATCCAAATCTTTGATGATCCCTAGGAGCACCATCATAACCAAATGGAAAGAACATGGCACAACAGCAAACCTGCCAAGAGACAGCTGCACACGGACTGGGCAAGGAGGGCATTAATCAGAGAGGCATCATAGAGACCTAAGGTAAATCTGGAGGAGCTGCAGAGTCCCACAGCAGAGACTGGAGAATCTGTACATAGGACGACAATAAGCCGTACGCTCCATAGAGTTCGGCTTTATGGCAGAGTGGCCAGAAGAAAGCCATTACTTTCAGAAAAAAACAAAATTGCACATTTTAAGTTTGTGAAAAGGCATGTGGGAGACTCACAAAATGTATTGAGGAAGGTGCTCTGGTCTGATGAGGCTAAAATTGAACTTTTTGGCCATTAAAGAAAACGCTATGTCTGGAGCAAACCCAACACATCACATCACCCAAAGAACACCATCCCCACAGTGAAACATGGTGGTGGCAGCATCATGCTGTGGGGATGTTTTTCAGCAGTCGGAAATGGTAAACTGGTCAGAGTTGAGGGAAAGATGGATGGTGCTAAATACAGGGATATTCTTGAGCAAAACCTGTACCACTCTGTGTGTGATTTTAGGCTAGGATGGAGGTTAACCTTGCAGCAGGACAATGACCCCAAACACACTGCTAAAGCAACACTTGAGTGGTTTAAGGGGAAACGTGTAAATGTGTTGGAATGGCCTAGTCAAAGCCCAGACCTCAATCCAATAGAAAATCTGTGGTCAGACTTAAAGATTGCTGTTCACAAGCACAAACCATCCAACTTGAAGGAGCTGGAGCAGTTTTGCAAGGAGGAATGGGCAAAAATCCCAGTGGTAAGATTTGGCAAGCTCATAGAGACTTATCCAAAGTGACTTGGAGCTGTGATAGCCGCAAAAGGTGGCTCTACAAAGTATTGCCTTTAGGGGGGTGAATAGTTATGCACATTGACTTTTTCTGTTATTTTGTCCTATTTGTTGTTTGCTTCACAAAAGAAAAAAAAAATCATCAAAGTTGTGGGCATGTTCTGTAAATTAAATGACACAAATCCTCAAACAATCCATGTTAATTCCAGGTTGTGAGGCAACAAAACACGGAACATGAAAGGGGGGGGGGGGGTGAATACTTTTGCAAGGTACTGTACAAAATAGGGGAAAGATTGATGGCATTTTAATTATTATTCTTGTTTTACTAGTAATGGTGGTGATCAGCGATTTTTATCGGGACTGCGACATTATGGCGGACAGATCGGAAACGTTTGACACATTTTTGGGACCATTGGCATTTATACAGTGATCAGTGCTATAAAAATGCACTGATTACTGTGTAAATGTCACTGGCAGGGAAGGGGTTAACACTAGGGGATGATCAAGGGGTTAACTGTGTTCCCTAGGGAGTGATTCTAACTGTGGGGGAGGGGACTGACTGGGTGAGGAGACCGATTGTTAGTTATACTTAGTATGAACAACAGATTGCTCTCCTCACCCCTGACAGCACGGAGATCTGTCTGTTTACATTGAAAGATCTCTGTTCTGCCTCTGTGTGGAGCAATCGCGGGTGCCCGGTGGCCAACTGCAGTGGCTGGTCAGGAAGGGGTTAAAGCCGAGTTACACTAGGGCAATTTTGCGCTCTCTTCTTTTGTGTTTTTGTCTAGATGTGTTCCTGCAACCTAGAGCATTCATAGAAAGCAGCAGCACCCTTTGACTTGTCTATCTATCACCAATAGCCAGCTGGAGGGCTATACTAAACTGTTGATCAGCGCACCTGCTAGTTTTTTCTTTTATGTGTATTTTTTGTACTGACTAGTATTTCAATGTTTCTCTTCGCCCTCAGTTTCTCTCCCTTATTCAGTTAATGTGACCCAAGTGCTCACAGAGAGGGACAGGGGAGGGGCAAACAAAGACACTGTTCAGGCGTCCAATGCCCTCATCAAGGTTGTAATTGTGCTCAATGGAAACATTGTGGCTTTGTGTAACTAAAAGGCAGGCTTCATCCACTCACTGGCATGTATAGAATTTTTGGGCATTTTTTAGACATTTTGCCAAGGCATCCCTGAAAAAACCTGAAGACACCCTGGTTGAAAAAAATTGCACACCTGTAATGTAGTTGCCTGTTGGTGGAACTACACCCTCAGGGGATGTGGCATCGTTCATGTCCTTAAAAGATGGATTAGTGGCTGAACCTGTAGAAAAGAGTGAAGATTGGAATCACTGCCTTGTATGTTTATTTTTACAGACTGTTTGTAGTGTATATTTCAAGTGATAAAATTGATTTAAAACAGTATTAAACCCAAAATATTTAATACATATACAGTATTGTATTGCAGCTTAGCAATTCTTAGATGTGATGTCTGTGTTAGTTTCCTTTTTTAGGCTTTCTTTCTTATATTTTCTTCTGGTGATCCAGCCAAGTCTGTTGTTTTTTCATTAGAAAAGCTCTCTTGCAGTTACAGGGATGAGACAAACCATTTAACACTGACAGGGGTGCTTAAAATGATCAGCTTTTATATTTTTATGTTAAACCTTTATACCCAAAAGAAAAAGCTGTTTGCTGTAACAGATTATAAACTGGTAGCTGGAGTTCAGCTTCAATTTGTTATGGTATATAAATCTGCTAGTGCTTCAACATTGCCCTCCTCCCAGACTAACAATACTGCTGCCCAAATCTGCCCCCTGTGCTTACTCATCCAGAGTAGTGTCTGTATAATACAGGAGATGTGTTTCTGTTCACATTACCAGGTGAAAACAGAAGGAAAAAACCTAAAAAAAGGAAACTAATACAACCACCACATCTAATGATTGGTAATCTGCAATATTTTGTTTTTAGGTTTAATACCGCTTTAACACATATCAGAAGCATTTGTTATTTTCAAACTAATACTAATTTTGCAATTTTCAAACATAATATTAAAAAGCTCTGTATAACCCGTCACTGATTGATTTCTTTCTATGTAAGATGTTTCTCTGTTTTTGAGAGGGCAGGCCTTAACACTTAAGCTCCCCCTTAACACTGAAACTTGATCTCTAGATCTAACCCTGAACAATTAACACAAACTTTACATGCAACACAAACCCATAAAATGAACTCTTTAAAGCCATCTCCAGGCAAAACCAACCCTCCCCCCATCCACTCCTACTCATTCACAATTAATAAAAGTCAATGTAACCCTTGTTTCAATAGTCGAGACCCATGACTGAAGTCCAAGCTAACTTTTGTTCTGCCCCATGATTTGTGATGTTATTAAGCCACCCTTTGAAGGCTTCTGGACCCTGTGAGTCTTTGATGGACAGCCATATGAGAAGCATCCACATCATCAGGTAGTTATATTGGTACTTGAAGAAAGATTCATCTGTATTGCAGCCCAGAAGCAAGAAATCACTGCATCTGGCCACATGAACATGGAATTAGAAATTTTAGAATTTAGATTTTTTTTTCTACTTTGGTAATTAGCTAAAGATCATGGAAGGTTAGGTACAAAGGGGAAGATCAGCTTTAAATCCTAACCAATTTAACCCTTACTACCTAATCTAGTCCTGCCATACCTATTCTTCCCCCTAACTTTATCCATGAACCTTATCCTAAACGTAATGATCTAACTCCCCCAACCCTAACTATAATTTAACCATTAACCTAAAGCTAATGTAATGCTTGACTAATGACCATTAGTTACTCTTCAGAAAAAGTAACAGAATCAAACCCTGCATTCCCACACAGCTCTGAGATGACTGTTGCTCTGCTTTTCATGATGTCTTTTAAATAGGTACCTTATATTAGTGCATTCATGGTGAGAACGTATCTATATATAATCAGCATAGCCCAAAAGCAATCCTTTAAATATTTCTGGTACTTTCTGACTGGTGTTCTGGGGGCTTATCTGTTGCAATTGCATGATCGGAATCATACTGATCTTGTAAAGATTTGACTCCCTACATTTGCATCACCAGATTTAATTGATGTAATTAAGCTGTCCTACAATGTCTAATTGTCTATCATGCACTTGCTACCATGTAGCACTAAATTACTAATAGGGATAAGGATTGAGTTTTATGCTACCATGGGTTGTTATGGATGATATGTTTCTTTAAATGCAACTATATGGTTCATCTCTGTTGTACTTCTTCTTGTGTGGTGTTTCCTGTTCCTGCTGGGTCTTTCAGTAAACATGGCTTCTGTACAGTAATGGCTTGTGCTGTCTCTTTACATATATCCCTTCAAACCTGGTGTCAGAAGATTTCTGGATCCATGCTCTTTCTACACACTTGATGCTGATAGCCTGCCAGCATTGCTGTGAGTGTTCTTGGAACTGATTTTGCCTCCTGACAATTGCAGTCCTGTCCTGAATGCTGAGTATTTGCAGCAAGGAAAACAGCATCATGGCAGCTAACAGCATTCCACTGCCTGAGGCAATGAGGGTGAGTGGAGATGTCAGCAGTAACTGGGACAATTTCAGGGCAGAGTTTGAGGACTACTCCCTAGCCACAGGGTTAAATGAGAAGCCTGCAGCAGTGCAAGCAGCCACACTGAAAAGGGTGATGGGCAGTGAATGCCTCCATGTTTACAAGCATAATCTGAACCTCACAGAGGAGCAAAAGAGTGACACCAAAACCATTCTGGATGCATTAGAAGCTTTCTTCAGACCCTCTAAAAATGTCATATATGGAAGATATATATTTGGCTGCTGTAAGCAAGAAGACTGTGAATCAAAAGACAGGTTTGTCACACGGCTAAGAGAAATAGCTGTAAGCTGTGAGTATGGCTCTCAGAGAGATGAACTTATTCGTGATAAAATAGTTTTGGGTATCACCAGTGAAAGCACACGCCGCCACCTATTGAGGAAACATGATTTAGATCTACAAACAGCAATTGAGATATGTCGCACTGCAGAACTTACTGACAAACATATGAAAGCTATGGAGCAGGATAAACTGATTGACAATATCAATGCAGCCTCTAAACAACAGCAAAGCTTCAAAAACCACCAGCATAAGTTTCAGCACAAGGGTCACCTACACAACTCACCTGGGAGGAAGCCTGCATCATGCAAGTATTGCGGCAATGTGCATGTACGAGAGAAAGCAAAGTGTCCTGCATATGGGAAAATCTGTACTGCATGTGATAAACCAAATTACTTTGCAAGAGTGTGTCTCTCCAGTAAAATGGAAGCAAGGAAGCTGCACACAATTGAGCAAATGTCAGATCCGGAGGATGCACACCAGCTTAGCACTGATATGGTTTACTCCTCAGAATGCATTGGTGCTGTAAACACAAAGGGCAAAAAATGGTTTGTAAACCTCAGATTAAACAATATAATCCAACCCTGCCAGCTGGACTCGGGTGCAACGTGTGATGTCATGAGTATAAAGGACAAAATGAAACTGGCACCCAGGGTACCCCTTCAGCCTAGTAGCACCAAACTAAAGTTGTATTCAGGGGAACTAATGGAATCATTGGGGCTATTCCAAACAGAATGCAGCATACGTGATTGTATACACAAACTCAACTTTGAGATTGTTGACGCCGATCAGAAACCGCTATTATCGGGTTCAACATGTGAGTGCCTTGGACTGATGCTGTTCACCATTCCTGCTGAGCTACATAATGTTGATAATTAGGCTGCACAATCTCTGACTAGGCCACTGACAAAACAGCAAATTCTTCACGCCTATAGTGATGTATTTGAGGGCCTGATAGTCTTTGTTCCAGGAGAGGTTAATTCTGAGCTTGATCCTACCATTCAACCTGTACAATGTGCCCCATGCAATGTGCCTATCGCCATTAAGCCTCAGGTTAAAGCTCAACTAGATAAATATGAAGCTGAAGGACATCTAACTTCAGTATCAGAGCCTACAGATTGGATCAATAACATGGTTGTTATCAGAAAGCCTGAGAAGATCAGAATATGCATTGATCCCAAGTTTCTGAATATGGCCCTGAAACGGTCACACTACTTAATGCCAACACTCGATGATATTTTGAACAAACTACCTAAAGCACATCTCTTCACACTTGTTGATGCTAGAGATGCCTTTTTACAGTGCAAACTGGATGAAAAGAGTAGCTACATGACCACGTTCTGGACTCCTTGGGGCAGAAAGAGATGGCTCAAACTACCATTTGGAGTCTCTGTAGCACCTGAGGTATACCAGCGAAAGCAGCATGAACTATTAGGTGGTCTTCACGGAATTGATCCAAAAGCTGATGACATTCTTATAGTTGGCTGCGGTAATACAGATGAGGAGGCTGAGATGGACCATGATGAAAAGTTAATAGCGCTACTGGATCGTTGTAGGCAGGTGATGCTGAGGCTTAGTGTAAAGAAATTGCAGTTCAAGGTGGAAGAAGTCCATTTCCATGGACATATCCTGTCTTTACAAGGCTTAAAAGCTGACCCGGATAAGATTAAAGCCATTGTGGACATGCCACAGCCTACTGATGCCAAAGTGGTACAGAGATTTATTGGCTTTGTTACATACCTAGCAAAATTCCTGCCACACTTATGAGGTGTGTGAGCCATTAAGGCGACTTCTGGACAAAGATGCAGTTTGGCACTGGCTTCCCAAGCATGACCGGGCAGTAGAGGATATAAAACGCTTGGTCACCTCTGCCCCAGTGTTGAAATATTATGATGTCGCAAATGCCTGTTACGATACAAAGTGACTCCAGTAAAAATAGTCTAGGTTGTTGCCTTTTGCAGAAAGGTCAGCCAGTTGCATATGCATCCAGAGCTCTTTCTACAGCTGAGCAAAATTATGCTCAAATTGAGAAGGAATGTTTAAGCATTGTATTTGCTTGCCAGCGCTTCCATCATTATCTTTATGGATGGAATTCAATTACAGCTGAAACTAATCACAAACCTCTGATAGCCATATTCAAAAAGCCCCTTTTGTGTGCTCCCAAGCGTTTGCAGAGCATGATGCTTACATTGCAGCATTACAACCTCAATGTTGTCTATAAGCCAGGATGTGAAATGTATATCAGCGATACACTGAGCAGAGCTACGTCAGATAATGTGGCACCTACAGATGTGCATGAGCATCGTACAATTTGTCTGCTGCAACAGGAACAAAATTTATTTGCTGATATTAATCAAGCGGACTATCTTAATGTCACAGATCAGCAACTACATCAACTCATACAGCACACTGACAGTGATGAAACTTTACAAGCTTTGAAGTCTATTGTTTTGAGTGGGTGGCCAGATAAAAAGGAGGCAGTACCTGGAATTGCAAGGGAATACTGGTCCTTTAGAGATGAGATCAATCTACAAAACGGTATCTTGTACAATGGTCCAAGGGTCATCGTGCCGAAGTCACTGAGAGCAGTGATGTTATTACGCATACACTCCAGCCATATTGGTGGTGAAGCACGCTTCAGACAAGATCGTGATACTCTTTACTGGCCCAACATGCATGGTGAAATCAAAGACTTTGTCAGAAATTGTCCCACCTGCAATGAATATGCCCATTTACAACAAAAAGAAACCATGATGTCACATGAGATACCTACACGTCCATGGCAGATTATCAGGTTAGCAGATTATTCAACTATGCAGGCAAGGAATACCTGCTATTAGTCGACCATTATTCAGACTTCTGGGAAATAGACCTTTTTCAGACTTATCCACTGAAACTACAATTAAGAGGTACAAGGCTTAGTTTGCACGTCATGGCCAACCAGATACAGTGATCTCCGACAATGGCCCTCAGTTTGCAAGCCTACAATTCAGAAAATTTGCCACTGAATGGGAGTTTGAGCATGTTACTTCCTCACCGCGTCATCCACAGGCTAATGGCAAAGCTGAATCAGCTGTAAAGATTGTTAAAAATGTATGCAAGAAAGCACAAAGTGATGGTAAAGAGCCATGGAAGGCCATTTTACATTGGAGAAACACTCCAACTGAAAGCATGGATAGTAGTCCAGCACAAAGACTGATGTCAAAGAGATTAAAGACCTCCTTACCAATAGCAAATAGGCTGCTTGAACCCTCTGTCATACAAGGTATTACAGAAAAGTTAAGGATTAAGAGACAAGTATCAAAGGCACGATATGACACATCAGCCAGAGATTTGCCAGAATTGAATATTGGGGAACGAATCCGTATGAAACCATTACCTGGAGATCGAACAGGCCGTTGGAAAATAGGTACTTGTCTGCAAAAAGTTGCACCACGCTCCTATCTTGTGGACGTTGAAGGAACTCTCTATCGCTGCTATCGAGTAGATTTGAGAGTGGCAGAGCAGCCTGAATCTCAGTATCCAGTTAATAGATCGGACTCACCCAGTATCACAAGGATATACTCACCCATTGGCAGTGAGGCATGTACAGAGGCAATGCCTCATACCAACGGCAATGACAGTTCTGGGCAAGCAAGTATATCCAACAGCTGTCGAGCGCAGAGCATGCCAGTACGTGATGAGAGGAGCCCAGTAACTTCAGAGAGGTCTAAAGGAATCCTTGCACAAGGGCCAGTCTTCACCCATAGTGGTAGATGTTCAAAACCACCTATGAGACTTAGCCTATAGAATGTGTTATTGTTGTGTTTCTTTTGAATTTCACAATGTTCATTTATTAACACTAAAAAGGGGGAGATGTTATGGATGATATGTTTCTTTAAATGCAACTCTATGGTTCGTCTCTGTTGTACTTCTTCCTGTGTGGTGTTTCCTGTTCCTGCTGGGTCTTTCAGTAAACTGGCTTCTGTACAGTAATGGCTTATGCTGTCTCTTTACATATATCACTTCAAACATGGGTATGCATTACATTCCCTGGATTAGTAAACTGCAAACTTATAGCTTTGCCTGTTGGCTGCCAGAAATAAAGAACATCCTATGATGCAACACTTGCCTATGGTTAGCTACAAAAGCCAAGAAGCCCCCTTTCTGTTATTGGGTGGCTTCACTGCAGCCATATTGTCAGTATGTTCATTGGAGCTGTTTGACATTGGTACATGCCCCCCATGGCAGTGCCTGGCTTCTCATATCTTTTATTGGCAAAAGCTGGCTTATAACTCTTACAAATGGCTAGAATATATAATATTATATATTGAGAATATATAATACTATATATTGAGAAACAGACACATTAGTTCAATAAAACATGCAATTACCCGTAAGTCATCAATCCTAAATGGAAAATTTTAAAACATTTCTAGCGTTTCATTAAAATCCGTTGCTGCACACAATTACATTTTCCCAGAAAACTCATGTAGATAATATTTAGTGGACTATATCTTACAGATCTGGCTTTGTTCCATGTGTCTTGACTCCACATCCTGATCTAGTCAACCTTTCCTTGAGAAATTTGGACAAACAAGAATTCCCAAGGGTTAGTTCATGTTTAACATGATATGATCAGTTGTGTAAATAACAGAGATGTTCATCTGTGTTTGAAAATAAATATTTTTTAAGAGAAAGGAAGGTGAACACCCCACTAAAGTTTATGTTGCTTAAAATAAAATGGGTATATAATGGCAACAATAGGTGCATGTACTCATAAGCCTCTGATGTGGACCTGCACCAATTTTACAACAATCCAAATGTATTTATTGCTCTGCGGTGCAGTGTTTAAAATTGTTTGACATTGACACCATTGTTCTCTATAATATTTTTGATTGTTAGAGCTCAGACACAAAAACTTTGATTTAAATATTGTCACAGTCAGGGGTCAGGCTTGGAGACCAGTAGCTATAACAGTAGAGAAGCTCCTGTCAACCAGCTGGATAAATACACAAGCAGGTCACCCTGCTGGTGGATGACACGGGCTCACTCGAGGTGCTGGGTCTAAGCACAAACCAGTATTTATCAGAGCTCCTTGGGGTGGAGAAGGGTTTTGCTGCATGTTATTTCCAGGTCACAGTGTTCAGGATCACCCCACCAGGAAGTGAGAAACCCAGGGTACAGTAGCAGAAATAGCAGATAGAGATCAAGCAGAAGTGTAGTCAGTAAACAAACCAAAATATGTTTAACAAGTGGTTGCAGATTGGGATCAACTGAAGGATAGTCAAGAAACAAGCTAAAGGTTGATAACGAATGGTTTCAGGTTGGGATTAATCAGAAGCATACTCAAAGAATAAGTCAAATGTCGGTAGCGAGTGGTAGTGGATAAGGACAGCTGCAGATACGCAAAAGAGCATGATAAAGAGTGGAGAAAGCACAATAATCTGGCAAAGGCATGGCTTAAATAGTTAGTTCATGGGATGAACAAGGAGTTCAAGGTTCACCAGAAACAAGGTACAAGACAAGGTTATGTAGAAAAGATGATCCGCACATCGGTTGTTGCTCTTAAGAAATCCTCATATTATTAGAAAGCCACAATGTGCAAACGCAGATAAAATTAGTTACAAGACAAGATTATCCAACGAACCAGACAGCACACTGTTGAGCATCTCAGGTATTTCATCAAGAAGTGCCGCTGCCGAGGTCATGGGTTCAAATCCTGGTCCTGACAAATATGCTCTTCAATAACCCACAAGGCCAATGATTCTACACAGAGAGAGACCAGCAGTGACTAATTTTATTACAGGGGCAAACTACATGAATTGTTTTAATGCCGGATTACTGCACAGATCTAAAAGAAAAAATGCACAAATGACATCAAGATTCAAGTATGAATACACATTCCACTTGTATTTACAAAATATTTGTTAAGCCCAAGTGTTGGTTTAAATATGCACTGGCACTTTGCTAATAGAAAAAAAGGCACCACGAGATGTATGGAGGCAGCAAACCTTTCCTTCTGAAAATGGTAGTTGCCTGGCTGTAATGCTGAACTAATGGTTTCTACCTGTGCCATTAAACTGTAACAAGTAGCTTAACTGGCTGAATTCATACTCCAGCTTCCAGTGACTCAGATAATGCTGCAGTCAGATAACAGGGCACTGACAGGCAATTTAGCATTTTAAATAATGTCAGCCTTCATATTCCTTGGTACAGTTTTTTTTTTACTCATGAACACACCTAGCATTCTGCATGTTCCACCTAATGTGTGTTCCTCTTTAAAAGATTTGCACATAATATCTTATACATTAATAGGCCCACATGTAAATACACTCTGACATGACATCTTCTCTCTAATTATTTTCATCTAATTATGATGGTTGCTAAGCAGTTTTTACTATTGTAAGATTTATTCCTTAAATAAAAACCCAGTTGTTCAAATCTACCTAGTGCCTAGGTCCTGCATTTATGGCCATACCTAGTGAACATTGGTGGGGGAAATTCAATAAAGAAATAAAGATAGTTTTTTTGGAGCTGTGTCCCTTTAAAATGGCCTATACCAAATTCAAAAATCTCTATTGACTGTTTTGGTAACTTTACAGACATGGGTGGCAAATTTAGGTAGTTCTTAATAGTGCCACTTTTACAAAGTGGTGCTATAAATGCACCAAATTAAAACAAAAACCTCCAGTTCAAAGATAATGAAACTAGGAGTAATTAAGACCTACTCTAAGTTGGCATACAAACTAGAGAGACAGGAAAAGTGCCTGTATGCAGTGTAGCAAAGCAGCATATTAGCCTCAGCTACTTCCTACCTGTCACTGTTTGTTAAGGAGGCTGTTGGCTTTGCAGCCAAAAGCCCCCTAACAACCAATGGTGCTGCAGTGAGCAGTGCCTGACGGGGAAGCAGAGACACCGGTTCCCCATCAGGTCCTCTTTTGACTTTTTCTTTAATTTATTTGGCCAATAGCAATCTGTCGATCACAAGCGGATCAGAACTGATGGGAAACTAGTCTGTAAATCTGTGTCAGGCTCCAACCTTGTACAAAACCTTCTGCTGCGCTGTCTGTGTGACAGCTTCAGTAACAGGAGGGAGCACCATATGGACACTCAGCTCTCAGCTCTCAGCTCTCAGTGTGCCTCCACACTTGGTGCTTGCTCCAGATACATGGACCTGTGTACAACAGGTACATACTGTATATATCTCTCACCTGCACCAACATTTGTTGTGTGGAGGCGCATTGGAATTCTAAAGAGTGTCTTAGACACTCTTTATGAATTCCAGGGATTGCTTTTTATCATTTAGTCACAATTGAAATGTAGCACTCCTCCTTCTCTGACTGGTTGAGGATGATCTCTAAGTAATGTGACAGTCTAACCCAGGGCATTTTTTCTCAGAGAATAGGTGCAGGAACTCCCCCTTTCTGAGTCACCCATTTTCTCCGCCTCTACCCACCTCCGAGCACCCTCTACCTACCTCCCATTACTGCCCTTTTAGAGAATACAGAACCAAGTATCATTTTGTGGTGATAAGTAATTTGTATGGAATTTATTAATGATAACAAGAAAAGCAGTAAAATAGATCCCCTGTAGCCAATAACAATAAAGCCTCCTCTAGCAACAATAGATCCCCCCATTAACAATGGGCCACCCGAAACAAAATCCCCTGGCAGCAACAGCAGATCTCCTCACAGCCAGCATCAATAGACTCTCCAGCAGCCAGCAACAATAGTCCCCTTCCTCAACAGTAGATCTCTCCCAGCCATAACTGACCCCTCAGGGATATAAGACCCACCCCCAGCAACAATAGGTCCCCCACCAGTAAGAATAGACCCCTCTGCAAAAATAGATCCCCTCCAGGTAGAATAGATCCCTCAGCAGCCAGCATCAATAGACCCTGCAGAACACCCCATCATCCCTTACTATTACATACAGTCGGTGCTGGAGGCGCCGGAACTGCGTTCCCCCGCGTTCTCGCTGAAAAAAAGCCCTGGCCTAACCCGTCTCAAAACTTGGATAATTTTGCCCAACTTAGAGCTAAAATACACTACACCTTGGCTCCTAATATCATGACACTTGATTCAAGACAATAGTAAAAGAAATATAAAAAGTATACATGTTAAGAAGCCATGTGCTCTACATCATTGTAGGCTGTTGGTTTCAATATCAGATAACAAAATAATATGACACAATTTACTGATTATCCAGCAATTAGGGCTGCTATTCATAGGGATGTGAGCCCTAATTTTATCAGGTCTCATGTTAAATAGCTTGTTGGATGTCTACTTTAATCAAGCCTGTTCCAGCATAGTGTGTATATTGGAACATAGCGTAAACCCTGCATCTGTAACAGAAACATACTTGAAGTTTGTCTGGGATACTAATTTGTTGAATTTGCTTTGCTATTTGTAGATTTGGATCATATTCTTGACCAGAATAGCTGTGACTAATTATTCTTGTGGAAATTTGTGATAAGCAGACCAACACATCTAAACGCAGTCATCATATCTTGATAAATTATACTCACAATTCAGTATTGCCTTGTGGATTAGTTCTTTGTATAAAGCTTTGCATATTTAGATTTGAGGTATATTTACATTTATATTTTTTTTTAAATATTTTCTTGGTGCTTGTGGGGTCTTTGTTTTCAAGTGTTTATATATTTTAAGTAATAGCGCCTTATATTTTGTGTGTTTTTATAGGAATATGCATCCCAAACTTTCTAAACAGATCATTTTCTAATTTATAGTTGTTCATTTAACCACTTTCTGACCAGTGTACATATATATATTTATACATCCTTATATACAGCTTTGGGAAGTGCTGGTGATATCTGGTGCAAGGCTGCAGCTGCAGCCATGAGCCAGATATCATTCCTTTTAGGTGGCAATACTGATCTAAGTGGCTAAAAAGCAGCTCTATCACTTTTACAAGCAGCAGAAGGGGTGATCCGACCAAGAGCTGCCATTTCCATGCCTTCCAATCCCACCGGGGAGCCGGGAATGATGTAAGAAGTCATGCCCACTGACCATAGAGACAAAAGAGTAATTTCCATTTCCCAATTATCTCTATGGTGCATGAAACCGGAAGCAATGAGGGTTTCTGGTACTTCTTGTTTACCAGCTATAAATGACTAGTAAAGCAGCCAATCAATCAAATCTCAGTTTTATCAGCTGCTTTGGAGGGCAGAGGGTATACCCCGGATCTCTCAGTAAAGAGAGCCTGCCACTGCCCATGCTATCACAAAGGATGTTGTTCATCCCTTGAGATAGCATTTAGCATTTTTGTCTTTTTGTTTAGTTTTAAGCCTAGTACACATGGGCCAAATGTTGGGTGGCATGGGCAGGTTCAATAGAAAATGGCTGACATTCTGTCGAAGAAGCATGACTGAAAAAGGTCTGCTCATCGGCCTCAGATCAGTGCTCTCAGCCGGAGGCTGAAAGCACTGACCAGAGTGTTTTGGCTGTTCTCTTGTCAGAACACAATAGCACAGCAAGGGATATCGCTGTACTAGCATTGCATAGTTAGTACAGTCAAATCCTTTAAAGCAGGCCATATATGGATTGAAATTCCACTGGTTCAGCAGGAACTGGAAACATTTCAATCCATGTATGGGGATAGTGGTTTTACAGACGTAGATCTACCGACTGACTTCTGTCCAACCAGCCTCTGTCAGATAAATGCTGCTAGAACAGCATCCCCAACTATAGCACTGATCAGTGTATTCTGATGGCGGAGAAGTCTCCCTAGTTGAACAAGAAAAACAGAATCATCTATGAGCTGCTTAAAGTGTTACTAAACCCAGGACTCTGCATTCATTATATCTGGTCTCCCACAGTACACAGAACATGGAAATGCAATAGTTTTAGCGAATATAAACTGCTAAATACCTTTTATCAGCAGTTAGAGCAGTCCTGTGACTTATATCAGTGTCTGGTTAAAGCTTGTGGGAGGAGTTTTCATTCTGTCCTATAAGGCTGCAGGACCCCTGACCATCTGTCTGGACAGTGCTGATTGACCCTGTCCTGATCACATCCAGTCTACCAAAAAAAAGGGGGGAGACATAGAGAAGACAGGATCAAAAAGCCTTTTTATACCATGCAGAGGATTAACCCCTTAGGTTCCATAGTGACAATGATGCTTTACTGCAAATACAGACAAATTTTACTGTTGTGGGTCTAGTAACACTATAATGCAGCGTACACACGGACGGTCTATCCGACGGACTTTCGGCAGACTTCTGACGGACTTTCACAACGAACAGACTTGCCTACACACGATCACACCAAAGTCCTACGGATTCGTACGTGATGACGTACGACCGTACTAAAATAAGGAAGCTCATAGCCAGTAGCTAATAGCTGCCCTAGCGTTGGTTTTTGTCCGTTGGACTAGCATACAGACGAGCGGACTTTTTCGACCGGACTCGAGTACGTCGGAAAGATTTGAAACGCTTCAAATCTAAAGTCCGTCAGATTTTTGACCGAAAAAGTCTGCTGCAGGTCCGATGGAGCCCACACACGGTCGGATTGTCTACCAGATTCGGTTCGTCGGACCAGTCCGGTCGAAAAGTCCGCCCGTGTGTACGCGGCATAAGGCTTTTCTGGCAAGTATGTCATGTAGTTTAGAGGTATTCCGGTAAATAGATAAACATGCTGATATGTACGTGCTGGCATGACATCCAGTACACCCTTATGCCTACCTGCTAAGGAACAGGATGATGAGTATTGATAAAGTAAACTCATAGGTTACTCCTGGATGACCTTAAAAATTACTTAGTAAGGATTACAACAGTTAGGACTGAATACCTGGAGTATATAATGTTATGCAGCTAAGGACGTTATTATTGATCAGCACAAACTATGCTATTGAGCTTAATTGTGCTGACAAGGCAGTACTGGTTAAAGGGGTTGTAAAGGTCCCTGTTTTTTCACCTTAATGCATCGTATGCATTAAGGTGAAAAAAACACCTTGCAGTGTCCAGCCCCCCCGTTTTACTTACCTGAGCCCTGAATTTCCGTGGGTGCGATCCCGCGTCGCTCTCTCCGCGACTTCTTGGCTCTTCATTGGATAGATTGATAGCAGCACAGCCATTGGAACCCGCTGCTGTCAATCAAATCCAATGACGTGGGCGCCGGTAGGCGGGGCCGAGTCATACACTCGGTGGCTAAGGATGCCAAGTTTATGACACGGGAGGGCGCCCGCAAGGTAACCCCCTTGGGAGAGAGCTTCCCAAAGGGGGTTATCTATTGTGGGGAGGAGCCATGAGAGCCATTGTGGGACCTCAGAACAGGTGGATCGGGGACACTCTGTGCAAAATGAACTGCACAGTGGAGGTTAGTATGACATGTTTCTTATAAAAAAAAAAAAACTGTACCTTTAGTATCACTTTATGGAAACACTACTGATATATGCAATCCATATGTATTGGAGCAGAAAGATACCAGCATACTAGCATAACACTTTAATTGGATCTCCTGAGAAAAGACATCTTTGCTTACTATATTCAAATTGCAATTCATTGAAATGTTTAACTCACAATGGCTCAGCATCTAGGGGTTAGCCACAAAGAATGATATTCATGGAAAGTGATTGATTAGATTGTGTAAGAGACTAGGATCTCAACTCATGGTTGCCAAAGGAACATGTTAAAAATACTAAGATTAACTACTACATACAAATAAAACTAAGAAAACCTTAGTGCAACACTAATATAGAAACAATAAGGAGGTAAAGTCAAATACTGCTCTGGAGAAGTCAAATGAACAACATATTGCAGAACAGCAAATAAAATCCAAAAATAAAGATAGCTCCCTTTATAAGAGGCTAGAAAAAAACTGAATACCCCTAGGTGGACATTTTAGGCACTTGTGTATCTTGAAGAGTATGAATAGATATATGTTTGTAGAAAAAATTATATTTATTTAACAAAGTATATTAAAAACACTTGCACATAAGCAAAAACATGGAATGTATACAGATCTGTATCCAGAAACACCATAATCAGAACATGGCCACCAGTATTGTCCTTCATCCGATGCTTTTCAGATTTCTTCCTTCCTCAAGGGTGTTGGTTAAGAGACAGATCATGCGTCTATAACATAATTATAAAAAAGATAAGTATCCAGTAAAAAATGTTTTTTCTATATATTAAATATAATATATACAATATCCCATATCTTGAAAACTCACGTATATTATGGTGGTGTCACAGGTGAACATTCCATTGAAATATATTTTAAAATCAGAGAAAACAAAAAAAGGACTGTCTCAAAGTTATATCTCAATAGCCCATTAGAAAATTCATGTCAAAGATAGATCAAAGATAGATCAAGTGTTTGATGATGCCGAATTCCCCCGACCATGAGGTGTTGGACAAAAAAGAGCACTGAGGTCAAGGGGTAGAAAGGCTGTCCTGGAAATAAGAAATAGTGATAATACGTATCGGGGAACTTCAGTCAAGTCTATTTAAATTTGTTTCCAAAAGTAGATACATACTACCTGAATCATGGCACTACTGAAAGGATACACTCACTGATTTCATTTCTTTATAAGAGGCTAGAAGACAACTGTAGAGAACTACAGAACTCTAATCTAAATAAGTCAACAATGATAAACTCTCCATATGCAGATGGCTGGCAACAAATAAGAAAAAGTAGTCCACCATACGACAGGAGCATTGCTACACAAAGGAAAAATCCTCAGCGCTGACTGCTGACACAGCCTTGTCAGAAACCATAAAATCAGGCCGAGACAGAAGTACAGTTAAATCAAACTTGTTTAATAATAAAAGTAAAAAGAACAAACTTAGTCAAAACAGCCAAAGTTCAGTAACCGGAATGGGTAGTCAGCCAAGCCAGAAGTCAGGAATCAATATAGTGGAACAGTTTCTGTGATGTGACCAAGGTGAAGGCAGAGCTCCTCTGGACTGGACGGCTTAAGTAAGCAGGACTGACAAGCAGGATATCATCAACAGCCAGCTCAGAGAAGGAAGGGCTGAGCCCAGCCCCGACAGTACCCCCTCCTCAACGACCCCTCCCTCTCGGAGGACCACCAGGCTTGAGGGGAAAACATCTATGGAAATAACGGAGGGGGACAGGGGCATGTACATCTGAGGATGAGACTCAAGAGCGTTCCTCCGGACCGTAGTCTTTCCAGTGCACCAGGTACTGTATGCGCCCACGGAACCTACGGTTGTCAACAATGGACTGTATTTCATAAACTTCATACGGTTTCAATAAGGAGACATGAAATACGTTCAAAATATGCATATTAGAAGGAAGGTCTAATGCGTAAGCCATTGGGTTAATCCTGCAAAGAATACGGAAAGGCCCAATAAACCAAGGTGTGAACTTCAGCGAGGGAACACGAAGTCGGAGATTGCGAGATGACAGCCAGACACTGTCCCCAACCTGGATTGAGAAAAGCAAGAAGGGAGGTGCATGCGCGGAGTCTAGCAGGGCAGACATGCATTGTTAGAGCTCCACACCGCTGAGGAGAGAAGAGAAGGACAAAGCGGAGCCTGCAGGCTCAAAAGGTATCCATTTGAACCTTTTTGCCCCAGGGAACAAACTGTGAAAGTTTGGGCAGGAAAAATGGTACTGGGAGGAAGCCATGGCAGAAATAAAAATCACCTCACAAAGAGCTCACAGGCACTCACTGCAACTAAAGCAGCTCCAGTCACCTCACAATATACAGCATCAGGGAGCTCTCACAGACAGAAAATGTCACAGCAAGACTCTCCATTTGAGTCAGATACAGAACAAATCCTCTCACAAACTTCTCCACAAGCCTCCTCAGCATCCCCAGTATTATTATTACAATTTGAAAAGATGCTTCATAAGGCTTTAAAACAAACCTCAGACCAAATAACAAACAGCCTAACCAAAGAAATAAGAGAGCTGGGAAACCGCACAGCAGCCTTAGAAATAAAAATGGATGAAATTGAAATTACAACCCAAGAAAATATAACAGAATTGGAACAATTAAAAGAAGAGAATTTAATACTTCAAACTAAGCTAGAAGATTACGAAAATAGAGCCAGACGTTCAAACTTGCGCATAAAGGGAATACCTGAAACTGTGACAGACCTGCAATCTACTATTACTGCTCTATTACAAGAACTAAAGCCAGATATCGCTATTGAACGTTTAGAACTGGACAGAGTACACAGAGCCCTCACAGCCAAAAAGAAAGATGGACCCCCACATGATATAATCACACAATTTCATTATTACAGAACGAAAGAACAAATACTAATTGCTGCAAGAGAAAAAAAGGAACTTAATTTTCAAGGACACAATTATCAAATTTTTGCTGACCTATCCCAACTTACTATTACTAAAAGACGATCCATGAAACCCCAACTAATGGAACTGCAACGCCACAACATTATGTATCAATGGGGCTTCCCCTTTTCAGTCAGATTTAACTACCAAGGTACAATTTACAGAAGCAGATCAGCAGATGAACTACAACAAACCCTTTTAAAATTAAATCTGACAGAACCCACAAGCAGCAACTCTCCCACACGCAGAAGAATGACATCATTATTATTATTATTATTATACAGGATTTATATAGCGCCGACAGTTTATGCAGCGCTTTACAACATTAGGGCAGACAATACAAGTACAATACAATTCAATACAGGAGGAATCAGAGGGCCCTGCTCGTTAGAGCTTACAATCTAGGAGGGAGGGTCAAGTTATACAAAAGGGTAATAGCTCTGGGGGATGAGCTTATGGATAAAATAGTCAGTTATTAGATGGAGGCAGGATAGGCTTCTCTGAAGAGGAAGGTTTTCAGGGATCGCCTAAAAGTGGATAAATTTGGAGACAGTCTGACAGATTGGGGTAGGGAATTCCAGAGGATGGGCGAGGCTCGGGAGAAGTCCTGGAGGAGGATATGGGAGGAGGTGATGAGGGAGCTAGAGAGCAGGAGGTCTTGGGAGGAACGGAGATGGCGATTAGGTTGGTATTTTGAGACTAGGTTAGTGATGTAGCTGGGGGCAGAGTTGTGGATGGCTTTGTAACTTATTGTTAGTATTTTGAATTTAATTTGTTGGGCGAGTGGCAGCCAATGGAGGGATTGGCAGAGAGGGGTAGCAGACACTGAGCGGTTTGTAAGGTGGATAAGTCTGGCAGCAGCATTCATGATGGACTGCAGGGGGGATAGTCTGTTTAAAGGTAAGCCAATGAGGAGTGAGTTGCAGTAGTCAAGGCGAGAGATAACCAGGGAGTGAATCAGGAGCTTTGTGGTTTCATTGGTTAGAAAGGGACGTAGTTTAGAGATGTTGCGGAGGTTGAGGCGGCAAGCTTTGGAAAGTGATTGGATGTGGGGCTGAAAGGAGAGTTCAGAGTCCAGGATAACACCTAGCACCCTGACGTGTGGGGACGGGTGGATGGTTGTGCCATTGCTCTTGACAGAGAAGTCAAGGGAAGAGGCACGTGGGGGAGGAAATATTATAAGCTCAGTTTTGGACAAGTTGAGTTTGAGGAAGTGGTGTGACATCCATACAGATATGTCGGTTAGTAAGTTAGTGATGTGTGAGGAGACTGATGGAGTGAGTTGAGGGGTGGAGAGATAGATTTGCGTGTCATCAGCATAGAAATGATATTGAAAGCCATGAGAGGCTATCAGCTGACCCAGGGAAGAGGTGTAGATTGAAAATAAAAGAGGTCCAAGAACAGAACCTTGGGGGACCCCGACAGAGAAGGGAAGAGGAGTGGAGGAAGTAGAATTGTAAGTGACACTGAAGGTGCGTTGGGATAGGTATAATGAGAGCCACTGAAGAGCACAGTCACGGAGACCGAGGGAGTAAAGTTTTTTGAGGAGGAGGGGGTGGTCAACCGTGTCAAAGGCAGCTGAAAGATCCAGAAGTAGGAGTACAGAATAGTGTCCATTGGTTTTTGCAGTTAGTAGGTCATTTGTGAGTTTTAAAAGAGCAGTTTCTGTGGAGTGTTGAGGGCGGAATCCAGATTGAAGGGGATCAAGAAGGTTGTTTTTAATGAGGTGGTCACTCAGTTGGTTGTAAACCATGCGTTCAAGGAGTTTAGAGGAAAAGGGGAGCAAGGAGATAGGGCGTAGGTTGTTAAGATTTGTAGGGTCCAAGGACGGCTTTTTGAGTATGGGGGTGACCAGTGCATGTTTTAGAGCGTCGGGTAGGGATGAGCCGAACACCCCCCTGTTCGGTTCGCACCAGAACATGCGAACAGGAAAAAAGTTCGTTCGAACATGCGAACACCGTTAAAGTCTATGGGACACGAACATGAATAATCAAAAGTGCTAATTTTAAAGGCTTATATGCAAGTTATTGTCATAAAAAGTGTTTGGGGACCTGGGTCCTGCCCCAGGGGACATGGATGAATGCAAAAAAAAGTTTTAAAAACGGCCGTTTTTTCAGGAGCAGTGATTTTAATAATGCTTAAAGTCAAACAATAAAAGTGTAATATCCCTTTAAATTTCGTACCTGGGGGGTGTCTATAGTATGCCTGTAAAGGGGCGCATGTTTCCTGTGTTTAGAACAGTCTGACAGCAAAATGACATTTTGAAGGAAAAAACTCATTTAAAACTACCCGCGGCTATTGCATTGCCGACAATACACATAGAAGTTCATTGATAAAAACGGCATGGGAATTCCCCAAAGGGGAACCCCGAACCAAAATTAAAAAAAAAAAATGACGTGGGGGTCCCCATAAATTCCATACCAGGCCCTTCAGGTCTGGTATGGATATTAAGGGGAACCCCGGCCAATCTCTTCTTCTCTTCTTCTTCATTTTCTTCTCCGGGCCGCTCCGCAATCCATGCTGGCATGGAGGGAGGCTCCCGCTGTGTGACGGCGCTCCTCGTCTGACAGTTCTTAAATAACGGGGGGGGCGGGGCCACCCGGTGACCCCGCCCCCCTCTGACGCACGGTGACTTGACGGGACTTCCCTGTGACGTCACGGGGAATGCCACAGGGAAGTCCCGTCAAGTCACCGTGCGTCAGAGGGGGGCGGGGTCACCGGGTGGCCCCGCCCCCCCGTTATTTAAGAACTGTCAGATGAGGAGCGCCGTCACACAGCGGGAGCCTCCCTCCATGCCAGCATGGATTGCGGAGTGGCCCGGAGAAGAAAATGAAGAAGAAGAGAAGAAGAGAAGAAAAGAAGAAAAGAAGAAAAGAAGAAAAGAAGAAGAGAAGAAGAGAAGAGCGGGAGCCTCCCCCCCATGCCATGGGTGCGGAGCGGCCCGAGGAGAAGAAGACAGAAGACGCCGCGGAGGAGATGCTGGACGAGAACGCCGGAGGAAGAACCAGAAGAACCAGAAGAGCCAGAAGAACCAGAAGATGAAGCAAAATAGAAGAAAGAAGAAGCATTTAAATAAAGGAATTGTCAAAAACTGTCTCTTGTCATTTTTAACATTTTTGACACTTTTTTCGTGAAATGGTAGGGGTACTTATGTACCCCCTTACCATTTCACACAGGGGGGGGGGCCGGGATCTGGGGGTCACCTTGTTAAAGGGGGCTTCCAGATTCCGATAAGCCCCCCGCCCGCAGACCCCCACAACCACCGGCCAGGGTTGTGGGGATGAGGCCCTTGTCCTCATCAACATGGGGACAAGGTGTTTTGGGGGGCTAAAAGCACCCTCCCAATGTTGAGGGCATGTGGCCTGGTACGGTTCAGGAGGGAGGGGGGGCCGCACTCTTGTCCCCCCCTCTTTTCCTGCGGCCTGCCAGGTTGCGTGCTCGGATAAGGGTCTGGTATGGATTTTTGGGGGGACCCCACGCCGTTTTTTTGGCGCGGGGTTCCCCTTAAAATCCATACCAGACCTGAAGGGTCTGGTATGGAATTTAGGGGGAACCCCACGTCATTTTTTTTTTTAAATTTTGGCCGGGGTTCCCCTTAATATCCATACCAGACCTGAAGGGCCTGGTATGGAATTTAGGGGGACCCCCACGTCATTTTTTTTTTTTAATTTTGGTTCGGGGTTCCCCTTTGGGGAATTCCCATGCCGTTTTTATCAATGAACTTCTATGTGTATTGTCGGCAATGCAATAGCCGCGGGTAGTTTTAAATGAGTTTTTTCCTTCAAAATGTCATTTTGCTGTCAGACTGTTCTAAACACAGGAAACATGCGCCCCTTTACAGGCACACTATAGACACCCCCCAGGTACGAAATTTAAAGGGATATTACACTTTTATTGATTGACTTTAAGTATTATTAAAATCACTGCTCCTGAAAAAACGGCCGTTTTTAAAACTTTTTTTTGCATTGATCCATGTCCCCTGGGGCAGGACCCAGGTCCCCAAACACTTTTTATGACAATAACTTGCATATTAGCCTTTAAAATTAGCACTTTTGATTTCTCCCATAGACTTTTAAAGGGTGTTCCGCAGCATTCGAATTTGCCGCGAACACCCCAAATTGTTCGCTGTTCGGTGAACTTGCGAACAGCCAATGTTCGAGTCGAACATGAGTTCGACTCGAACTCGAAGCTCATCCCTAGCGTCGGGGAAGATGCCAGAGGTGAGGGAGAGATTGAAGATGTGGGTTAGAGAGTGTAGGATGGGGTCAGAGGGTGACCGTAGCATTTGAGAGGGAATAGGGTCCAGGGGACAGGTGGTTAGGTGGGCGATAGAGAGGAGTTTAACAACTTCATCTGTAGTAGCAGATTTGAATAGGGGGAGTGTCAGTTGTACCTGTTGACATGGGGTCTTAGCTGGGGGCGATACCTGTAGAATGGAGATTTCATCACGGATTGTATCAATCTTGTTTTTGAAGTGATTAGCAATCTCCTGGGCAGTGAGTGAGTCAGTGGGTGGAGGCGGTGGAGGACAAAGTAGAGAGTTGAAGGTAGAGAAGAGTTTACGGGGATTGGATGAGAAGGTGTTAATAAGAGTTGTAAAATAGGTTTGCTTGGCAGTGTGGAGGAAAGAATAGTATTTTTGGAGGGCAGTTTTGTATTGATTGAAGTCTTTGAGAGACTTAGTCTTGTGCCACAGACGCTCAAGAGCACGACTACGTTTTTTGAGACTTTTGGTGTCATCTGTTTGCCAGGGTTGTAGGGGTCGAGGCCTGATTCTGCGTGTAGTGAAGGGAACGAGCTTGTCCAGGGTGGTGGACAGAGATTTATTGTAGATGGATGTGGCTTGGTAGGGGCAGGACAGGGGAGAGATTTTGTCATAGAGGTGGTCAGTAGCAGAATAGAGGAGAGAGGAGTTGAAGTTGCGAAAGTTTCTACGGGTGATGGTTAGGCGATTGGAGGGAAAGGTGGTGGAAGACAGGGGGAGAGAGAAACTAATAAGATGGTGGTCGGAGAGAGGAAAAAGATTGTTTGAGAAGTTGCATGGAGTGCATAGGTAGGAGAATACAAGGTCAAGGGTATTGCCATCAGAGTGAGTAGAAGCCTGTACCCATTGCTTCAGGTCAAATGAAGAGGTTAGACTAAGAAGTTTAGAAGTAGCAGGAGTGTTTGTATTAGCAGGGATGTTGAAATCACCGAGAAGGATTGTGGGAATTTCCGAAGAGAGAAAGTAGGGTAGCCAGGCAGAAAACTCATCAAGGAAAGATGATAATGGTCCAGGGGGCCGGTAGATCACAGCAATTCTTAGGGAAGTAGGAGAGAATAAACGTATACAGTGGGCTTCGAATGATGAGACGGAAAAAGAGGGAGGAGGGTGAATAACCTGGAAGGTGCTCTGGGGGGATAGGAGGAATCCCACTCCACCTCCCTTGCGTCCATTAGGCCTAGGGGAGTGAGTCCAGTGAAGGCCACCCTAGGAGAGGGAAGCAAGAAAAGGGGTGTCATATTCGTGGAGCCAGGTTTCGGTGAGAGCAAGTAGATTGAAGGAATTAGTGATAAAGAGGTCATGAACAGCAGTGAGTTTGTTGCAGACAGAGCGGGCGTTCCAGAGGGCGCAGGAGAGAGGGAGGCTGGTGTTGGGAAGAAGAGGAATGGAGACTAAATTGTGTAGATTGCGACTACTGCCAGAGGATGTAGGGTGATGGTGATGGGTGTGTTGGGTACAGTTAAATAAGGGAGGCCCAGGGTTTGGGGAGATATCTCCAGCGATTAGGAGAAGCAGAAGAGTAAGGGAGGTAATGTGAGAATATGATTTGTATGAGGGGACATGCTTCAGTATCCTGGGGGGTATGTTAGCAAGTGGGCTTAGAGTTAGAAAGAGGTGATGAGTGCAGTAATAGGGGGAGGGGAGAAGTGAGGGTGATATGTACAGATTGTGTGGTGGGGCAGAGGGATGTAGAAAAGAGAGCTTGAGGAGAGAGGCTGCAATTGTGAAGAGGAGGAGAGGTAAAGAGTGCATGTTTCAGAGAAGGAGAGATAATATAAAAATGAGATCACCTGCAATCTGCTATGGTTTGCTTTGTGCAAATCGCTGAAGTGCAAGAGCAGAAGTGTCACTTTTTTTAAGAACCCCACTTCTTTGGAAGAACCCCTGTATGTGCAACCCCCTGTATGTGCTCCCCCGTAAAGAAAGCCTTGTTATATACTGTGTTGGGTGTGGATGGAATCTGGCAATTAATCAATTAGGAGGGCATATTAGGAACACAGCAAGCAGGGCATAACTTTCACACCACAATCAAACTGCAAGGGGACTAAAAGGCCAAAATTGTAAAGATAAGGAAACCCATAATTTAGGTAAGACTTAATGGCTAAATAAACATTGAAATAATGTGAGCATGGCAACAGATGTAGTTGAGACAGCGGTGACAAACAGATTACCAAAAATGTATGTAAGCGGTCAGTCAATTTTCAGTTTGCAGGACATGGGAATATAAACACAGATTACCAAAAATGTATGTAAGCGGTCAGTCAATTTTCAGTTTGCAGGACATGGGAATATAAACGCAGATTACCAAAAATGTATGTAAGCGGTCAGTCAATTTTCAGTTTGCAGGACATGGGAATATAAACGCAGATTACCAAAAATGTATGTAAGCGGTCAGTCAATTTTCAGTTTGCAGGACATGGGAATATAAACGCAGATTACCAAAAATGTATGTAAGCGGTCAGTCAATTTTCAGTTTGCAGGACATGGGAATATAAACGCAGATTACCAAAAATGTATGTAAGCGGTCAGTCAATTTTCAGTTTGCAGGACATGGGAATATAAACGCAGATTACCAAAAATGTATGTAAGCGGTCAGTCAATTTTCAGTTTGCAGGACATGGGAAATCATCTTCACCTTCAGGCAGAACCCAGAAAATATCAGAACAAAATGGGAATCATCATTCTCACAAAAGAGGCCGTTATGCCACATCATCCATGGACCAAAAAGATTCAATGGACTGACATCCTATTTCCTGATATCTCTTCATTTATTATACTAAGAGATGGTTCTCTATAAAAAACCTGTATTTATAACTGAATGTAACTGCATTCTGATAGTCACACACTGTGTGGGATCATGTTACATTCCAGTTATATTTCTTATTACTTCTGATTCATATAGCCTTAGAATATATAAGTGAAACAAGGAAATTCTTGTTCAGTTATATATTTTCAGGTAATAACAATAGATTTATTACTTTTTAGGACAAATATGTTCAATATTCCAGAAGTAATGGAAGCTTTTTCTTTCTTTTCTTAAAACAAATATATTATTACCTAACTAGTTCCTAGAACTATGTTTTTGTTTATTCTAATCTGAAGCAATACAACCTCAATTTTATGAGTTAACATATCTAAACAGTTACATATGAATAAAATATGTAATTGTTTATTCTAAAAGGGTTTAAATCCCAAAATAATTCAAACCATCTTCATCAATACCAAAGTTATTAACAGTACCTTTCTAACTGAATTATTTAGCCTAGGGCAAAACTAACCATATACAACCACCCTGGAATAAATAATTTCAACAAAAACTATATTCTGCACTCCAATTAATGAATCATCATTTTGATGTCTTTTGACATAGCACTTCTCTCCTGTAAGCGGAAGATCCGTGTACCCCCATTAGCCCTCCTCATTCTCCCAACCATATTATGTGGGAGTGTGACGAAGGCACTTATTCCCCTGAGAGAGATATTTATTCTCTTTCACGGGTAAATTGTGATTACTTGCAAAAAATAATTTATACAATGTATCATCTAATCTCATATGTTTTTTGTTTACTCTTTACTCCAGAATTCACTGGTTTCTTTCCTATCTTTTCATCTCTTCAGTCCACACAGGTTGATCTGCGCAGTCAGCTCTGCATAACAAAAAGTAAGTCAAAACTATTTGATCTGTTACCATGGCACCACTGAATATACTTTCCCTGAATGTTCAGGGAATAAATGTCCCTCAAAAAAGGACCAAAGCCTTCCGTACTTTCCATAACAAGAAGGCTCACATAGTATGCCTCCAAGAAACACACTTCACCAAAGATTCTACTCCAAAATATATTTCTCCTTTTTATCAACAAATTTACACGGCTTCTGCCTGTACCAAACAAAGGGGTACTCTAATTGCATTTCCCTGATCCACACCATTCACCTTATCATCAGAAATTAAAGACCCAGAAGGTAGATACCTGATACTCATGGGTTATATAATGGATACAGCAATCACGGTGATTTCCTACTACGCTCCTAACAAACAACCTACACCATTCCTCTCACATATATTACAAGTGATTAATACACACAAAATAGGAACAGTGATAATGTGCGGGGATTCGAACCAGGTCCTCCTCCCATTTCTAGATAAATCTAGAAATAATAATTATCTAAAATAACCTCTAGATTACCTTTTCCTCAACTTCTTTCCAAATACAATCTGGTAGATTCGTGGAGAGAAAGTAACCCAATGAAAAAGAAATTCACTTATTTCTCGCACCCTCATCAAACCTTCACCAGAATAGATCATATTTTTCTAACAATAGGAATGATACCAGAAATTATTGCATCAGATATAATTCCGATTCCGTGGTCTGACCATAATGCAGTATACACTACTATAGCCTCAGCCATACCAAAAGCAAATTATCAAAAAAATTATACTTGTAATCCAGTTAAAATAGTCCATAAATTTCACTCACACCTCGCAACTTTATACAAGACAAACAATGAATTTAATCCTACAGAGGCTGAATCCTTCTTCTCAAAAATAACCTTACCTGAGTTGTCTCAGAATCAAAAAAGCAGTTTGGATGAGCCTATAACTATAGATGAAGTTGCTAACACCATAAAAGACCTAAAACTTAACAAAAGACCAGGCCCAGACGGCTACTCGGCTTTATACTATAAAACATTCTCAGAAATACTCTCTCCCATTCTCACTGAAACTTTTAACAAACTTCTAGAAGGACATTCTTTTCGGCAAGAAACATTAATGGCAATTGTTTGTATGATCCCAAAACCCCTTTCTGATGATACCTCCTGTGTGAATTATCGGCCTATCTCTCTGTTAAACCTTGATATTAAATTATTAGCAAAAATAATAGCAAAACGCCTCAATAGCATTATAGGAAAATTAATACATAGAGATCAAGTAGGCTTCATGCCAAATAGACAGGCAGGCGATAATATACGCATGGCAGTGTTATTTGCACATATTGCTAAAAAACGGAAAATCCCTTTATGTTTTCTATCTCTCGATATTAAGAGGGCATTTGATACAGTATCCTGGCAATATATGCAATATTCATTACAAAAATGGGGTTTTGGACCCCACTTTTTAACATGGATCAAAGCATTATATAATAAACCCAAAGCCTATATAAAATATGCTGGATACAAATCTGATGCCTTTAATATCGAAAGAGGTACCCGACAGGGTTGCCCATTATCTCCCCTATTATTTGCCCTTATACTCGAACCCATGGCCCAATACATCAGAACAAACCAAACTATAACTGGCATTGAAGTAGGAGGTATTACACACAAATTATGTATATTTGCAGACAATATATTACTTTTTCTATCATCACCACAGGTCTCTGGTCCTAACTTAATACCAGCTCTTGATGGATTTGCAGCCCTATCCGACCTTATGATTAATCCTAAGAAATGCCTAGTGCTTAATATTTCGCTCACAAACATGGAATTGATCCCGGCTAGGGCTGCACTCCCATTCACATGGGCAGAAAAATCAATCCCATATCTTGGAATTCATTTAACAGCATCTCATTCTGACTTATTCTCAACCAATTATCCTCCTGTATTAAGACAGATCACAAATCTAATAAAACAATGGTTGCAACTTCCTTTATCCTGGATAGGGAAGATTAATGCAATCAAAATGACTATTCTACCCAAATTGCTTTATCTATTCAGAGTCCTCCCTATTCCAATTCCTTCCTATTTTTTGAGAATAGTACAAAAAAGAGCAACTTCGTTTATATGGGGCTCTTCTAAACCACGTATACCTATACACACACTACATCTTCCCAAAAATAAAGGAGGCCTGGGATACCCTAATTTTACTAACTACTACAGAACAGCACATTTGGCCAGTCTGTCCAAATACCATGCAAAACAGGAAATCCCATTATGGGTATTTATAGAGGCTTCAGAAAATGACCCTCTATTAATATCAAACTTGTTATGGCTTGATCCTAAAGACCGCTTTAAAATTCATAATCCCATAACTAAACACTTCTTATCTCTCTGGGATAAACTAAAAACCAAATATCAGTTACAATCTCCACACAATCCTCTCCTTTCTTTTATCAGAAATCTGGCCTTTTATCCGGCATGGATCTACCCAAATTCTTTTAAAGCTTGGACAACATCAGGCATTCAGACACTAAATGACTTCATAGCATCTAATTCATTCCTTTCATTCCCATCGCTTAGAGAAAAATATGATCTACCAAACTCTGAGATATTTAGATATCTCCAAATTAAAAATTTCTATACACCATTCCTAAAGGAGGATACACCATTATCCCAATTATCCATTTTTGAATCAATCTGTACAAAAGATCCATTTGCTAAAGGTACAATTTCATCACTTTATAATCAATTTTATGGAGTAGTAAATCTTAATAGACCCTCTTACGTTCAGAGGTGGGAGGAGGACCTGGGACGAACTTTAGAAGACACGGACTGGTCTAACATATGGCTCACATCTAAGTCATCTTCACCCAACATCTTAGCACTGGAGACAAATTATAAAGTCCTAACTCGCTGGTACCTTGTACCCGCTAGAGTGGCAAAATATTCACTTAATACCTCAGCTCTTTGTTTTCGAGGATGCCCAGAAATAGGCACACATTTACACATATGGTGGACATGCCCAGTAATCCAAACCTTCTGGAAGGAAGTCTTCGTGATTGCATCTAAAATATTTAAAAAAATAATACAACCAGATCCATATATAACTTTACTTAATCTAAAACCGGAATGGTTAACACTCTCTCAATTCAAACTTATGATCCAACTAATAACGGCTGCAAAACAAACAGTGGCCAAGGCATGGAAATCTCCTACATTGGTACTAGCAGAAACAATTCACAGAATGAATAATACAATGTCCCATGCTAAGATGGTAGCCATCGATCAAAATCAAATTCCAAAATTTGAAAAACTTTGGCATCCTTGGATAAAACAACAGTTCCTGTCAAATTTCAATGACTCTGTCCTGTTGCCATGGTAACAGATTAAATGACTTACAGAGATACCCATTCTAAGGCTTCAAAGAGAACTAAAAAGAATAATAAACTGACGAGCGGGACAACCTTGTGGACCATACCTCTGCCTTTCTACCCTTTTTCTTCTTTCTCTTTCCTTTTCTCCACCTTACGATTAAATCTCATTATCAGAATTTATTTGACCTATATACACTCTACCTGTAAACAATATGTATAGTAGGTATAAATCATTTAAATACCTACAAAAGTAACTAAGGAAATGATATATATCTTTAATTTAGGTTTACGTGAACCCAATGTTTAATATTTGAAATTTCATGATATTTACCTATATAAACCCTACTGTAAAACAATGAGCTTACTTTATAGATCCTTGTAAACTTACTTTATGTATCTTTATAATATTGTATACTCAATAAACTTCTTTTGACAAGGAGAAAAGCAAGAAGGTTGGGACTTTAAATGAAGCACCTCGGGGCAAGAGGCGCCTCCATCCCTAATTTCATATAAAGGAGGGGACAATTTGGGACTTTAGATGAGGCCGAATGGGGAAAAAAAGGGCCCATGTGTGATAACTACCTTCCGGACCTCAAAGTGCCTCCATCCCTGGTACATTGAGAAAAACAAGAACTGGGACTTTACTGGGACTTTAAATTTTTCTATTGCAACTTCATTTATACCCTGTTTTTAGTTTGGTTTCTATTTAGACTGACCAGGTTTATACATATAATTTTTCTAGATTCATACTCCCATGTTTTTCTGGTGGGATCCGGGTGGCCTGGGGCTGTCCCTGTGTTTCTATGGTCTGGGAGCTGTGATGCGCTCTGGGCGTCCTCCAGTCTCATTGGTTGGTGCGTGGTGGGGGGGCGGGCTGGTCCCATTGCGCATCGGCGCCATGCACCGGGCCGACGCTGTGACACCGCTATATGGTGCCGCAGTGGCGGCCTGTGTTTACCATCTGGCAATTGGTGTTAGAGGGGCTTTTCGTAGGCGGCAGACGCTGCTCAGGCAGGAATGCTTTTCCAATTGCACCATGCCTGCGTGACGCTGGTGGGTGGACCCCCGGGTGGATGGGCGGCCTACTTATATCCCTGCTTAGCTTGGTTGTTTCAGCTGCTCGTGGCTGGCGGTTGTGGGTTGTTGCAGCTCTCCACACTTTCACGCTGGATCTACACAGGTACTGTGCTTACATTACATGGTGCTTTTATCATCCTGCCTCACACCATCACTTTCTCCCAGTTATTCTGGGAGGCCATACGCAGTTTTATCTGTTCTATCCTTCCTATTTTTTGCATCTAGCCATATTGTTCATCGATAGCTAACATTTACCCACACACTCTTCTCAACAACTGGCTCCTAGCTGCTGTCATCATTAATTTTTTACTAACACATAGATGGGTATTTTACCACATACTTAAAACAGTAACATTTTTCACAGACATCATGGAGTCTACATCAGATATCAGCCAGGGCAGTGGGAATGTCCTTGTCCTGGTGGGGAGTTGTGGCTGTGCTCTGTCCTGGGGGTCTCTTCTACCTCAGCTTCCGGTGGAGACATTTGTGATGTTCCCTGGCCTCTCGGTGCTCTACAGTGACATGTCGAGTTCTCAAGTGAGTAGAGAGTATTAACATTTTCCCATCCATGCCCCCCTTTCCCCTATATCTCCTTTTTGCTATTGGGGTTAATATATGTTCAATGCTGTATACTCTTTTCACATAATTATGATACGCATCAGCTCCTGATGAGGTGGTATTATCCCCCGAAACACGTAGAGCTTACAAAGATGCATACCCTAATGACTTCATCTGTGAGGACTTTCATTCCTTTTAAGAAGTTTTATATATATCTGTACATGGAGCAATAACGGGAATGTTAACATATATTGTTTACCACTCATGTTCAATTTTTATTGTATCACAGTTTCTGTAAATATAACCTTTACTGCAATATCCATTTTGACTGTATGATGTCATGTTTATGGTTGGTCAATAAATGATCTTTTCTATATCCGGTTCCTCTTTGTGCCTCATCTATAGTCCAAAATTGCCCCCTCCTTTATACCAACCTGGTAGGAAGGCGCAGGCAGGCATCTGCAGTCAGCATGGTGTCTGTACCTATCATTAGCATGACGAAAAGCCTCCTGGACTTGTGCCCAAGTGGAGAAAAGACCACGGAGATGCTCCTCTAACACAGGAATACTCTGTGGAACAAATGAGTCAGGCAACATGGAAGGTTGGAAACCAGAATTCGCCATAAACGGGGACAATCTGGAAGCAGAATTTAAGGCATTGTTGTGAGCCAACTCTGCCCACGGTAATAGGTCTGACCAGTTGTTATGATGGTCAGCAATATAGCAACATAGGAATTGCTCCAAGGACTGATTGGTTCGTTCTGCAGCCCCATTGGACTGCGGGTGATACGCAGAGGAAAAATGAAGCTAAATTCCCAACTGTGGACAAAAGGCTCACCAGAACAGGACAAAAACTGACTACCCCTGTCCGAGACAATCACCTTGGGTAGCCCATGTAAGTGAAAGGTCTCCCGAGGAAAAATGGAAGCCAGTTCCTTGGAAGTGGGCAACTTCTTAAGTGGAATACAATGACACATCTTTGACAACCGGTCAACCACCATCCTGTGTTGCCCTGGGAATTGGGTAACTCCACAATGAAATCCATAGAGAGGTGGGTTCAGGGTCTCTCTCCATTGGGTATGGGTTGTAGAAGGCCCACTGGAAGGTGTTGTGGAGTCTTACTCTAAGCACACACGGAACAGGCAGCTACAAAGGCAGTTACATCAGCACAAAGACTAGGCCACCAGAATTGTTGAGAAATGGCCCAAACAAGTTGATTCTTCCCAGAGTGGCCAGCTGCCTTGGGAGAATGGTAAGTATGGAGCATGGCAGTATGGGGACTCTCTGGGACAAAGCAGCAGTCACAAGGTTTCTCAGGAGGAGCATGGACCTGGGCAGCAAGAATTTTGTCACCCAAAGGAGAAGTGAGACTGGTGCGAACCATATGTCGTGACAAGGCGTCAGCCCTTACATTCTTAGTGTCGGGTAAGAATGAGAATGTAATTGAAACTTGACAGGAAAAGAGACCATTGTGCCCTTCTGGGAGAGGGGCATTTAGCCTCAGACAAGAATGTGAGATTCTTATGGTCAGTAAGAATGAGAACCGGCACAGTGGTACCTTTGAAGAGATGTCTCCATTCTTTCAGGGCTAAAATGATCGCCAACGGCTCTCTGTCACCAATCTCGTAATTGCACTCCGCAGGTGAAAAGTTCTTGGAAAAGTAGCCACAAGGATGCATAGCACTCTCAGAGGTAGGACGTTGAGATAGAAGGGTGCCAACACCAGTCTCAGAAGTAGGGATGAGCCGAACACCCCCCGGTTCGGTTCGCACCAGAACCTGCGAACGGACCGAAAGTTCGCACGAACGTTAGAACCCCATTGACGTCTATGGGACTCGAACGTTCGAAATCAAAAGTGCTCATTTTAAAGGCTAATTTGCATGGTATTGTCCTAAAAAGGGTTTGGGGACCCGGGTCCTACCCCAGGGGACATGTATCAATGCAAAAAAAATTTTTAAAAACGGACGTTTTTTCGGGAGCAGTGATTTTAATGATGCTTAAAGTAAAAAAAAAAAGTGAAATATTCCTTTAAATATCGTACCTGAGGGGTGTCTATAGTATGCCTGTAAAGTGACGCGTGTTTCCCGTGTTTAGAACAGTCCCTGCACCAAATGTCATTTTTAAAGGAAAAAATCTCATTTAAAACTGCTTGCGGGTTTAATGTAATGTCGGGTCCTGGCAATATGGATGAAAATCAGTGAGACAAACGGCATGGGTACCCCCCAGTACATTACCAGGCCCTTTGGGTCTTGTATGGATATTAAGGGGAACCCCGCACCCAAATTAAAATAAGGAAAGGTGTGGGGCCACCAGGCCCTATATACTCTGAACAGCAGTATACAGGCTGTAGGTTTGTTGTTAAAAAAAAATCTCTTTGTAATTTTGAACGGGTACATTTTTAACGTGTTTAGCTCCAGCCAAAAAATCTTTTTTAAGCTTTTTGGAAAACATAGGGAAGGGTTATCACCCCTGTGACATTTGTTTTGCTGTCTTTCCTCCTCTTCAGAAGATTTCACCTCACTTTTTGTCCCAATGGATTGGAAAGCATCAGTGGAAAGGAGAAATGTTTTTCCCATATTAACTCTTACAGGAGAGAATTTCCCTTCCTAGGGGTAGATTTATTCTCACTTCCTGTTGTCTCCTTCCGTTTGCAAGTAGGAGTCGTTTGTAAGTTAGTTGTTTGAAAGTAGGGTCCTGCCCTATATACTCAGCAGAAATTTGGGCCTTAGGTGTTGCTGTGGCCACAACACTGTAAGCCCTCACAGGGCTCTGCTGTGAAATATTAGATCAAGAATTGTAATTACATGCCCCTGTTGAACAGGAGCTGAAAAATTAGGCCTTAGGCACTGGTGCTGGTGCCACAACACTGCAACCCCTCACAGACACTCTAGTTGGAATGCAGGAACGAGCCCTGCTGCAAAGTATTGCATCAAAAATTGTAATTACACGCCCCTGTTAAACAAGGGCTGAAAAATTGGGCCTTAGGCACTGGTGCTGGTGCCACAACACTGCAACCCCTCACAGACACTCTAGTTGGAATGCAGGAACGAGCCCTGCTGCAAAGTATTGCATCAAAAATTGTAATTACACGCCCCTGTTAAACAAGGGCTGAAAAATTGGGCCTTAGGCACTGGTGCTGGTGCCACAACACTGCAACCCCTCACAGACACTCTAGTTGGAATGCAGGAACGAGCCCTGCTGCAAAGTATTACATCAAAAATCGTAATTACACGCCCCTGTTAAACAGGGGCTGAAAAATTGTGCCTTAGGCACTGGTGGTGGCACCCAGAACCAAAAATGTTCTTACAAGCTATCAGCGTGATGATTGAGGAGGAAGAGGATAATTACTCAGGGATAGTCACTCAGCATCAGCATAGGCAGTCTTTGAAGGGATCTGAGATTTAAAAAAAAATTATTCGGTTACATCAGCATCAGGTGCTTGGTAGCTGGTGGTGATCCAAGACTCATTCATTTTTATGAAGGTCAGTCGATCGACCGAGTCAGTGGACAGACGCACCCTGTGATCGGTTACCACGCCTCCAGCAGCACTGAATGTGCGTTCCGAAAGAACGCTGGATGCAGGACAGGCCAGTAGCTGAATTGCATACTGTGCAAGCTCTGGCCAGTGATCCATCCTCAAGACCCAGTAACCCAGAGGATTTTCGGTGGGAAAGGTGTCCAAGTCTGATCTTGCCCCTAGGTATTCCTGCACCATGTAAAACAGACGCTGGCGATGGTTGCTGGAACCGATCATACCTTGGGGCTGCGGACCAAAAAATTGTCTGAACGCATCGGTCAGACGGCCACCTTCTCCACCGCTCCTTCTTTGACTGACCGAAGCCTCAGCAACACGTTGTCCAGAAACAGGAGTTTGTAACCTCCCAGTCTCTGGGAACGCGTTGCACAGACCTTTCTGCAAGGCCTCCCGAAGATGTTTCATCCTCTGCTCCCTCTGCGATGGCAAGATAAGGTCCGCAACCTTACCCTTGTAACGTGGATCAAGGAGGGTTGCCAGCCAGTATTGGTCCTTCTCCTTGATACCACGAATACGAGGATCCTTACGCAGGCTTTGCAGGATCAGGGAGGCCATGCAGCGTAGGTTTGCTGAGGCATTCGGTCCGGAGTCCTCTGGGTCACTAAGGACGACATGGTCTGCAGCCACCTCCTCCCAGCCACGTACAAGTCCATGTGTTTCTTGGGACTGATCCCTTAAAGACTGCTGCTGATGCTGAGTGCCAGGCTCCACCTCCATACTGACACAATCTTCCTCCTCCTCCTCCTCCTCTTCCTCCTCATCCTCTTCCTGTGTGATCGGCGGGCACGCAGGAACACTGTCTGGATAAAGGGGGCCTTGAGAGCTAAGGAAGTCCTCCTCTTCCTGCCTCTGTTCTGCCTCAAGTGCCCTGTCCATTATTCCACGCAGCGTGTGCTCCAACAGGTGGACAAGGGGGACAGTGTCACTGATGCATGCACTGTCACTGCTCACCATCCTCGTGGCCTCCTCAAATGGTGACAGGACAGTGCATGCATCCCTGATCATGGCCCACTGGCGTGGGAAAAAAAACCAAGCTCCCCTGACCCTGTCCTGGTGCCATAGTCGCACAGGTACTCATTGATGGCCCTCTGCTGCGTGTGCAGCCGCTGCAGCATGGCCAACGTTGAGTTCCACCTGGTGGGCATGTCACAGATTAGGCGGTTCTTGGGCAGGTTAAACTACTTTTGGAGGTCCGTCAGCCGAGCACTGGCATTATATGACCGGCGGAAATGCACACAGACTTTCCTGGCCTGCCTCAGGACATCCTGTAAGCCCGGGTACCTGCCCAAGAACCGCTGCACCACCAAGTTAAGGACGTGAGCCAAACAGGGCACATGGGTCATTTGTCCCTGTCGGAGGGCAGAGAGGAGGTTGGTGCCATTGTCGCAAACCACCATTCCTGCCTTAAGTTGGCGTGGCGTCAACCACCTCTGAACCTGCCCCTGCAGAGCTGACAGAACCTCTGCCCCAGTGTGGCTCCTGTCCCCCAAGCACACCAGCTCAAGCACCGCATGGCATCTTTTGGCCTGCGTACTTGCGTAGCCCCTTGAACGACTACGGAGCACCGCTGGTTCCGAGGAAGAGGCCATGGAGGAAGAAGAAGAGGAGGGGGTGGAGGAGAGAGGTGTGTCACAATCATTAGCATTTTGGAGGCGTGGTGGCGGAACAACCTCCAACACTACTGCACCTTGTCCTGCATCCTTCCCAGCTGCCAGCAGAGTCACCCAATGCGCCGTGAAACTTAGGTAACGTCCCTGTCCATGCCTGCTGGACCATGAGTCAGCGGTAATATGCACCTTACCGCTGACCGCCCTGTCCAGCGAGGCATGGACATTGCCTTCCACATGCTGGTAGAGAGCCGGAATCGCCTTCCGTGAGAAAAAGTGGCGTTTGGGTACCTGCCACTGAGGAACCGCACATTCCACAAACTCACGGAAGGGGGCAGAGTCTACCAACTGAAAAGGCAGCAGTTGAAGTGCTAGCAATTTTGCCAAGCTAGCATTCAACCGTTGGGCATGTGGATGGCTGGGAGCAAACTTCTTTCGGCGGTGCAGCAGCTGGGGCAGGGAAATTTGCCTGGTACAATCTGACGTCGGTGTACCAAAATCAGATTGCCCACAAGTACGTGGCTGTGACACACCTAATTCTACACCTTCGTTCCTGTCAGTGCAGGTCTCAGAGAGGACTGAAGGTCTAGTGGGGTTGGAAATCTCAGCTGATGAGGAGCAAGCAGAGGTCCTCTTTGTTCTTTGGTGTGGGTCTTTTAGATGCGCTTGCCAACGAACTGCATGGCAGGTCAACATATGTCTGGTCAAGCATGTGGTACCCAAGCGGGAGATGTTTTGGCCACGCGAGATACGCTTGAGACATATGTTGCAAATAGCAGCGGTGCGATCTGATGCACTCGTCTCAAAAAAGGCCCACACCAAAGAACTTTTTGAATAACGCGCAGAGACTGCAGCGCCCTGCACATGTGGAGCTTTGGGGTGTGATGCAGTCAATGTGCTGCCCTTATTCTGGCCCCTGGAGGGCATCCTGCCTCGTTGGTGATGTGCCGCCTCCTCCTCCTCCTCCTCTCTCCTATCAGGCACCCACGTTGAGTCAGTGACCTCATCATCCCCTCCCTCCTCATCACTGGAGCAAACCTGGCAGTATGCTGCAGCAGGGGGAGCATGACTGCCAGATTGCTGTCCTTCTTGGGCACCCCCTCTGTCCGTGCTCGTGTTACTGCCTTCATCGAGCTCAGTATCATCATCAGAGCCTTCCAAACGCTGGGCATCCTCCTGGAGCATGTACCCAACACTGTGGTCAAACAGTTCGAGGGACTCCTCAGGAGGACATGGTGGGGCTAGGGAAGGAGTCACTGATGACATTGAGCCGAGGGAAGAGGCCGCTGCTTTGCCAGACAAAGTACCCTGGGCATGGGTGAGAGAGGACGAGGAGGATGAGGACGGCTTGGTCATCCACTCGACCAAGTCTTCCGCATGTTGCGGCTCAACATGGCCAGCTGCCGAAAAAAAGGCCAAGCGTGTCCCATGGCCACGTGCTGATGAGGATGCACCGTCTCCACGACCAGCACTAGACACAGAGCCTGCTTGCCCTCTCTTATTGGCTTGTGACTGTCTGCCTCTCCTTCTTGGCCTTCCAGACATACTAATGGCCTGTAGCTGCACTAAGCTGGGATATATATATATATATATATATATATATATATATATGTACTGATACTGCAGCTAGCAAAATCAACTGCCTGCCTGTAGTATGAGAACACCACCAACCTTCTACAGGTAGCTTTAGCTGAACACTGTGAGGTGGACGCACCCCACTAACTTGTAGGTTTAGCAGAACACTGTGAGCAGGACGCACTGCACTAACTGTAAATAGTCTAGCTGCCTGACTGTGGTACTAATAGGATCAAAAGAACACCAGCAATTTTCTTCAGGTAGCTGTATTTACTGTAACAAGACAAGCCTGCCTGTCAGTAAGAAGATAACAGAAACGGATCTAGCTGAACACTGTGAGCAGGACGCACCCCACTAGCTTGTAGGTTTAGCTGAACACTGTGAGGTGGACGCACCCCACTAACTTGTAGGTTTAGCTGAACACTGTGAGCAGGACGCACCCCACTAACTTGTAGTTTTAGCAGAACACTGTGAGCAGGACGCACTGCACTAACTGTAAATAGTCTAGCTGTCTGACTGTGGTACTAATAGGATCAAAAGAACATCAGTAATTTTCTTTAAAATACTGTAACAAGACAAGCCTGCCTGTCAGTAAGAAGATAACAGGAACGGATCTAGCTGAACACTGTGAGCAGGACGCACCCCACTAGCTTGTAGGTTTAGCTGAACACTGTGAGGTGGACGCACCCCACTAACTTGTAGGTTTAGCTGAACACTGTGAGCAGGACGCACCCCACTAACTTGTAGGTTTAGCAGAACACTGTGAGCAGGACGCACTGCACTAACTGTAAATAGTCTAGCTGCCTGACTGTGGTACTAATAGGATCAAAAGAACACAAGCAATTTTCTTTAAAATACTGTAACAAGACAAGCCTGCCTGTCAGTAAGAAGATAACAGGAACGGATCTAGCTGAACACTGTGAGCAGGACGCACCCCACTAGCTTGTAGGTTTAGCTGAACACTGTGAGGTGGACACACCCCACTAACTTGTAGGTTTAGCTGAACACTGTGAGCAGGACGCACCCCACTAACTTGTAGGTTTAGCAGAACACTGTGAGCAGGACGCACTGCACTAACTGTAAATAGTCTAGCTGCCTGACTGTGGTACTAATAGGATCAAAAGAACACCAGCAATTTTCTTCAGGTAGCTGTATTTACTGTAACAAGACAAGCCTGCCTGTCAGTAAGAAGATAACAGGAACGGATCTAGCTGAACACTGTGAGCAGGACGCACCCCACTAGCTTGTAGGTTTAGCTGAACACTGTGAGGTGGACGCACCCCACTAACTTGTAGGTTTAGCTGAACACTGTGAGCAGGACGCACCCCACTAACTTGTAGGTTTAGCAGAACACTGTGAGCAGGACGCACTGCACTAACTGTAAATAGTCTAGCTGCCTGACTGTGGTACTAATAGGATCAAAAGAACACCAGCAATTTTCTTCAGGTAGCTGTATTTACTGTAACAAGACAAGCCTGCCTGTCAGTAAGAAGATAACAGGAACGGATCTAGCTGAACACTGTGAGCAGGACGCACCCCACTAGCTTGTAGGTTTAGCTGAACACTGTGAGGTGGACGCACCCCACTAACTTGTAGGTTTAGCTGAACACTGTGAGCAGGACGCACCCCACTAACTTGTAGGTTTAGCAGAACACTGTGAGCAGGACGCACTGCACTAACTGTAAATAGTCTAGCTGCCTGACTGTGGTACTAATAGGATCAAAAGAACACCAGCAATTTTCTTCAGGTAGCTGTATTTACTGTAACAAGACAAGCCTGCCTGTCAGTAAGAAGATAACAGAAACGGATCTAGCTGAACACTGTGAGCAGGACGCACCCCACTAGCTTGTAGGTTTAGCTGAACACTGTGAGGTGGACGCACCCCACTAACTTGTAGGTTTAGCTGAACACTGTGAGCAGGGCGCACCCCACTTACTTGTAGGTTTAGCAGAACACTGTGGGCAGGACGCACTGCACTAACTGTAAATAGTCTAGCTGCCTGACTGTGGTACTAATAGGATCAAAAGAACACCAGTAATTTTCTTTAAAATACTGTAACAAGACAAGCCTGCCTGTCAGTAAGAAGATAACAGGAACGGATCTAGCTGAACACTGTGAGCAGGACGCACTGCACTAAATGTAAATAGTCTAGCTGCCTGACTGTGGTACTAATAGGATCAAAAGAACACCAGTAATTTTCTTCAAAATACTGTAACAAGACAAGCCTGCCTGTCAGTAGGAATATAACAGGAACGGATCTAGCTGAACACTGTGAGCAGGACGCACTGCACTAAATGTAAATAGTCTAGAAGATAACAGGAACGGATCTAGCTAAACTGAATACAGTGTATATATATATATATGCAACACCTGGGATGCATATATATACACAATACACTTTAAGTGCAGCTAACTGACTGACTGTCCTGCCTAATCTAGCTAACTCAAATGAAATGACACTGTCTCTCTCTCTCTCTAAGCACACCGGAACACACTGCACAGGGCCGCCGTGCAGGCGGCCTTATATAGTGTGGGGCGTGTACTAAATCCCCTGAGCCATAATTGGCCAAAGCCTCCTTGGCTTTGGCCAATTATGGCTCTCTGTTAAGGCGGCGCTGTGATTGGCCAAGCATGCGGGTCATAGTGCATGCTTGGCCAATCATCAGCAAGCAATGCACTGCGATGCCGCAGTGAATTATGGGCCGTGACGCGCCACACGAATTTGGCGCGAACGGCCCATATCGTTCGCAATTCGGCGAACGATCGAACAGCCGATGTTCGAGTCGAACATGGGTTCGACTCGAACACGAAGCTCATCCCTACTCAGAAGCATCAACCTCAAGGATAAACGGTAACGTAGGATCAGGATGTACCAACACAGGAGCAGAAACAAAAGCAGCCTTGAGACTCTCAAAGGCTTTAATGGACTCCGGAGACCAAATCTGTGGGTTACCGTCCTTTCTGGTCATATCAGTCAGGGGCTTGACCAGAGACGAGAAGTTATGAATAAACTTCCGATAATAGTTGACAATGCCCAGGAAACGCTGCAGAGAACGTAAACCCATGGGTCGGGGACCATTGTAGGACTGCCGAAAGTTTCTCTGGGTCCATCGAAAAACCAGCAGTGCAAATGACATAGCCCAGGAATTTAACCTGGAATTTAACCTGTTCACGATGGAACTTGCACTTCTCCAGTTTACAATAGAGATTGTTCTCTTTTCATTTCTGAAGCACACGACCGACATCTGTGTGGTGGCTATCCAGGGACTTGGAAAATGAGGATATCATAGAGATAAACCACCACAGAAACCTGCAACAAATCTCGGAGGACATCGTTAATACAAAGGCCAAAAGGCATTACGAGGTACTCATAATGGCCTGTTCTGGTATTAAACGCAGTTTTTCACTTGTCGCCCTCCTTAATCCTCACGAGATTGTATGCCCCTCTTCAATCAAGCTTTGTGAAAACCGTTGCTCCCTTGAGGCGGTCAAATAACTTCATAAGCAACGTAATCGGCTAGGCATTCTTAATCGTGAAATGATTGACACTCCTATAATCAATACAAGGTCTCAGTTCACCACTCTTCTTCTTCACAAAGAAGAAATCAGCACCAGCAGGAAACGAGGATTTGCGGATGAAACCTCGAGAAAGTGTGTCTGAGAACCTCAGCACGGAGCCAATCAAAAGAGGGGTTGTGCCTCTGTAACCAAGGATAACCAATAAACAGCGGAAACTTAGGTGAGGAAATACAGTCAGATCCATAAATATTGGGACATTGACACAATTCTAATCTTTTTTGGCTCTTTACACCACCACAATGGATTTGAAATTAAATGAACAAGATGTGCTTTAATTGCAGACTTTCAGCTTTAATTTGAGGGTATTTACATCCAAATCAGGTGAACGGTGTAGGAATTACAACAGTTTGTATATGTGCCTCCCACTTTTTAAGGGACCAAAAGTAATGGGACAGATTAACAATCATCCATCAAACTTTGACTTTTTAATACTTGGTTGCAAATCCTTTGCAGTCAATTACAGCCTGAAGTCTGGAACGCATAGACATCACCAGTTGCTGGGTTTCATCCCTGGTGATGCTCTGCCAGGCCTCTACTGCAACTGTCTTCAGTTTCTGCTTGTTCTTGAGGCATTTTCCCTCCAGTTTTGTCTTCAGCAAGTGAAATGCATGCTCAGTCGGATTCAGGTCAGGTGATTGACTTGGCCATTGGATAACATTCCACTTCTTTCCCTTAAAAAACTCTTTGGTTGCTTTTGCAGTATGCTTCGGGTCATTGTCCATCTGCACTGTGAAGCGCCGTCCAATGAGTTCTGAAGCATTTTGCTGAATATGTGCAGATAATATTCCCGAAACACTTCAGAATTCATCCTGCTGCTTTTGTCAGCAGTCACATCATCAATAAATACAAGAGAACCAGTTCCATTGGCAGCCATACATGCCCACACCATGACACTACCACCACCATGCTTCACTGATAAGGTGGTATGCTTTGTATCATGAGCAGTTCCTTTCCTTCTCCATACTCTTCTCTTCCCATCACTCTGGTACAAGTTGATCTTGGTCACATCTGTCCATAGTATGTTGTTCCAGAACTGTGATGGCTTTTTTAGATGTTGTTTGGCAAACTCTAATCTGGCCTTCCTGTTTTTGAGGCTCACCAATGGTTTACATCTTGTGTTGAACCCCCTGTATTCACTCTGGTGAAGTCTTCTCTTGATTGTTGACTTTGACACACATACACCTACCTCCTGGAGAGTGTTCTTGATCTGGCCAACTGTTGAAGGGGGTTTTCTTCACGAGGGAAAGAATTATTTGATCATCCACAACAGTTGTTTCCCATGGTCTTCCGGGTCTTTTGGTGTTGCTGAGCTCACCGGTGCATTCTTTCTTTTTAAGGATGTTCCAAACAGTTGATTTGGCCACACCTAATGTTTTTGCTATCTCTCTGATGGGTTTGTTTTTTCAGCCTAATGATGGCTTGCTTCACTGATAGTGACAGCTCTTTGGATCTCATATTGAGAGTTGACAGCAACAGATTCCAAATGCGAATAGCACACTTGAAATTAACTCTGGACCTTTTATCTGCTCCTAAATGGGATAATGAGGGAATAACACACCTGGCCATGGAACAGCTGAGCAGCCAATTGTCCCATTACTTTTGGTCCCTTCAAAAGTGGGAGGCATATATACAAATTGTTGTAATTCCTACACCGTTCACCTGATTTGGATGTAAATACCCTCAAATTAAAGCTGAACGTCTGCAGTTAAAGCACATCTTGTTTATTTCATTTCAAATCCATTGTGGTTGTGTAGAGAGCCAAAAAGATTAGCATTGTGTCGATGTCCCAATATTTATGAACCTGACTGTAACTGGAAATTGGATTATCTCATGGTGAAGAGCCCCTATGACCATGGACAACAGAACCGTTGTCCATGGGCAGGCTGTAGAGGTCTACCGTCAAGAGCCTCAATGGCAAATGGAGTGTCAAGCAGCTGCAGTGTAATCGAATGCTTCGATACAAAGTCAGCGTCAATGAACAGGCCTGCAGCCCCAGAGTCGATTAGAGCCTGTATCTCTACGGAAGACTCAGCCCAAGAAAGGGTGACCGAAAACAGGGGCTTATCCTTCTGGATAACTGGGATAAAACAACGCCACCTAAGGTCTGGCCATGAAAGGACCTCAAGGTTCGGGCGTTCCCTGGATGGGTAGGACAAGACTTCAAAAAGTGACCTGCCTGGCCACAATAAAGGCACAATCTCTCCCTCCTCCTAAAGGTTTATATATAGGAGGTTACCCCCAAAGAGTTGGAGGGACTTTAACGGCAACTCAATTAAAATTGGAAATTTATTTTATTAAGTAGAAAGGTATCATAAAAGACATAGAGCGTCAGTGAAACAAGAGTAACAAAAAGCAGTGTCATACAATCTATAAAAACTATACAACGATATACTGCATGTATGAATTTCAAAACTCTATTCAATGGTCTTACCACAAAATCTTACGCGTTTCAGGACTTAGGCATAATGTCCCTTCATCAGAGACAGGTCGTGGATCATAGACCCATACATATCAGTAACGGAGCATTTATGTCAAGATCGCTGCAGTAGCGGTGTCGAATACCCCAGGTCTAACAGATGGAGACAAGGACCTGAGAGCATCGGCCGGCCCAACTCTATCCACACTGATCCAACCCACAGACATGAGGGGGCGTGTCGTGGCTTCGCCACACAAACTAAAGCCAAGTTGCAGGCACTACAACATGCTATATTATCGGAATAATCGCAGTTCAGGCCTCAACAGTTTGCATCACCATGAAAGGGAGAAACAATATTGCCATATGTGTGCATGTGCAGATTGAGCCCGGGAGTTAGTCCATGTAGAGGCTAGGTAAGGGGTGCAGAGTAAGGTCCTGAAAAGACACGGGTAGTCCTGTAGTGCGTCTGGGCCGGTCACCGCTAAGTGCGGTAATGATGCATTACCGCACTTAGCTACCGCTACTGCAGCGATCTTGACATAAATGCTCCGTTACTGATATGTATGGGTCTATGATCCACGACCTGTCTCTGATGAAGGGACATTATGCCTAAGTCCCGAAACGCGTAAGATTTCGTGGCAAGACCATTGAATAGAGTTTTGAAATTCATACATGCAGTATATCGTTGTATAGTTTTTATAGATTGTATGACACTGCTTTTTGTTACTCTTGTTTCACTGACGCTCTATGTCTTTTATGATACCTTTCTACTTAATAAAATAAATTTCCAATTTTAATTGAGTTGCCGTTAAAGTCCCTCCAACTCTTTGGGGGTAACCTCCTATATATATTTCGACTTTGGGGATGTTGGCAACAACAAAGATATAGTTGAACAGCACTTTTTTTCCTTCTTCTCCTCCTAAAGGTTCTCTCATCCACAGAGAGACGCGTGAAACCCAAGCACATGGGTTCACCTTCACTGCCCGACTCGGTACCAGGAGGCATGGGAGGTGAGCAAAGCACGGGTGGGGCTGCAAAGCACAGAGACAAACGTACAGGAGGCTTCTGCAAGCACTCCTTAAAAGAGAGTCTTTCTCTGAGTCTGGAGTCAATGAGGATGGAAAACGTGATCAACTTCTCCAGCTCAGTGGGTACATTTCGGGCTGCTATCTCATCCTTGATGGTATCCGAGAGACCATAAGAAAAAGCAGCCACGAGGGCCTCATTGTTCCACGCAACCTCTGCTGCCAGAGTACAGAAATTCAATGGCGTAGTCGGCAACAGTTCTCGTACTCTGTTTGATGGACATGAGGCACTTGGCAGCAGAAGCGGTGCGTGTGGAAATGTCAAATACCCTTTTAAACGAAGCCACAAACTCAGGGTAACTCAAGACAACAGGTTTTTGCGTCTCCCATAGAGGGTTTGCCCAAGCCAAGGCTCTCTCAGAAAGCAAAGATATCACGAAACCTACTTTGCTTCTGTCCGTAGGAAACGCCTGGGGCAGCATCTAAAAGTATATCTCAACCTGGTTGAGAAACCCTCTGCATTGGACTGGATTGCCCCCAAATCACTGGGGAAGCGGAGCAGAACCAGACATGCCTCATATAGAGGTAATACTCAAAGAGGGTGCCTGCACAGAGACTGGAGCAGCAGCAGGGTTGGCCTGCAACATAGGTTGTACCGTGGCGGCCACAGTGGGAGATTCCAGGTAAGCCGTGCAACTCGGGAGCGTTTGTAATGCCATGGCAAACTGATCCATGTGGTGTTCCAGTTCATCCAATCTGGAAAAAATATTACCAACAAGTGGATTGACTGCATCTTCTGAATTCATGGCCTTCGCCTACTGTCAAAAACCATGAAATCAAGCCGAGACAGAAGTACAGTTAAATCACACTTATTTAATAATAAAAGTAAAAAGAACAAACGTAATCAAAACAAAAGTTCAGTAATCGGAACGGATAGTCAGCCAAGCCAGAAGTCAGGGATCAATGTAGTGGAACAGCAAGCAGGATCTGGAGCCAGAAGGGATGTCAGCAAAGCAAGTCTTGAACAGGATCGCAGGAGATAGTTTCTGTGATGTGACCAAGATGAAGACAGAGCTCCTCTGGACTGGACGGCTTAAGCAGGCAGGACTGACGAGCAGGATATCATCAACAGCTGAGTAACCGTGGAGAGATAGGAACTGGCAATTAGCCGACAGCAGAGCAGCCAGCTCAGAGAAGGAAGGGTTGAGCCCAGCCCTGACAAGGCTCTGGAGTGGGATGATGAAAGATGAAAGTGAACCATACCAATGTCACAGAAATAAAAGCATCTATATAACAAAAGAATAATTTTTCTTTCCCTGGATATTTTTTTATCAACTTATTTTTTTATCTTCTATCTAAAATACATAAAAATATATAGGTGCCACCTGGGAGACCAATTATTGTTAGTTTAAATAGCCTGACTAGTGGGCTTTCCCAATATATAGATTATTTTCTTCAGCCTTTAAAACTGTTCTCTCTTCCTACATTAAAGTTTCTGGACATCTTATTGATATATTACAAAATGATAGCTGGGATACAGGTTATTGTTGGGTTCCTTAAAGCGGAGTTCCACCCAGAAATGGAACTTCCACTTTAAAAGGATTCCTGCCCCCCTCCAGTATCACATTTGGCACCTTTCAGGGTGGAGGGGGGAGCAGATAACCGTCGAATCCAGGTATTTGCTCCCACTTCCAGGCATAGATCGCCGCACTTTCTGCAGCAAACTATACCATGTCCGGCCTCTCCTTCTCCCCCCTGCTGTCTTCTGGGAGACACACAGGTCCCAGAAGACAGCAGGGACCATTCAGCATGATTCGCGCATGTGCAGTAGGGAACCAGGAGTGAAGCCGAAAGTCTTCACTTCCTGGTTCCCTTACCAGGAATGGTGGTGGCAGCACCCGTCCGTCGATCCGAAGATCGGATTTGGGTGCCGATATCGTGGGCTCCCTGGACAGGTAAGTGTCCATATATTAAAAGTCTGCAGATACAGTATTTGTAGCTGCTGACTTTTAATTTTTTTCCCAGGTGTAACTCCGCTTTAAGATGTTAGCTTCCTATACACTTCTATCCCCTATGACAGGGGTCCTCAAACTACGGCCCCGCCGAGGACATTTATCCGGCCCACCCCACCCAGGGCCGGATTCCTGACAGGACACACAGCCACACTAATAAACGGCATGGACGGAGGCGGATCTGCTTGGCTCGGGCCGGGGCCAGGTCGGCTCATCTTGGGCAGGTCCACTCTGCTCAGACAAGCTACACAAGCCGCCTCCCCCACCCCAGTCATCTCTATGGAGGGCTCCGTGTGCCGCGCTGCACACTGGGAAGTGTAGTTTCCAGTGCAGCCCCGCGGATTCACTTCTCACTGGCATGGCAGACAGGAGGCGCAGAGGGGACGCTCGCCTTGTCCCAGGACAGCGAGGAGGAAGAGGAGTCCAGCAGGGAGAGCGCAGGCTTCAGGGAACAGCCTACTAGGAAGAAGTGAGAACTGAGACAGTCAGAGGCAAGTCCATATGTGTAAGTGTCCCCCTGTCCATCCCTCTGTCCCCCTGTCCATCCCTCTGTCCCCCTGTCCATCCCACAGTCCCTCTGTCCCCCTGTCCATCCCACAGTCCCTCTGTCCCCCTGTCCATCCCACAGTCCCTCTGTCCCCCTGTCCATCCCACAGTCCCTCTGTCCCCCTGTCCATCCCACAGTCCCTCTGTCCATCCCTCTGTCCCCCTGTCCATCCCACAGTCCCCCTGTCCATCCCTCTCTCCATCCGTCTGTCCCCCTGTCCATCCCACAGTCCCCCTGTCCATCCCTCTGTCCCCCTGTGCATCCCTCTGTCCATCCCACAGTCCCCCTGTCCATCCCTCTGTCCCCCTGTCCATCCCTCTGTCCCCCTGTCCATCCCTCTGTCCATCTCACAGTCCCCCTCTCCATCCCTCTGTCCCCCTGTCCATCCCACAGTCCCCCTGTCCATCCCACAGTCCCCCTGTCCATCCCACTGTCCCCCTGTCCATTCCACTGTCCCCCTCTCCATCCCACTGTCCATCCCACTGTCCCCCTCTCCATCCCACTGTCCCCCTGTCCATCCCACGATCCCCCTCTCCATCCTACTTTCCCCCTGTCCATCCCACTGTCCATCCCACTGTCCCCCTCTCCATCCCACTGTCCCCCTGTGCATCCCACTGTCCTTCTGACCACTCTGCAGTCCCCCCTCCACCCCACTGCCTCCCCCTGTGCATCCCGCTAGTGTGGGGTTCTTTGGAGTGCTGTGGTTAGGGTGGTCCACTTTGCCTTAGATATGATGGACTGATTTGGAGTGTTGAGATAGAATGAGCCACAAGCTGGTCTAGTTAGTAGGAGGGCGGGACTTTTATCACAGCACGTCCGAACTATAGTCCGGCCCTCTAACAGTCTGACCGATAGTGAACTGGCCCCCTGTTTAAAAAGTTTGAGGACCCCTGCCCTATGATGTAGAGCTTAATATGCTCCATCATTTTTTTTTTATCTACAAACAAGCACAGTTGCTTTTAGACTGTACTAAATTTAGATTGGAGCATAATTATTTTCTTTTTTACTTAAAACCCCTATATATGCGTACTCGGCTTTCCGGGGTTATACCGGGATGATGCCCGCAGCTGCAGGCATCATCCCGGTACCGTTGTTTACAGCGGGCGATCGGCTACCCGTGTATAACAACCGATGCGGCTAAAAGCCGCTCGGCTGTTATACCGGAGGAGCGGGAGGGGACATCCCCCCCTCCCGCCGCCTCCCGCCGCTGTTACCGGGCCTCCCGTGCGATCGGGAGGCCCGGTGTCCATTCGGCTGCCTTCGGCGGCTGGGGGCGGGCTGGAACGAAGCTGCGAGTGGCTTCGTTCCAGCCTTCTCGTTGTAAACGCGGAAGTGACGTCATGACGTCACTTCCCGTTTACTCGGCTGCCAATGGCGCCGAATTTAAAAAAGTACATAGTATTCAGAATCGCCGTTTTCGACGATCTGAATACTTTGAAGTGTAAAGGAGGGATGGGGGGTCTTTTAGACCCCTGATCCCTCCATAAAGAGTAACTGTCACCACCTATTACTGTCACAAGGGATGTTTACATTGCTTGTGACAGCAATAAAAGTAAAAAAAAAAAAAAAATTTTAAATACAATTTATAAAGTACAAAAATAAATAAAATAAAAAAAAAAAAAAAAATTTTTTAAAGTGCCCCTGTCCCCGCGAGCTCGCGCAAACGGAAGTCGCGCCCGCATATGTAAACAGTGTTCAAACCACACATGTGAGGTATCGCCACGATCGTCAGAGCGAGAGCAATAATTCTAGCCCTAGACCTCCTCTGTAGCTCAAACCTGGTAACCGTAAAATTTTTTTAAAGCGTCGCCTATGGAAATTCATAGGTACCGTAGTTCGTCGCCATTCCACGAGTGCGTGCAATTATAAAGGGTGACATGTTTGGTATCTATTTACTCGGCGTAACATCATCTTTCACATTATACAAAAAAATTGGGGTAACTTTACTGTTTGGATTTTTTAAAATTCATGAAAGTGTCACTTTTCCAAAAATTCGCGTTTAAAACACCGCTGCACAAATACCGTGTGATAAAAAATATTGCAAATCGCCATTTTATTTCTTAGATTCTCTGCTAAAAAAATATATATAATGTGTGGGGGTTCTAAGTCATTTTCTAGCAAAAAATACGGATTTTAACTTGTAAACACCAAATTTCAAAAATAGGTTTAGTCATGAAAGGGTTAAAGATCCAAGGCACAACTATGGGTGCACATTTTTAATCTGTTTATGCCAAACATACTATGGGCCTTTGGGAGGACTTGAACATCTGGAAAAAGTATCTTTTTGCCTCTCATCAAATATACTTTGAGTGGTACATTGATGAAATGATCATCATATGTCATGGCCCAGCCTATTCGATAATTTAATTCTTAGAATATTGCAATATTAACCCTTTGGTGTTACATTTGGTATTACATTCACCCTTGATATTGATCCCCAAACGCATATTTTCTTGAACTTAGATCTTAGAACTTTTCACATGAAGAACCAAGATAATAACAAAAGCCCATTTTAAGCCAGCCATAGGTAATTCATGCCTTTTACAACTTTTCATCATCCCCTATGGAAAAATAATGTTACAAAAGGGTAGTTTTATAGACTAAGCAAAATTGTAGTGAAAATGAAGATTTTATTTATAATTTGTGTAACTTCTTTTAAAACAAATTTATACTCCCAAGAATAGGAAAACCTGATTAAACTCCAGTGATTGTACTTGTATACCTTCTTGGGAGGGAACTCCCAGGACCTTATCCAGTTCTGGTTAAATGCACAATCCAGTACCAACCTGAATTACCTTGATACTCTAAATACGAGAGAATACACCAGATGTTAGAATCCAATTTGCTTTCCGCATATTCCACACATCACAGCAATCCATAGGAAATAACACTTATGCCCTGTACACACGGTCGGACATTGATCGGACATTCCGACAACAAAATCCTAGGATTTTTTCTGACGGATGTTGGCTCAAACTTGTCTTGCATACACGCGGTCACACAAAGTTGTCGGAAAATCCAATCGTTCTGAACGCGGTGACGTAAAACACGTATGTCGGGACTATAAACGGGGCAGTAGCCAATAGCTTTCGTCTCTTAATTTATTCTGAGCATGCCTGGCACTTTGTGTACACATGATCAGATTTTCTGACAACGGATTTTGTTGTCTGAAAATTTTATAGCAAGCTCTCAAACTTTGTGTGTCGGAAATTCCTATGGAAAATGTGTGATGGAGCCTACACACGGTCGGAATTTCCGACAACAAGGTCCTATCACACATTTTCCATCGGAAAATCCTATCGTGTGTACAGGGCATAACTCCTTTCACTTGATTTCACTTCACCTCTTTTCTTGTCTTTACCCTATTCTTTACCTTACTCCCCAAAAAGTGCAGACTTCAGACTGATACCCAGAGGTGGGTATAGCTTCTTTAGTCTATAGAAGATTACATTTAAATAAACTATGCATTCATTGTTAGAATTGATGGATATGTTTTAGTTTGCTACCATTTATTTGATGTATATCAGATTCTATCTGCATGTATGTTTGTTTGTATGCTTCGTTTTCTTCAATAAAATCTTTTATGAAGTAAAAAAAAATAAAAAATAATTGAGAAAGGATATCCCCACGATGTGGCTATGGAATCCCAACAGTATCTGACCCCTGTTCCCAAAATCAAACCAGAAGACAGACCCAGTTCAGACACAAAAACAGAGATAAACATCTTAGGACACTAGGCCTTGAAAACGCAAAGAGAAAATCTATTTTAATACAAAGAGAAAAAAACAAATAATAGTGTACCTCTAGTAACTACATATAATCCAGCACTAGAAGGGATAAAAAAGATAATTAAAGATTTACAACCCATTATAACAGAGGATGAAATGCTGAAAAAAATATTCCAACAACTCCCAATACTGGCATTCAGACAACCACCCAACCTCATACATAAACTAATAAACAGAAAACTTCATTCTGATTATGAAGTCACAAATAATGGAAGCAAGCCGTACAATAAAAGATGTTTCACACCAATCAATCCATCTAAAAGTGTTACGCATACAAAGGGGACCTTCAATATCAGGGGATTATACAGCTGCACCTCCAGTAATCTTGTGCACCTCATCAAATGCAAAAGATTGTAGAGATCCAACCGAGAAGACCCACAGGTTGCCAACATTAAACAATCATATACATTGAGTACCCCCCAAGGAAATACTAGGGGACTTTAGGGGCAACTGATCAGGAAAATTATTTTAGAAAATAGAAATCTATTAATAATTTATTAATAATATAAAATATGTGGTGCATACATCACCATTATCAATTGCATAAAAAGACAAGAACAAAATCGTATATCATATATAGATGCAAATCCTTCAATGTTAGGCCCGACGCATTTCTGGACCAATGCAAAAAGATGTAGTAAAGGGTCTTATGTTGGTGAAACAGGACAGAAGTTGCAAGCGAGAATGAATTTGCACAGACATACCATCAAGGAACATAAAGAAGATGAGCTCTGCACACCTGTGGGGCATCATTTCTCACAACCGGACCACACTAAGGAAGACCTCAATGTCTTAGCTCTTAAAGGGAATTTAAAAACTATTCAGGAAATGAATTTTTTAAAATCAAGAATGATAGTTCTTTACCTGATTCAAAAAAATAGTGATAGTTCTATTTGACACTAAAAATAATGGCCGGAATTTAGATATTTAGATATTGGTTTTCTCACCCATTATCCAACAGTTTTACGACCCCCCTCTGTGACTGTCACCCCCCCCCCCCCCCCCCCCCCCCCGGTCTATAGCCCTGCCTCTGTCTTATCTCACTCGCTATGCTATGAACATTTCTGTGTGTGTTTGTTGGTTTGTTTTTGCCCTTCCTTCAGAAATTGTCTCTTTTCTTAACATTCTGCTAAAACTTTTGTGAATCAGTACTGCTAGGACTTTGAAGAAGGAGACATACCCCTGAAAGCTTGTCCTGAAAAATTGCATGTTAGTGCAAATAAAAAAAGTATTACAGACAGTACTCAATTATTTCTGTCACAAAATCAAAAGAAGTGTATTTAAAGATTCTGTAATAAATAAGAACTGTGAATTATTATTACAAGATCTGGAACTGAACTGAGAAGCCTGATATTATTTTTAGAAGGGTATGTAACATTAGAAACATTATAGCACTCAGCAAACTCACAAAATCTATATATAGACCTCTAAACATTTTTTTAGTAGATAAACCTTAGGGGATTTTCAAGTGCAAAAAAAAAATGTTTGAAATGTCAATTCATCCAGCATGGGCACGACAGTTTTAAGGACAGTTAAAGACTTATCTATTGGATAAACAATTTATTATCTGTTCTCATGACAATGTAGGTCACACTATAACTTGGACTTGTGACATTTTGTATATAGGTCACACAGCAAGACCTCTATGATAAAGAATAGGGGGAAATTGCAGACCAAATGAAAGTGACTCTTTGGCAATGGAATTACTTTACTTTTGCATTAAACCACAATAAATGTACTGAATGTTTTAAAGTTTTTATCAAAGTCAGATAGATTTCATAAACTGTGTTCAAGAAAAAATCTTAATTTATAAGCCTAAAGGGTTAGTTTACCTTTACCAAAAAACATCTATGCACATGTAGCGGGGAGCTCATTCTTACCTGCAGTATCAGAAGATACTCTTCAACATTGTTGCAGTGAGACTGTTTCCCTCTAGTGTCAGCTAAGACTCTGTGTCATCACATACTGTCAGCGGAGTGATTAACACCAGGAAGCAAAGCATTCAGTAGTTCCAGGACTCAAGTTTCACATTGAGATTGCACTGTTTTAGGACTACAACTTCCATCATGCTCTGAGGGCAGGAAAGAAGAGACATTTTGATTTGCTGAGGAGAATTCAGACAGCACGAGGCAGAGGAAGAGATCAGACCTAAGGGAGAGATGCTGCCTCCTAGGTGATTTCACCGTGCAATTTAGGCCTCCGCCGCCAGTCGGGACATCCAGCCTGAGGGAAGAGGATCCCAGGCGCATGTCCAGGTGCACCTGCACCGATGGTGAAGCATTCCAGTGTGAGGTGACCAGTCGGGTCAACAAGAGAGCCTGCATGTTCCACGATGTTTGTTTGGGCTTTGACCACAGGATTGGGTGAGGGGACTTTTGTCCATTTACAGGAAACAGGGACACTGCACCAAAAAAGAAGTTAAATGGACACTGTATACAGACATCATTGCTGTTAGTCATCTTGAAAGAAAGAAAGTCATTTTCAAAGAAAGTGGCTAGCTGAAGACACAAAGTCTTATCTTTTCTTCAAAAGGACTGAAGCTACTAGTGCCACACGGACTCCCACATATATATTCAGGGCTCTGTGTATGCAGTGGGTGTGTGTGGGACAGTTTATCTAGAAAGTTAAGGCATTACATGTTGATTTTAATAAAGTGTATAAAGTTGGGCCTGTGGTCTCAGGAGACAGAAGAGAGAGGGCAGAGGCTGTTATTTGGGTTGAGAGGCAGAGAATGCAAACATACTTAAGCGGCTCCTGTGGGGGTATCGCTACACACATAAGGCGTGTCTATAGATAAAAGAAAACTGTGTAGCTTTGACAAAAGTTGAATAATGTCCTTGTAAAAATGGCAAGCGATTTGTGCACTTCCCAAAGCCCGACTGAAAAATTCCAAGAGATATCATTATTTTATTGTGGTGCTAGGAGTGTGTGCGCTCCATCATTTCAGCATACTGGTTTTGGCTTCATTCTCCTTGTCTGTCTGTACACCTGCAAGGTGATTAATGTGGCTAGTCTCTGAGTGGAAACCAACCTTAATTTAACCACTTGCCGACCGGCTCACGTCGATATACGGCGGCAAAGTAGTTCATTCCCGCGAATCGCTGTATGGGTACGTCTGTATCTTTAAGGGCGATAGCAGGCGCGCGCACGCCCACTGCGCGGCGGGGATCCCAATGCACGTTGCTGGCAGACTTGATCACCGATGGCCTCCCGTGATCGTGTGCACAAGAGCAGGAACAGGGATTTGTGTGTGTAAACACACAAATCCCTGTTCTGTCAGGGGAGAGGAGACACATTGTTTGTTCCTACTGAGTAGGAACAAACAGTAATCAGTGCATTTTTATAGCTCTGATCGCTGTATAAAAGTCAATGGTCCCAAAAATGTGTCAAAAGTGTCTGATCTGTCCGCAGCAATGTCGCAGTACCACTAAAAATCACAGGTCACCGCCATTACTAGTAAAAAAAAATATATAATAAAAATGCCATAAAAATGGCATAAATCTTTCCCATAGTTTGTAGATGCTATAACTTTTGCGCAAACCAATCAATATGCACTTATTTTTTTTTACCAGTAGTATGTAGAAGAATATATATTGGCCTAAACTGAGGAAGAAATTTGTTTTTTTAAAAACATTTTGGAGATATTTATTATAGCAAAAAGTAAAACATTTTTTTTTTTTTTTTTCAAAATTGTTGCTCTTTTTTGTATAAAAACCACAGATGTGATCAAATACTACCAAAAGAAAGCTCTATTTGTGGGAAAAAAAGGAAGTAAATTTTGTTTGGGTACAGCATCGCACGATCATGCAATTGTCAGTTAAAGCGACACAGCGCCATATCACAAAAAATTGCCTGGTCATTAAGCAGCTAAATCTTCCGCTCTGTAAGTGCTTAAGCAGGCCAAGCCTGCAGTCTCATGCTTGTGATAGCATGTATAATATGTGTTCCAAGCTCCCTGTTTGTCTGGCATGCTCTACTAGAATGTATCCCCTCATTGACAACCTCGGAATGGATATAGACTATTCTCTGGACTTTGCCTGCCTTTTGACTATGGATTGACCCAGACTATTCTGAACCTTGCCTGCCTTGTGCCTGGACTGTCATTGAACCACTCTGTCTGCCAAAAACAAGTACCTGTTTGCTGTGCTCAATTCATGCCTGTCCCAGCATGGTAGCCAGGTATTATAGCATTGTGCATTGTGTCCTAGGGGAAAACGAGTATCGGTAGGCCTGTTTGCCTTATGGGAAAGGGGGCTGTTATAGGTGAAGAACCCAGAAGCCAGCTATAGTGTCTGACCAAGAAAGCGTAACATGTGGCTTTTTTCTTTGACATTGCTAAGAGATTTCCAGTCATTACTGTTCACCCCCACCATCACAGTAGTGAGCTCTCAAATGCTCAGCTCACTCCTGTGATGGTGGAGATGAACAGTAACAGCTGGGAGCCTCTTAGCAACATCTTAGTAGCAAGGCAGGTGTCATGTACCTGATTAGAGACCGGAATGACAACATAGGTCGCTCTTGTATCTCCAGCCCAGGTCCCGCTGAAGGTGGAACAGAGGGTACAGAGAGACATGAGGAACACAAGTGCAGGTGTTGATAGGAGTGCTCGCAGCAGGAGATGCAGACCCTGGCAGAATGGCAGAACATAAGGTCAGGAAAGTAGCTGTGCATGAGATCCAGCCGATGTTACCCACTTGCCGACCGCCCGCCATCGTTATACATCAGCTGTTTGAAGAGGAATATCATTGTTATGGCAGCAGCTTGCTGCCATACCCTGGTATCCTCTTCTTAGGTGGGAGGTCAGCTTTCAGATAAAAGTGCAGTGGATTCGCCGTAAGATCACTTTTATCGGTGGCGAGAGAGGCCCCCCTACTGCCCTCCGCCGCTTACCGGAGCCGTCGGTAGTGGCGGAGGCGATCGGATCCTTCTCGGTCTGTGATATGGAGCTGACTGAGGGGAAGATGGTCCCTGCTCGGCTCCATACCATCGCAGGGCGGGAGCGATGTCAAAACATCACTTCCACCCAAAGCTCTTAAAGGGACACTAAGAACAGATGGATAAGAATCCATTCTCCATCTGTCCAGCTGATCGGATCGGATGACAGTCAGATGGAAATGGACAGGTGGCTCGTTTCCATTCAACAGCCCCATAGAGAACAGCGGGCTGTGTCCCTGTCCGCTCTGCATCAGCCTGCTCAGTGGGGATCAACAGAGAGATCTCCTGCTGAGCATGCGGATCTGTGTGAAAGATGTCTTATGTGAGCGTGCTCTATTTTTTAATAAAGGTGCTTGTATGTTTATGACATTGGTGCTGTGCACTTTCTCTTATTTTCATCTAGCTCAAGAGCCTATGTATAATGATGCTCCTGTCATATGGTGGACTACTTCAGGTTATTTGTTGCCAGCCATCTGCATAGGAAGGGTTTGCCATTGTGGATATTCGTTTCCAGCCAGTTATAATAGAAGCATATGCAATTTTAGATATTATTTACTGTGTAACATTAAAGTGGTTGTAAAGGCTAAACCTTCTGTTTGCTGCTCCCCCCACCCCTCACCTCACCTGAGCACCCTATCAATCCAGCGATGTGTATGGGAGCTTTGGCTGTCCTGGGTCTCTCTCTCCTCATTGGCTAAGACACAGCAGCGGTAACAGAAAAAATGAATCCTATTTTGTGGGACCAAAAGCAATCTGTGTAAGCTATGATCTATAATGCAGCCCATTGTATGGCTTTTGTTTGGTACCTCAGCTACAAAAAAGGTTGACCATTCTGGTCACTAACTGTTTTGGGTGCTATATCTATGGTTGCTAATATTAATGCTTTTGCCAGTGCAGTGAAGTGTTGGAGTGATTATAGAGTTCCGGGGCAAACAGAGTCTTTTTTCTTCAATATGGCACCTCACAATGAGGCTACCAAATATTCCTCTCTCTATGTGATATTTATGATGTACAGTCCTGAAACAAGCTGCCTTGCAACTCATCATGTTTGCCAGCTTGTTGGAGTATGAAGATGGGATTGTAGTGTTCAGTGAAAGAACACATTTATAAATGGGGGTGGTAATAATTATTCCTAAGCTTGAGTGTTGGAGACAAGGCCTTTTCATGTGCCATTCCTCTTCCAGAGAATGTTATTGGTACAATCAAAATTGTCAGTTATATGCTGCAATTTCTTATCTGATAAATTTGGATTGGAAAGTCTCAGCATCTGACACATGTCCTTAATTAACTGCAACTGCTTAGGCTCAAGGTTCAACACATTCACTTCTGTGGTTTAAGATGGTGCACCGTGGTGCATAGTATTTTTTGCAGGTTTTCTAACATGTTCAGTCAAACATTCACTTTATCATACATACAGGCACATGAGGCAGTACAACATAAATTGATAGTGTTATTCCACATCTGGGAGAACAACTACAGTGTATCACCACACATAGTAATACATGGCTGTATGCTAGCTTTTTGTGGGTATATGCTGTACCATGGATGCACCCAATCTTTTCTCTTGTTTTGCAGCTCTTGGGCTGGGTATGAATTATAAATAAAAAAAAAAAAAAAAAGTCACACTGTCTGTAGCAAAAATGTAATTCCCTTTTTATTGTATTGTCTTGCTTTCTGTTCTCCTCATTAGTTACATCTAAATTTTTGTAATATAAATTAATTGTTGTCAACTCATATGGGATGACTTCCTGCCTTCAGAGAATTTATATGATGAAAAACTATTTTCTTAGGCATCAATGGTGTTTGTATATTTGTTTTGGCGTGCTAAAACATTTTGAAAATGTAAGCTGATGTTAAAAATGATTTGATCTTTTAACAAACACATGCTTTGTAGAAATATACTATGAGCTTAATGCTGTTCAAACAAACTTTAATTAACTATTAAATATATCATGAACATTTCTGGAATAGGATCTAGGAATTTTATTCAATCTTGGCATTTTGTAAGATAAGCTGGTGGTATGGTGGGCATATCTAGCAGGCTGCATGGGGTTAAGCACTGGCTACAACTTTTTTTCCCCGACCATAGTTTAAAGCTGGCTATACATGTTGGATATGTTTTAGTAGCCTGTAGTCTGCAATATCTAAACGATTCCTCTATCAACGCTAACAGCGCAGATGGACAAATCCCTCCGGTGGCTATTGTATTCTGACAGCTGCTGCCAGAATACTGGAACAGTGGCTGCATCCAACTTGATGCAACCTCTGTTCTGCCAACAATTTACCACCCAGCTGATTTGATTTTTTTAATCAAAGGATATCAGTTTGCAGGGGGCTTAAAGAGCCATCCACATGGCAAATTCCATCCAGTTAATCAGGAATCAGTTGAAATTACCACATCTCTGGGATGAACAGTGGGTAATGTGTAAGAAAGGGAGAATTCATGTAGGCTGTACTAAGACTATACCTGAATGAAAGTGTCTCATAGCTAGCCATGAGTCTGAGAGTTTTTTTGTATATTACAATGTGCTGTCACAGACCCCCTGTGGAAAGCAAAGTGCAAGGGGGGACGGGGAACTTTTTTGCTTTGTGTTTGATGCAATGGTGCAGATAAACATGGGCAAGAATCCTAAAATGCACTTCAGCATCTAGAATACCACTCTGTGTTTGATGCTGACCCCTACAAAAGGAGCTGTGTCAGGCAGAATACACAATTTAAAGTTTTGATTTCATTTGACAATGAGTGTCAGTATAGTTTTCAGGGTGAACAGGGAATTGCCCAAAATTAACATTTTATTTTTTTAATTGTAATTCCAGGCACAAATTGAAACCAATCAAACAAATGTATTCTAATTTACTGCATCTGTCTCATTCCTAGTGTTGTTACTGGGACAGGAAGTGAAAGAAAATATTCCCAACAGAGCCACATGCAGCAGAAAAAAATCTAGCAAAGGTTCTAAACCTTTTCCATTTTAGCCAAAATAAAAAAATCTTTCCTTATACCTGACTGACCTGCACTAACTTAATTCGTAACAATAAAAAAATGTCTTCTTTTGCATGCTTAGCTGCTTTCAATTTATTTATGTTATTTAGTCATACTTTACACTTTAAGCAGTAGGTACTTCTTGTAAACTCCCCCAGTGTTCTTCATTTCTAATGTCTTTTCTTTCTTACTTTAATAAAAGCTTTTTAACCATACCAGAAAAATACAAATTTTTTGTTGAGAACCATTTAAATTCTCAAAGCTTTCTCTCTAGCTGTAAAGTGGACCAATACTTACAAAATGCATTTCTATGCTTTATGATCAGATATATATGCATGCTGCTTGCTTCTGAGCTACAGCTAGCAATAAGAAATTAGATGTCTTTGGTGCACAGTATACATTCCATTGTGTAAGTGCTGTTTTTACTTTTACAACTGGAGGGAGCAGAAAACACTCAAAATTTCTAGGCCTTCCTATCACTTAACATGCTTCGAAGCTGTAAAGTGGCTTTTTACCAGGCAAAGACACCAACTTACTTGTTAGCAGAGGCGTTGCTTGGGGGTGGCTACTGGGGCTTTAGCCCCAAATCTAGGGCCCATAGCCCCGAGTCTCTAGGGCAGGGATAGGCAAGCCCCTGCAGAGCGATCCTGGAAAACCACCTCCCACACACAAAAGCCAGTCTAATATTCAGTGGCTGTATATGAGAAGCTGTGCGGCTGGTTCCCGCCCACCTCCTTCCTGCTGACATCGGCACTATTGATCTGTGCAGTGAGGGAGTCGGATGCCCTGGGGTCAGACAGCGCAGTAGTAAGTGGCAGTGGCAGTCTTTTATCATCTGGGTCATGGCCAGGCTTCTGTGTTTCTGAGCACTGCTTATAACTAAGTAGCCACGGGACTAGCTGAAGGGGAGGCCATGTTGGCTGTGGATGGGGTTTTTTTACAGGTTGGTTGTGTAAGCAGTGGTGTCACTAAAGGGACGGAGGGCTGCTGTGCTTAATGGGGGGTTCCGGACTTTTTTTTTTTTTTAAGTCAGCAGCTAACACTGTAGCTGCTGACTTTTAATAAGGACACTTACCTGTCCAGCCAGCCCACGATGTCGGCCCCCCTGAGGCCGATCCGTCCATCAGATCGGCCGGCGGCGCCTCCATCCTAACTAAGGGAAACAGGCAGTGGAGCCTTGTGGCTTCACTGCCAGTTTCCTACTGCGCATGCACGAGCGGCGCGGCGCCCTGTGAATGGCCCCGTTGTTTCCTGGGACACACACACATGTCCCAGAAGGCAACGGGGCTGCTCCCCTTAGGAGGAGGAAGCACCGTGGAATAGGTAGAGGCAGATTAGGAAGACTGCCTAGCAACAGGGGTTTCAGGTAAGTTAAAAAAATTTTTTTTTCAAATGTTTTATTTTAAAATTATTTTATGAATTTTAATGCCATTTCCTTTTTTAGGGTGGACCTCCACTTAAAAAATCTCGGGAGTCTGGTATTTTCCTGCCCCTGCCTAATGCAGCTCAAAGTGCACACAGGAAGGAGTCGACTCCCCCACTGCTTGCAGTGAACATACGGCCAGGCAGGGCTGAGTGCACAAGTGACAGATAAGAGTGTTATCTCTCCCCCCTCAGCTGAGAGGCATGAGAGCAGAGCACCTGGAGCTGCATGCAGGAGTTCTGGATGCCTTTGCCCTACAGATGGTCACTTTACTCCTAGATATTTTGCCTGTTCCAGGTCACAAAGCTCTGCATCCCTAACAAGTTTCCCGATGAAATGTTCCCCTGGGATAAGGTCAGCAAAGAGACACTGACAGTGCCTGAACAGAAAGGAATGCTCAGGTCCAGGACAAGGGGAGGGGGAGGGGGGGATCGGGTGGTGGCAGCCTGGCAGTGAACTACAGTGAACAGTAAAGTTGGGACAGAAGTGACAGCAGCAAACAGAAGAGAGCTTGGAGGAGCAGGATCTGGTGTATTCTCCCCCCTCCATCTCCCCCATCTAGTCAGAACAGTGCTGTATTATACATTACTGCCCACTCTGTACTCTGCCCTCCCACTTGCCCTGCACTGTGCACCCCCCTGCCCGCCCTGCACTGTACCCACTTGCCCAGCTTGTACTGTACCCTCATGCCTTCCCTGCACTGTACCCTGCTGCCTGCCCCACACTGTATCCTCCTGCCTGTCCTGCACTGTACCCTCCTGCCTGCCCTGCACCTTCCTGCCCACCCTGTACTGTACCCTCCTGCCTTCCCTGCACTGTACCCTCCTGCCTTCCTTGCACTGTACCCTCCTGCCCACTCTGCACTGTACCCTCCTGCCCACCCTGCACTGTACCCTCCTGTCCATCCTGCACTGTAACCTTCTGCCTGTCCTGCACTGTAACCTCCTGCCTTCCCTGCACCTTCCTGCCCATCCTGTAGTGCACCCTCCTGCCTTCTCTGCACTGTACCCTCCTGCCTTCCTTGCACTGTACCCTTCTGCCCGCCCTGCACTGTACCCTCCTGCCCATCCTGCACTGTACCCTCCTGCCTTCTCTACACTGTTCGCCTTCTGCCTGCCCTGCACCGTACTCTGCACTGTATATATATATACATACACACACATACACACACATGTATATTATATACATGTGTATGCCCACCCACGCGTATGACTTTCTTTACTTCGCTGCTATGGGCTCTAGCCTCAGATCCTTTGTAGACCTTGCAACGCCCCTGCTTGTTAATGTTCACAAAGAGAATGCGACCTGTTTCTACATCTTGGTATGGCTGGGCATTAGACACTTGGCTGAGTGTGAACTTTCCTCATTGTATCCTCTTGATGAGTTTTATATTTTCTATTGTTGATCCTCTTATATTTCAAAGCTGCTGCATTTCTAGGTTTCCCCTTTCATGCATTCCTCTCTTGATTTTCCTGTTTCCAATAATCCATTATGTGCCTCAAGATGAGCATACCTGCTCTATTGATCAATTTGGTGATCTGTGCACATGGAAGGCCCTGGCCAAGTGAACATCTTATGACTGCTTTAAAATTAGTTTAAAATAGCACAAGAATCCATATTCTGGTTGCTATTATATCCATCCTATTTGATGTTGTTATATGGCTTCTCATCAGTCCATGTTGTTGATCTTGTCATTGCTTAGGCTTGCCATGCACAGCTTAAATTTCAGCTGATTCTTGCTGGATCGGGTGAAATTCAAGCTATGGTGGACCCTGTCAGCACCACCCAGCCCCACAGACTTCCACTGAAAAAACTGAAGCAGCCAGGTGAAAATTGTTGGCAAAAACGGTGACTGCATCTAATCAGATGCAGTTATTGCTCGGGTATTCAGAAAGTTATTGGTGCTGTGGTATGAATACAGTTAGCAGCGCACGTGCCTCCATCCATACTGTTTAGCATGGATGGGGAAATCAAGTAAGTTCACTCATTCAGCACATGGGCTAAACAAGAGAAATTAGTGAATGTATGACTACTCTTATTTTCGCTTACTTCTGTCTAAACTGACTCCTGCTTCCTGCCTGCTCCCAGTCTGCCTAGAAACTTCTACTTTCCTGCTTTTTATTTCCTTAAACCTGCCTTCTCATGTCCTCTGACCTGTTGAGTTCTCTTTAATTGGACTGTTTCCCTGTTCTGACCTTTCTACTAGTGGTTAACTCCACTTTCATGGGAAAACAAAAATTGCAAAAAATAAATAAATTATATAGCATATACAGTATCTCACAAAAGTGAGTACACCCTCACATTTTTGTAAATATTTAATTATATCTTTTCTTGTGACAACTCTGAAGAAATGATACTTTGCTACAATGTAAAGTAGTGAGTGTACAGCTCATATAACAGTGTAAATTTGCTGTCCCCTCAAAATAACTCAACACACTGGCAACAAAAGTGAGTATACCCCTAAGTGAAAATTTATCAATTGCGCCCAAAGTGTCAATATTTTGTGTGGCCACCATTATTTTCCAGCATTGCCTTAACCCTCTTGGGCATGGAGTTCACCAGAGCTTCACAGATTGCCACTGGAGTCCTCTTCTACTCCTCCATGATGACATTACAGAGCTGGTGGATGTTAAAGACCTTGCCCTCCTCCACCTTCCGTTTGAGGATGCTCCACAGATGCTCAGTAGGGTTTAGGTCTGGGGACATGCTTGGCCAATCCATCACCTTTACCCTCAGCTTCTTTAGCAAGGCAGTGGTCGTCTTCAAGGTGTGTTTGGGGTCATTATCATGTTGGAATACTGCCCTGCGGTCCAGTCTCCAAAGGGAAGGGATGTATGTCAGTATGTCACAGTACATGTTGGCGTTCATGGTTCCCTCAATGAACTGTAGCTCCCCGGTCCCGGCAGCACTCATGCAGCCCCAGATCATAACACTTCCACCACCATGCTTGACTGTAGACAAGACACACTTGTCTATGTACTCCTCCCCTGGTTGCCGCCACACACACTTGACACCATCTAAACCAAATAGGTTTATCTTGGTCTCACCAGACCACAGGACATGATTCCAGTAATCCATGTCCTTAATCTGCTTGTCTTCAGCAAACTGTTTGCGGGCTTTCTTGTGCATCATCCTTAAAAGAGGCTTCCTTCTGGAACGACAGCCATGCAGACCAATTTGATGCAGTGTGTGGCATACGGTCTGTGCACTGACAGGCTGACCCCCCATCTCTTCAATCTCTGCAGCAATGCTGTCAGCACTCATACGTCTATTTCCCAAAGACAAACTCTGGATATGACACTGAGCACGTGCACACAACCTCTTTAGTCGACCATGTCGAGGCCTGTTCTGAGTGGAACCTGTCCTGTTAAACTGCTGTATGGTCTTGGCCACCGTGCTGCAGCTCAGTTCCAAGGTCTTAGCAATCTTCTTATAGCCTAGGCCATGTTTATGTAGAGCAACAATTCTTTTTTTCAGATCCTCAGAGAGTTCTTTGCCATGAGGTGCCATGGTGAACTTCCAGTGACCAGTATGAGAGAGTGAGAGCGATAACACCAAATTTAACACACCTGCTCCCCATTCACACTTGAGACCTTGTAACACTAAGGAGTCACATGACACCGGGGAGGTAAAATGGGTAATTGGGCCCAATTTGGACATTTTCACTTAGGGGTGTACTCACTTTTGTTGCTAGCGGTTTAGACATCAATGGCTGCATGTTGAGTTATTCTGAGGGGACAGCACATTTACACTGTTATACAAGCTATACACTCACTACTTTACATTGTAGCAAAGTGTCATTTCTTCAGTGTTGTCACATAAAAAGATATAATAAAATATTTACAAAAATGTGAGATACTGTACAATTGCAACTCTATTGTAATTGAATGTTTTTAAAAATTACCTTTCCTTTTCAATCTGCAGCTCTGCAATTTTCTATAAGGTACCATGCAATATGGTTACCTGGAGGTGTTCTGTACACAGAATGTGTACAGAACACCCCCCAAAAACATAATTTTCTTGGTTGCGTGATTGGCTCACTGATTTTCCCAGAAGTCTACACTAAGATACAAGTCAGATTTTTGGCATCCCCTGCAACAAAAATGTCATTTTTGGAAAGATACTCCCAATAGTAAATAACATCTAAAGGGGTGCAGACCCTACAACTTTCCTCATTAGAGCCCTGATTCTGCAGCAGCTGGTTGATAACTGGACGGCACAGTGGTATAGTGGATAGCACTCTCACTTAGTGGTAAAAAGGGTCGCTGGTTCAAATCCCAACCACGACACTACCTGCCTGGAGTTTGCATGTTCTCTCTGTGCCTGTGTGGGTTTCCTCCTGGTACTCTGGTTTCCTCCCACACTCCAAAGACATGCTGGTAGGTTAAAGCGGGGGTCCACCCACACCGCCAAAAAAAAAAATATTAAAAGCCAGCAGCTACAAATACTGCAGCTGCTGACTTTTCATACATGGCCACTTACCTGTCCCAGGGTCCAGCGATGTCGGCAGGCGATGCCGAGAACCCGCTCGGTTCTCGGCAGCTGCCGCCGCCATCCTAGGTGAGGGAGTCAGGAAGTGAAGCGTTGCGGCTTCACTTCCCGGTTCCCTACTGCGCATGCGCAAGTCGCGCTGCGCATCGTAAGTGGTCCCCGCTCTCCTGGGAGCTGTGTGTTTCCCAGGAGACAGCGCGGTGGGGACGGGAAGAGGTGTAGACTCCCATGGGAGTCTATGCCGGAAGTGGGTGCAAATACCTGTCTTAGACAGGTATCTGCACCCCCCTCCCCCCTGAAAGGTGCCAAATGTGACACCGGAGGGGGGGAGGGTTCCGAAAAGCGGAAGTTCCATTTTTGTGTGGAACTCCACTTTAATTGACTTCTGTCTAGTATATGAATGTGAGTTAGGGACCTTAGATTGTAAGCTCCTTGAGGGTAGGGACCGATGTGAATGTACAATGTATATGTAAAGTGCTGCAAAAATTGACAGCGCTATAAAAGTACCTTAAATAATAACTAGAAAAGGTACAATTTCTGGGGAAATTGTGAAAAGTGTTCTTGCCTCTACATCTGGAGTGAGCGGAGTAACTGGGGGGAGTGCCTGGAGTAACTGTTGTGTGGTTGGAGTAACTGTGGAAAGGTTGAACTGGGCAGATGGGCAGAGTAACTGTGTGGAGTGTTTGTAGTGAGTAAAGATAGTAAACATTACACTAACCAATTGATTGATCAAATTTAAAAAGTGCACAAGTGCTAATGATGTAGAAGGTAGAAATATCGGTAAATGACTTTGTCGGACACAGACTTAAGGGTTACCAGGATTTATTCCGCCCCAGCCAAAGCATAGCACCTGACGGACTCGCGTCCCAAAATCAAGTGTGTCAAAAACAGTTTACACAGTGTACATATAATTTCAATATATTGCATCACAAGCGAACTGGCGGTATATTTCCGTTATACATTAACATTAACATTAACATTTTGAACAGTCAACTTTTTGAACTTTTTGGATACAAGGCAATTCATTAAAGCATATACTTTAAACCCTTACAAATTTTCAGTTTCTCTGCAGTTTTGCTCCTTGCTGTTTCTTTGTCTTACTAATCAGCAAGCAGGCTATAGCACAGGAAGGAGAGGGTGAGTGTGATGAGGACAGTGTGATAGGGCGAGCTGACGTGCTGCATCTACCGTCTGTAGGACGGGTGATCGTTTTAGCCAGCCGGCTTCTTATGCTTATTTGAATCTGCTACACTGTAAGTGTTATTTTAATTCTTTTAATAAACCTCAAAACCAGGATTACGCTATGTTGTTTCCCTCTCTTTTCCCGGGGTACCCCTAAATGAGAACAACCCCCCAGCTAGGAGTCTTTTATTAATCTCCATGATAAGAGTGATTTCCTGTGACTTGGTGGACTAGTGGTATCATCACCCTTTGGCTGTATGAAGTGGCATGTCGTTTCCTAGAAGCCCATCCAATGAAAGGCCCTGACCGGGTTAAGGTCGCAAGCCCCCTTGTGCTTGCCGTTTGGTAAGCGCGCATTTTATTTTCAGCTACCACCGTGGTGCGGTGGAGGAATTTTTTCTATTTTACATTTCCTGCTTTAAAAAAATGGGGTCTGAGCCTATGTATTTTCACAACATTTATTTGGACTTTATTCACTGTGTTAGGACTGTCCAGTGAACATTTATTGATTTAGGTTTCAAGAACTGTGTTAGTTATTTAATTTGGGTTCTAACCAATTAGTCCTATTCAACACTGGTACTAGTATTTACTCCTATTTACAGCGCTGCTATATTTGTTATATTGTTGTATTAGTGTGTGTATCTCACATAGAGTGGCTGCTTTTGTTATTATGTAGTTTTTTTTAATTTTTTTTCACTAAGTTATTTTCATCACTATTTTGGTTATCCCCTATTTGGTCATTCACAATATTTCACGAACAGGTACCCTTTTTGGGTGCACTACAGCGCGGTATTCCTCTTACTATATGATGAGGACAGATGTCTGTGATGGATGGGGGGGAGTAAGTGAGTTCAGTGTCTAACAAGTACACCGAACATGAAATATAGAGAATGATGTTTAGCTAATTGTAAATGGTCCCACATAACTATGGCCACGTAAACTGACCCTCATTGCCACTTTATCTGTTTGATGACCACTGTCTCACAACCACTGTTTCCTGGCAACACTCATGCCCTGTTTATGCAGGCTCTAAGCGTGTTCACAACCACTGCTCAAAACACAATACACAGGATAATGGTAGCTGTAATAACTGTGCAGTACTCCTGACTGGAGACACTGCTGCACCCTGGAGATGTAAATGTGATCCAACAGTGTGTTTTTTTCTGTGGTGGCTGCCCAGACCAGTTGAGTATATCCTCTTGAGTGAAGAAGGTCAGATATTGGCTTCTTTTCTCTGCACAGAAAATCTTCATTGAAATCTCCACAGAGTATTATAGGTTGGCAATCCATTATTTCCAAAGATTCCAAGAGGCCCAGCAGGTTAGTAAGGAATTGGCCAATACTATAATCCGGTGGCCTGTAAACGACAGCGATCAAAGCTTGTACAGGGGACTCCAGTTTGACAACCAAGAACTCCAAGTCAGTCACATTGTGATGATACTGCTTTTCATAGGCCTTGAAATGGTTTCTGACATACAAGGAGACACCTCCGCCACTTTTACTTGCAATGTCAGGAAGGTTTGTGTACGAGAGGTGTCTGTTGCGTTTGAACAGGTTGTAGCCCTCCAGCTGGAGACTTTCAGCAACAGAAGAGCCTGAGAGATGAGTTTCAGTGAAACATAAAACATCTCCAAGTGTCAACTCATGGTGAGATTTGATATCTTCAATGTGAGCTGGTAATCCTTCCGTGTTGTGATGGATAATTGTTAATGTTTGCTGTTTGTCTGTTGTCTGTAGAAACTTTAAGAGGGGCATAACACTTTCCAGTGATGCATTCTTCATTGAATCCAGGGAAGCTGTGATTTCAGGATCAGCAGAGATCTTCTTCTCATCAAAGTCGGTTATGTACAGTCCTTGTAGTGTAGTCGTTCTACTCAGAGCAACATAGGCCATTCCCGGTTGGAAGACCCGTTTCAATGAGACCACTGCCGACTGTATCGACATCCCCTGACACTTATGAATCGTACATCCAAAAGCCAACTTCAGGGGGAACTGCCTGCGAACAACTCCTTTCTGTCTCAGGTTTTCCTCTACCCTTTCTATGTACACCAAGTTGTCAGCATCACAAGACGACTTGTTACGGTATCTCTGTCCTGCATTTGGATTGTCCAGCACAAGCCCAAGCTTGTTTACCGTAGTAGCACCATTCTCAGTCTGGATGATTATTCTTGCAATCTTGCCAAATGTCCCGTTAACAAGCCCGTCTTCTACATCAATGTTTCTTGTGATCATGATACGGGCACCTTCAGCTGCTTGCAGTGTGTCAATCAGATTGTCTTTGTGTCCTTTGAAAGGTTGGTGTTGCCTCAGCATCACTCCTGTCTTAGGGTCTTTTCTGTAATCGTCGGCATCTATGTTGGTGACGTTTGAATGGAGAACAGACACAGTTGCAGCATTATGTTTGTGAACCTCTTTGTTGGTGGCAAATATGTGTAGCACGTCAGTAGGGCAGTGGGTGGGATCTGTAAAAGCCTGAGCAAGCAGAGCTTTGTCATCATTGCTTAAGGTGCCAGTCTTCTGCTTGACTCTGATTCTATTCAAAAGCTCAGCAAATGAAATGTCTTCCTTCTGTCGCATGATCTCTGTCAGCGTGATCATCTGAAAGTTGTCTTTCCAGACGTCATTGGTATTTTCCTCAAACACGCAGAGTGGCTTACTTTTTCCCAGCGGGGGGACCTGGTAAAAGTCTCCTACTGCTAGTACTGACATACCACCAAAAGGTTTCTTACTGCCTTTGATTTGCTGTAATCTCCAGTTGATGTAGGCAAACAGGGGCTTTGAAATCATTGACACCTCGTCAATAACAATGATCTCCGCATTTGACAGCTGTGCCCTCACTTCATCTATTAGATTTCCAAGTCCTTGGTAGGGTGGCTTCAAGCTTCTTGGCAACTTCAGCAGAGAATGCAATGTGTTGCCTGAAATGTTGAAAGCTGCTGTTCCTGTAAATGCAGTTAGTAAAACGCTGGGCATGGATATGTCTGCTTCCTCACGTAGTCTGGTAAGTTTACAGAGTATCTTTGTCGCCTCAGCATAGATGCACTTTATCAGGTGTGATTTGCCTGTCCCTGCACCACCAGTGACAAAGTAATAGAATGGGTCAGGATTTAGGCCACGCACACGGTTAGTGCACCAGTCACAAACTGAGTAGAATGTCTGAGCTTGTGTCCGGTTAAGGTTTCTGTACATTTTCCGAAGGAAATCAGGGCACATTTGTGGGGCTTTCACAGTAAGCGCAATTCCACCTGTTTGTTTGTGACGTGTATACTCCGGAACATCATCTTGTTCATTCTCATGAAGTGGCTCCCCTTCTTTGCGTTCCTCTACACATTCCAACCTATCCAACTCAGCTTCTGGGGCAAAGGTGTTCCAAGCATCTTCAACAGGTCCGTTTTTTACAAAGTCATCCAAGACTTGTTCCACAATTTTGTTGTGTTGTTCGAACTTCTTTTGGTTGCTGGTAACAATTGCAGACACTGCTTGGATTGCTTCTTCTCCTGGTAAGCTCACACAGGCGCCTTTGTAAAAATCCTGGTGTGTTGGGAACCTTACAGTTTTCAGTGATGACTCTGAACGGTGGGGGAGGTACAGTTTAAGCAGTCTGCCGTAGTAGTTCTCAGGGTCCTTCTTCTCTGAGAAGCGTGCGTACCTGATGATTGCAGGCTTCCCTCTCGTGCGTTTTTGAATCATTCCCATTTCATTCAATAGGCTGACACGCTTGCTGTCTTCCTTTTGCTTGCCATCTTCCTTCTGCTTGCCATAGACAACCCTGTAATGGGATGCAAAGTCTGCCAGACACATGGACTCAAACTCTGGTGTTTCAGGTCTGGCTCTATATTTGTCGACAAAACTCGTCATCCACACATTAAGAGAATCGGCTGGTTTGTTCTGCAATGCACTGAGCGGGAGACTCATTTTCAGTGCGTTGTCACCAGTTGGCAGAAAAACAACCTCACGTGAGCAAGACTTCATTTTCAGGCTGCACGTACGGGCCACAGACTCCTGGGCGCTGACCTCTCTGTGTTTTGAATAAGCCTGAAGAACCTCTTTCATTTCTTCTGGTTCTGTCGCTGTTTCTGGGCTCATTTCTTTGACTATTGTTTTGAGATAGTCACTCAGCTCCCGTTCTGGCTTGGATATGTAGGACAACATGTACATGATGCAACCATACTCATCAAGAATGTACTGGATGTCCATGTTGGCGTTCCAGGCCGTCAGCAAATGTGGATTATAGTTGTTCACCCAGCAGTCCTTGACATCACGCTTCATTAGAATCACGCTTGAGGAGGTCAATGCCTGAATGTAGGAGTTGTACTGATTCAAAGTCATATCACACTGTGCCAGTAGCTGTGACATGTCTTCAAGCTGCACTTTTGGGTTATTAAGCAAATCCCAGACTGGTTTCAGTTTGTTTTTGGCTGCTTGTGGTTTCATTGCACAATCTCCTTGTTCTTCTGGCATCGGGTAAGTTATCCTCGTTTTTCTAATAGGTGGCTTTGGAAATCCAAATCTGCATACTCTGTTACCTTTCTTGCATGATTTTGAATGAGATCTGCTGTGCATTTGAAGTTCTGTTACAAATCTGTGAAGTAAGGCCTGTTTGGCTTCATCAGGCAGCTGGCATGAGATGTTATGATCTATAAAGGCACACACCTTGTCATCACTGTCTTGTCCAAATATAGGAGCTCCTGCTACCCAACAGAGACAATGTATATGAGGGCTCCCTCTCGCCTGAAATTCAACCCGGTAAAAGTAATCGATAACTTCACCAATTGGCTGTGCAGGACCCAACAGCAGCTCTCGCATCAGAGCATCAACCCGTTTGTCAAACATGCGCATGGTGGTCACTGGGTTGCCTCGAAGAATGTCACACTTTTCAGCCCAGTCTAGCCCCGCAAAATCCACCTTTTGACCTTGTTGTGCCTTTATTGCCGTTATTACCTCTGGCCATCTGAATTCTGCAGCAGAGAAGGTAAGAAAAAAATGTTGGCTTACCCAATTGTCTGACCATGGCTAGCAAATTCTTCAGATTTTTATCCCAGTAAGCTGGACTCCCTCTCAGTGGTTGCATGAACCTTGTGGCATCTCGGTTTCGCACCAACCTCTCAACCTCACACTTGTCCTGTAGCAGCTTGTTGGATATTTTCCGTCCATCCCTGGTATTGGGTTTTCCTTTCCTTAACTGGATGGACATGCTGCTTTTGGCCATGTGTGTTTCTGTGACAAACTGCGCAAAGAAGAGGTAGCTTGTGTCTCTTGCAAAACGAGTATCAACACAAAAAAGCCTTGCATTGAAATACATGCTCGGGGACAGTTTGACTTGTCTTGCCTGGTCCAATGTATTCTGTCCAGTAGGGAACTGAACAGGGAAAGCCATTGCCTCAAGCCTAGGAACTTTAAAGAAGCTGACAGGTGTGTTTCCTTGTGCAGGTGCAATGCTGAATATTCCATCACCGTGTGTCAGTGCTTCCTCTCCAAGGTCAGATGGCTGCAAACAACTGTCTAGGCCAATTCCAGGTCTTAGTGTATCCTTCTCATCCTCTGCATTGGGAGGTTGTTGGTCATGGCCTTCCTGTTGCTCAGAAGCAGCCGGTAAACATGCAGACTGTACCTCTGATGGATCACAATTTTCGATGCGTTCAAGTATCTCCATCATTTCAGTTTCGTCACAACTGTCGAGTTCCATCCCATCATCATTATCATCATCATCAGCGATTGTCTCATCCACTCTAATTGAAATGTCACTGTAGTCGGGGTGTGTGTCAATGAGTTTTGACAGACCTGCTACTACATTTCCCATGTTGACATAATGAAACAGCTGGTGGCCTTTGTAAGTCAGACGTCTTTTCAGCTTGACTCTGTGTAACTGGGATTTGCTGTGCGATCTTGGTAGAGTATTGACCGTGGTTTCCACCTCGGATGGCACACACACTACAGCGCCATGTATAGCTGCCTGTCGACCTTTGGGAAGTGTGATGATCTTGGCAAATGGCAGTATTTTGGCCAAAAGTTGTCTTTCCAGCACATTCAAATCGCAGAGCTCTGGGGGAATGGGCGCCAGCTCCATGTTGTTAGCTACAGCGATGGATGATTTGTGTCCTGCTTTTAAATGTAAATCACAGTTGTGACAAATCCATTCTTTGGTCCTTTCATCTGGTACGGTGCATTGTTCAGGTCCTTGACAGTGATTGTTGCACACATGGACATATTTCCCTGTCAAACAGGCAGCAACAATGTGTAGATTCTTCTTGTAATTGCTGTGAATGCAATGTTTCACTTGGTTAGGGAAAAGGGTGCGATGACACATCGTGCACACAAATGTTGGCCCAGCTTTAATGCATTCATGGAAAGTGGATATAGCTGTCTGCATTAGGCTGTTGTCCACTGGTTGACTGCATTCCCGCATGACACGAGTCCATCGTCTGTATTTCATTCTTATTTTGAAGGCACATTGCATCTTATGGGTTATGCGAAAATCTGCTTGAGTTTGACGCTTCATTTTCATGTAACTCATGCAATGTTGCAAGTGACGTTTTCTGAAAGCAGGATCATTATGATATTTTCTGGTGATGTATTGCTTCTGCTTCAACTTGAAATCAACATTTGTGGCATATTTTCTGGTGATGTATTGCTTCTTCTTCAAGTTGTAATCTGCATTTGTCGCATATTTTCTGGTGGTGTACTGCTTCTGTTTCAAGTTGAAATCTGCATTTGTCGCATATTTTCTGGTGATGTATTGCTTCTGCTTCAAGTTGAAATTGGCATCTGTTGCATATTTGCGAATGATATATTTCTTCTGCTTCAACTTAAAATCAGCATCTGCTCTGTATCGGCTGGTGATGTATGTCCTTTTCTTATTGGTGACAGACATCTTTGTAGCCTTGAAATCACGCCTTCTTTCATTTCTGTGTCTTGTCTTCAGTTTTTGTCGTCTCTGTGCATTTAATTTGGACAATGCCTTACTGTCCTTCCATATGCCCTGTGAGGATTTCGCATCAACTGACCGTGGAGAATGCTTGCTGGCTGGGAATCCAGTGTGTGTTACATCTTTGGTCATCTGTGTCACTTTGTTCTCCACATGCTTTGCATTATGTGGTTTGTCAGATTGCACCAGTGGGGACAGCAAACCATCTGACAGACATCTTGCACAATGAAATGAGACTGGCATGAAGTCATACTGCAGTCCATCAATAGGGCCTCTGGTGTCTGTAAGGAGCAATTCATACAACTTATAAATCCTTGCCCCCATATCACTCAAATGTGTAAAAGTGATCATAAAAGCTTTTCCTTTTCCAGTGGCAGGAAGTCCATCCTTATTTCGACTATGAGAATCAAACAGTCCATATCTCCCAGACTTGTCTCTGAACAATGCAATGCAATATGGCACTACTATAAAAAGTGCATGTGTAACATCTGCATTGAGGCACTGAAGTCTTGTGGAGAGGTCAACAAACCAACCTTGGTTGTCACCGTCTACCGTGTCTCTCATACATCCCGATAACACTGGAGATTTAACAACGTTATACTCATATTTGTCAGTGTTGACTCTGAGGGGCACTTCTTCCATTGTCAAGTGTTGATGCTGATAGACATTTCTTTGTTTTAGCTGTTTTATTGTTGAGCCATACAAGCTGTTGCCCTTCTTCAGTATTTGATCAAGATCACCCTTTCTCACATCATCAAGCTCACTGTGGTATGCCAAAAATGTCAGAGCCATGCATGTACACTGTTTGTTCCTTAACCTTCCATAGCCATGATGACCCTGATGAAATGATGCCTGCACAGAAATCTCACTTGGTACACATGGTTCTTGCATGCCATGGTTTTCAGAAGTGCCCATCACACTGTCACTGTGCTCTGAACTTGACACTGAGTTGAACATGAAAATGACACCACAGGTTCACTATGTACCTCCTGGGCACATTCACTGTCACAAACCTCCATATCCACTATGCTGCTGTGGGGCTCCGGATCCAGTTTAGTCCAGCGTATCTTTGCAGCTTTAGATCTCTTTCCTTTAGATGGCATGATGATATTTGTGGAAGGAGCTATAATTCTCCTCAGAGCTTTGTTCGAAGAGCTATAATTCCCCTCAGAGTTGTGTTGGAGGAGGAGCTATAATTCGCCTCAGAGCTGTGTGGGAGGAGCTATAACTCCCCTCTGAGCTGTGTGGGAGGAGCAATAATGCTATAATTCCCCTCAGAGCTGTGTGGGAGGAGATACAATTCCCCTTAGTGTTGTGTGGGAGGAGCTATAATTCCCCTTAGAGCTGTGTGGGAGAAGCTATATTTCCCCTCAGAGTTGTGTGGGAGAAGCTATAATTCCCCTCAGAGCTGTTTAAAAGGAGCTATAATTCCCCTCACAGCGGTGTGGAAGAAACTATAATTCCTCTCAGAGTTGTGTGGGAGGAGCTCTAATTCTCCTCAGCTGTGTGGGAGGAGCTATAATGCTAAGCTGTAATTCCCCTCAGAGCTGTGTAGGAGGAGCTATAATTCCCCTCACAGCGGTGTGGGAGAAACTATAATTCCCCTCAGAGTTGTGTGGGAGGAGCTATAATGCTAAGCTATAATGCTATAATTCCCCTTTGAGCTGTGTGGGAGGAGCTATAATTCCCCTCAAAGCTGTATTGGAGGAGCTATAACTTCCCTCCAAGCTGTGTGGGAGGAGCTATAATGCTATAATTGTCCTTAGAGCTGTGTGAGAGGAGCTATAATTCCCCTCAGAGCTTTGTGATTTTTTTTTTTCAAAAATGATTTTGTTTTTTTGTTTTTTCAAAAATGATTTTGTTTTTTTGTTTTTTCAAAAATGATTTTTTTAAATGATTTTTTTTTTCAAAAATGAAATTTTTTTTTTCAAAAATGAATTTAGTTTTTTTCAAAAATGATTTTTTTTTTAATTTTTTTTTTTTCAAAGGTAATTTTTTTTTCAAAAATATATTTTTTTTTCAAAAATATTTTTTTTTCAAAAATATTTTTTTTTTCAAAAATTAATTTTTATTTTTTTCAAAAATATTTTTTTTTTTTACATGGGGCGGTCATAATGTTTTGGCTGATCATGGGGTGGTCATAATGTTTTGGCTGATCATGGGGTTGTCAGCTTTTGTCACCTCCCACTCTAGTTTTGAACATTTCGCCATTCATTCCTATGGGACCAATTTTGCCGCAAAAACGACGATATTTCGTGGACCATTCGGCGAAACGTTCCACAAAGTAATAGCACACCAATCGGGAAAAATCCGCACGTTTCGGTATATTACTTGTCTCTGTAGTGTGGAAAATGTGGGAGGAGTCTACAAGCATTATCAAGTCTAGCAGATGAAGTCACATGCATTTGGGGTGTCTCAGCATCTTGTGTTTACAACCACTGTTTCCTAGCAACATTTCCTTTTGAACATTTTGCCATTCATTCCTATGGGACCAATTTCGCCGCAAAAACGACGATATTTCGTGGACCATTCGGCGAAACGTTCCACAAAGTGATAGCACACCAATCGGAAACAATCCGCACGTTTCGGTATATTACTTGTCTCTGTAGTGTAAAAACTGTGGGAGGAGTCTACAAGCATTATCAAGTCTAGCAGATGAAGTCACATGCATTTGGGGTGTCTCAGCATCTTGTGTTTACTACCACTGTTTCCTAGCAATGCTCATGCCCTGTTTATGCTTCCCAAATACTACTTCATCAAAACTGCCCCATCAGAATTACCCCATCAAAACTGCCCCATCATATTCCTCTATTATAAATCAGTACATGGTGTGTCTGTCCCCTCCCCCGGGCTCTGTAATCAGCTGAGATGCTCCAGCCACCTTCCCCCCCTGTGTATAACAGAAGCTTTGGTAACCATGGCAACAAAACAAACACTAACAGTACACTCTGATTAATGGCTAAAATTTCCTGAAATGACCTCTAAACAAATGGCCGTATTTTAAAAACTATACATCCTACAGCGAAGATCTTTATATTGTGAGAATCACAAGACCCAGACCTAGATTTTGATGTATAGTATGTCTGTGAAATATTAAAAATGAAGGCACGGTCGCAGTTTAGAAATTGCCCTTCAAATTTGGAGGGGGCTAGAGTGTAGTTTCAATGAATGTCAATGGACGGCGTGAGTTACAAACAAATGGTCATATTGTGAAAACTATCAGGACTATGGCTTAGCCGTGGACATGTTTAGTGGCAGCAGGGATAGCTGAACGTTTTGATATAAGATTTGTGTAGGTGGGCTTGAAAATGAGGGAGTGGCGGCAGTTTAGAAATCATGTTCTGATTTTTCAGCTTTTGTCATCTCCCACTCTAGTTTCCCCATTCATTCCTATGGGACCAATTTCGCCGCAAAAATGACGATATTTTGTGAACCATTCGGCGAAACGTTCCACAAAGTAATAGCACACCATTCGGGAACAATCCGCACGTTTCGGTATATTACTTGTCTATGTAGTGTAAAAACTGTGGGAGGAGTTAGGGTGGTAAATTTGGCTATAATAATAAGAACTAGAAAAGGTACAATTTCTGGGGAAATTGTGAAAAGTGTTCTTGCCTCTACATCTGGAGTGGGCGGAGTAACTGGGGGGAGTGGCTGGAGTAACTGTTGTGTGGTTGGAGTAACTGTGGAAAGGTTGAACTGGGCAGATGGGCAGAGTAACTGTGTGGAGTGTTTGTAGTGAGTAAAGATAGTAAACATTACACTAACCAATTGATTGATCAAATTTAAAAAGTGCACAAGTGCTAATGATGTAGAAGATAGAAATATCGGTAAATGACTTTGTCGGACACAGACTTAAGGGTTACCAGGATTTATTCCGCCCCAGCCAAAGCATAGCACCTGACGGACTCGCGTCCCAAAATCAAGTGTGTCAAAAACAGTTTACACAGTGTACATATAATTTCAATATATTGCATCACAAGTGAACTGGCGGTATATTTCCATTATACATTGTATTAACATTTTGAACAGTCAACTTTTTGAACTTTTTGGATACAAGGCAATTCACTAAAGCATATACTTTAAACCCTTACAAATTTTCAGTTTCTCTGCAGTTTTGCTCCTTGCTGTTTCTTTATCTGTCTTACTAATCAGCAAGCAGGCTATAGCACAGGAAGGAGAGGGTGAGTGTGATGAGGACAGATGTCTGTGATGGATGGGGGGGAGTAAGTGAGTTCAGTGTCTAACAAGTACACCGAACATGAAATATAGAGAATGATTTTTAGCTAATTGTAAATGGTCCCACATAACTAAAACTGACATAAAACTCACATAACATAAACTGACCCTCATTGCCACTGTATTATCTGTTTGATGACCACTGTCTCACAACCACTGTTTCCTGGCATCACTCATGCCCTGTTTATGCAGGCTCTAAGCGTGTTCTAAACCACTGTTCAAAACACAATACACAGGATCATGATAGCTGTAATAACTGTGCAGTACTCCTGACTGGAGACAGTGCTGCACCCTGGAGATGTAAATGTGATCCAACAGTGTGTTTTTTTCTGTGGTGGCTGCCCAGACCAGTTGGGTATATCCTCTTGAGTGAAGAAGGTCAGATATTGGCTTCTTTTCTTTGCACAGAAAATCTTCATTGAAATCTCCACAGAGTATTATAGGTTGGCAATCCATTATTTCCAAAGATTCCAAGAGGCCCAGCAGGTTAGTAAGGAATTGGCCAATACTGTAATCCGGTGGCCTGTAAACAACAGCGATCAAAGCTTGTACAGGGGACTCCAGTTTGACAACCAAGAACTCCAAGTCAGTCACATTGTGATGATACTGCTTTTCAAAGGCCTTGAAATGGTTTCTGACATACAAGGCGACACCTCCACCACTTTTACTTGCAATGTGAGGAAGGTTCGTGTACGAGAGGTGTCTGTTGCGTTTGAACAGCTTGTAGCCCTCCGGCTGGAGACTTTCAGCAACAGAAGAGCCATAGAGATGAGTTTCAGTGAAACATAAAACATCTCCAAGTGTCAACTCATGGTGAGATTTGATATCTTCAATGTGAGCTGGTAATCCTTCCGTGTTGTGATGGATAATTGTTAATGTTTGCTGTTTGTCTGTTGTCTGTAGAAACTTTAAGAGGGGCATAACACTTTCCAGTGATGCATTCTTCATTGAATCCAGGGAGGCTGTGATTTCAGGATCAGCAAAGATCTTCTTCTCATCAAAGTCGGTTATGTACAGTCCTTGCAGTGTAGTCGTTCTACTCAGAGCAACATAGGCCATTCCCGGTTGGAAGACCCGTTTCAATGAGACCACTGCTGACTGTATCGACATCCCCTGACACTTATGAATCGTACATGCAAAAGCCAACTTCAGGGGGAACTGCCTGCGAACAACTCCTTTCTGTCTCAGGTTTTCCTCTACCCTTTCTATGTACACCAAATTGTCAGCATCACAAGACGACTTGTTACGGTATCTCTGTCCTGCATTTGGATTGTCCAGCATAAGCCCAAGCTTGTTTACCGTAGTAGTACCATTCTCAGTCTGGATGATTATTCTTGCAATCTTGCCAAATGTCCCGTTAACAAGCCCGTCTTCTACATCAATGTTTTTTGTGATCGTGATACGGGCACCTTCAGCTGCTTGCAGTGTGTCAATCAGATTGTCTTTGTGTCCTTTGAAAGGTTGGTGTTGCCTCAGCATCACTCCTGTCTTAGGGTCTTTTCTGTAATCGTCGGCATCTATGTTGGTGACGTTTGAATGGAGAACAGACACAGTTGCAGCATTATGTTTGTGAACCTCTTTGTTGGTGGCAAATATGTGTAGCACGTCATTAGGGCAGTGGGTGGGATCTGTAAAAGCCTGAGCAAGCAGAGCTTTGTCATCATTGCTTAAGGTGACAGTCTTCTGCTTGACTCTGATTCTATTCAAAAGCTCAGCAAACGAAATGTCATCCTTCTGTCGCATGATCTCTGTCAGCGTGATCATCTGAAAGTTATCTTTCCAGAGGTCATTGGTATTTTCCTCAAACACGCAGAGTGGCTTACTTTTTCCCAGCAGGGGGACCTGGTAAAAGTCTCCTACTGCTAGTACTGACATACCACCAAAAGGTTTCTTACTGCCTTTGATTTGCTGTAATCTCCAGTTGATGTAGGCAAACAGGGGCTTTGAAATCATTGACACCTCGTCAATAACAATGATCTCCGCATTTGACAGCTGTGCCCTCACTTCATCTATTAGATTTCCAAGTCCTTGGTAGGGTGGCTTCAAGCTTCTTGGCAACTTCAGCAGAGAATGCAATGTGTTGCCTGAAATGTTGAAAGCTGCTGTTCCTGTAAATGCAGTTAGTAAAACGCTGGGCATGGATATGTCTGCTTCCTCACGTAGTCTGGTAAGTTTACAGAGTATCTTTGTCGCCTCAGCATAGATGCACTTTATCAGGTGTGATTTGCCTGTCCCTGCACCACCAGTGACAAAGTAATAGAATGGGTCAGGATTTAGGCCACGCACACGGTTAGTGCACCAGTCACAAACTGAGTAGAATGTCTGAGCTTGTGTCCGGTTAAGGTTTCTGTACATTTTCCGAAGGAAATCAGGGCACATTTGTGGGGCCTTCACAGTAAGCCCAATTCCACCTGTTTGTTTGTGACGTGTATACTCCGGAACATCATCTTGTTCATTCTCATGAAGTGGCTCCCCTTCTTTGCGTTCCTCTATACATTCCAACCTATCCAACTCTGGGGCAAAGGTGTTCCAAGCATCTTCAACAGGGCCGTTTTTTACAAAGTCATCCAAGACTTGTTCCACAATTTTGTTGTGTTGTTCGAACTTCTTTTGGTTGCTGGTAACAATTGCAGACACTGCTCGAATTGCTTCTTCTCCTGGTAAGCTCACACAGGCGCCTTTGTAAAAATCCTGGTGTGTTGGGAACCTTACAGTTTTCAGTGATGACTCTGAACGGTGGGGGAGGTAGAGTTTAAGCAGTCTGCCGTAGTAGTTCTCGGGGTCCTTCTTCTCTGAGAAGCGTGCGTACCTGATGATTGCAGGCTTCCCTCTCGTGCGTTTTTGAATCATTCCCATTTCATTCAATAGGCTGACACGCTTGCTGTCTTCCTTCTGCTTGCCATAGACAACCCTGTAATGGGATGCAAAGTCTGCCAGACACATGGACTCAAACTCTGGTGTTTCGGGTCTGGCTCTGTATTTGTCGACAAAACTCGTCATCCACACATTAAGAGAATCGGCTGGTTTGTTCTGCAATGCACTGAGCGGGAGACTCATTTTCAGTGCGTTGTCACCAGTTGGCAGAAAAACAACCTCACGTGAGCAAGACTTCATTTTCAGGCTGCACGTACGGGCCACAGACTCCTGGGCGCTGACCTCTCTGTGTTTTGAATAAGCCTGAAGAACCTCTTTCATTTCTTCTGGTTCTGTCGCTGTTTCTAGGCTCATTTCTTTGACTATTGTTTTGAGATAGTCACTCAGCTCCCGTTCTGGCTTGGATATGTAGGACAACATGTACATGATGCAACCATACTCATCAAGAATGTACTGGATGTCCATGTTGGCGTTCCAGGCCGTCAGCAAATGTGGATTATAGTTGTTCACTCAGCAGTCCTTGACATCACGCTTCATTAGAATCACGCTTGAGGAGGTCAATGCCTGAATGTAGGAGCTGTACTGATTCAAAGTCATATCACACTGTGCCAGTAGCTGTGACATGTCTTCAAGCTGCACTTTTGGGTTATTAAGCAAATCCCAGACTGGTTTCAGTTTGTTTTTGGCTGCTTGTGGTTTCATTGCACAATCTCCTTGTTCTTCTGGCATCGGGTAAGTTATCCTCGTTTTTCTAATAGGTGGCTTTGGAAATCCAAATCTGCATACTCTGTTACCTTTCTTGCATGATTTTGAATGAGATCTGCTGTGCATTTGAAGTTCTGTTACAAATCTGTGAAGTAAGGCCTGTTTGGCTTCATCAGGCAGCTGGCATGAGATGTTATGATCTATAAAGGCACACACCTTGTCATCACTGTCTTGTCCAAATATAGGAGCTCCTGCTACCCAACAGAGACAATGTATATGAGGGCTCCCTCTCGCCTGAAATTCAACCCGGTAAAAGTAATCGATAACTTCACCAATTGGCTGTGCAGGACCCAACAGCAGCTCTCGCATCAGAGCATCAACCCGTTTGTCAAACATGCGCATGGTGGTCACTGGGTTGCCTCGAAGAATGTCACACTTTTCAGCCCAGTCTAGCCCCGCAAAATCCACCTTTTGGCCATGTGTGTTTCTGTGACAAACTGCACAAAGAAGAGGTAGCTTGTGTCTCTTGCAAAACGAGTATCAACACAAAAAAGCCTTGCATTGAAATACATGCTCGGGGACAGTTTGACTTGTCTTGCCTGGTCCAATGTATTCTGTCCAGTAGGGAACTGAACAGGGAAAGCCATTGCCTCAAGCCTAGGAACTTTAAAGAAGCTGACAGGTGTGTTTCCTTGTGCAGGTGCAATGCTGAATATTCCATCACCGTGTGTCAGTGCTTCCTCTCCAAGGTCAGATGGCTGCAAACAACTGTCTAGGCCAATTCCAGGTCTTAGTGTATCCTTCTCATCCTCTGCATTGGGAGGTTGTTTGTCATGGCCTTCCTGTTGCTCAGAAGCAGCCGGTAAACATGCAGACTGTACCTCTGATGGATCACAATTTTCGATGCGTTCAAGTATCTCCATCATTTCAGTTTCGTCACAACTGTCGAGTTCCATCCCATCATCATTATCATCATCATCAGCGATTGTCTCATCCACTCTAATTGAAATGTCACTGTAGTCGGGGTGTGTGTCAATGAGTTTTGACAGACCTGCTACTACATTTCCCATGTTGACACAATGAAACAGCTGGTGGCCTTTGTAAGTCAGACGTCTTTTCAGCTTGACTCTGTGTAACTGGGATTTGCTGTGCGATCTTGGTAGAGTATTGACCGTGGTTTCCACCTCGGATGGCACACACACTACAGCGCCATGTATAGCTGCCTGTCGACCTTTGGGAAGTGTGATGATCTTGGCAAATGGCAGTATTTTGGCCAAAAGTTGTCTTTCCAGCACATTCAAATCGCAGAGCTCTGGGGGAATGGGCGCCAGCTCCATGTTGTTAGCTACAGCGATGGATGATTTGTGTCCTGCTTTTAAATGTAAATCACAGTTGTGACAAATCCATTCTTTGGTCCTTTCATCTGGTACGGTGCATTGTTCAGGTCCTTGACAGTGATTGTGGCACACATGGACATATTTCCCTGTCAAACAGGCAGCAACAATGTGTAGATTCTTCTTGTAATTGCTGTGAATGCAATGTTTCACTTGGTTAGGGAAAAGGGTGCGATGACACATCGTGCACACAAATGTTGGCCCAGCTTTAATGCATTCATGGAAAGTGGATATAGCTGTCTGCATTAGGCTGTTGTCCACTGGTTGACTGCATTCCCGCATGACACGAGTCCATCGTCTGTATTTCATTCTTATTTTGAAGGCACATTGCATCTTATGGGTTATGCGAAAATCTGCTTGAGTTTGACGCTTCATTTTCATGTAACTCATGCAATGTTGCAAGTGACGTTTTCTGAAAGCAGGATCATTATGATATTTTCTGGTGATGTATTGCTTCTGCTTCAACTTGAAATCGACATTTGTGGCATATTTTCTGGTGATGTATTGCTTCTTCTTCAAGTTGTAATCTGCATTTGTCGCATATTTTCTGGTGGTGTACTGCTTCTGTTTCAAGTTGAAATCTGCATTTGTCGCATATTTTCTGGTGATGTATTGCTTCTGCTTCAAGTTGAAATTGGCATCTGTTGCATATTTGCGAATGATATATTGCTTCTGCTTCAACTTAAAATCAGCATCTGCTCTGTATCGGCTGGTGATGTATGTCCTTTTCTTATTGGTGACAGACATCTTTGTAGCCTTGAAATCACACCTTCTTTCATTTCTGTGTCTTGTCTTCAGTTTTTGTCGTCTCTGTGCATTTAATTTGGACAATGCCTTACTGTCCTTCCATATGCCCTGTGAGGATTTCGCATCAACTGACCGTGGAGAATGCTTGCTGGCTGGGAATCCAGTGTGTGTTACATCTTTGGTCATCTGTGTCACTTTGTTCTCCACATGCTTTGCATTATGTGGTTTGTCAGATTGCACCAGTGGGGACAGCAAACCATCTGACAGACGTCTTGCACGATGAAATGAGACTGGCATGAAGTCATACTGCAGTCCATCAATAGGGCCTCTGGTGTCTGTAAGGAGCAATTCATACAACTTATAAATCCTTGCCCCCATATCACTCAAATGTGTAAAAGTGATCATAACAGCTTTTCCTTTTCCAGTGGCAGGAAGTCCATCCTTATTTCGACTATGAGAATCAAACAGTCCATATCTCCCAGACTTGTCTCTGAACAATGCAATGCAATATGGCACTACTATAAAAAGTGCATGTGTAACATCTGCATTGAGGCACTGAAGTCTTGTGGAGAGGTCAACAAACCAACCTTGGTTGTCACCGTCTACCGTGTCTCTCATACATCCCGATAACACTGGAGATTTAACAACGTTATACTCATATTTGTCAGTGTTGACTCTGAGGGGCACTTCTTCCATTGTCAAGTGTTGATGCTGATAGACATTTCTTTGTTTTAGCTGTTTTATTGTTGAGCCATACAAGCTGTTGCCCTTCTTCAGTATTTGATCAAGATCACCCTTTCTCACATCATCAAGCTCACTGTGGTATGCCAAAAATGTCAGAGCCATGCATGTACACTGTTTGTTCCTTAACCTTCCATAGCCATGATGACCCTGATGAAATGATGCCTGCACAGAAATCTCACTTGGTACACATGGTTCTTGCATGCCATGGTTTTCAGAAGTGCCCATCACACTGTCACTGTGCTCTTGAACTTGACACTGAGTTGAACATGAAAATGACACCACAGGTTCACTATGTACCTCCTGGGCACATTCACTGTCACAAACCTCCATATCCACTATGCTGCTGTGGGGCTCCGGATCCAGTTTAGTCCAGCGTATCTTTGCAGCTTTAGATCTCTTTCCTTTAGATGGCATGATGATATTTGTGGAAGGAGCTATAATTCTCCTCAGAGCTTTGTTCGAAGAGCTATAATTCCCCTCAGAGTTGTGTTGGAGGAGGAGCTATAATTCACCTCAGAGCTGTGTGGGAAGAGCTATAACTCCCCTCTGAGCTGTGTGGGAGGAGCAATAATGCTATAATTCCCCTCAGAGCTGTGTGGGAGGAGATACAATTTCCCTTAGTGTTGTGTGGGAGGAGCTATAATTCCCCTTAGAGCTGTGTGGGAGAAGCTATATTTCCCCTCAGAGCTGGGTGGGAGAAGCTACATTTCCCATCAGAGTTGTGTGGGAGAAGCTATAATTCCCCTCAGAGCTGTTTAAAAGGAGCTATAATTCCCCTCACAGCGGTGTGGAAGAAACTATAATTCCTCTCAGAGTTGTGTGGGAGGAGCTCTAATTCTCCTCAGCTGTGTGGGAGGAGCTATAATGCTAAGCTGTAATTCCCCTCAGAGCTGTGTAGGAGGAGCTATAATTCCCCTCACAGCGGTGTGGGAGAAACTATAATTCCCCTCAGAGTTGTGTGGGAGGAGCTATAATGCTAAGCTATAATGCTATAATTCCCCTTTGAGCTGTGTGGGAGGAGCTATAATTCCCCTCAAAGCTGTATTGGAGGAGCTATAACTTCCCTCCAAGCTGTGTGGGAGGAGCTATAATGCTATAATTGTCCTTAGAGCTGTGTGAGAGGAGCTATAATTCCCCTCAGAGCTTTGTGATTTTTTTTTTTTCAAAAATGATTTTGTTTTTTTGTTTTTTCAAAAATGATTTTGTTTTTTTGTTTTTTCAAAAATGATTTTTTTAAATGATTTTTTTTTTCAAAAATGAAATTTTTTTTTTCAAAAATGAATTTTGTTTTTTTCAAAAATGATTTTTTTTTTAATTTTTTTTTTTTCAAAAGTAATTTTTTTTTCAAAAATATATTTTTTTTTCAAAAATATTTTTTTTTCAAAAATATTTTTTTTTTCAAAAATTAATTTTTATTTTTTTCAAAAATATTTTTTTTTTTACATGGGGCGGTCATAATGTTTTGGCTGATCATGGGGTGGTCATAATGTTTTGCTGATCATGGGGTTGTCAGCTTTTGTCACCTCCCACTCTAGTTTTGAACATTTCGCCATTCATTCCTATGGGACCAATTTTGCCGCAAAAACGACGATATTTCGTGGACCATTTGGCGAAACGTTCCACAAAGTAATAGCACACCAATCGGGAAAAATCCGCACGTTTCGGTATATTACTTGTCTCTGTAGTGTGGAAAATGTGGGAGGAGTCTACAAGCATTATCAAGTCTAGCAGATGAAGTCACATGCATTTGGGGTGTCTCAGCATCTTGTGTTTACAACCACTGTTTCCTAGCAACATTTCCTTTTGAACATTTTGCCATTCATTCCTATGGGACCAATTTCGCCGCAAAAACAACGATATTTCGTGGACCATTCGGCGAAACGTTCCACAAAGTGATAGCACACCAATCGGGAACAATCCGCACGTTTCGGTATATTACTTGTCTCTGTAGTGTAAAAACTGTGGGAGGAGTCTACAAGCATTATCAAGTCTAGCAGATGAAGTCACATGCATTTGGAGTGTCTCAGCATCTTGTGTTTACAACCACTGTTTCCTAGCAACGCTCATGCCCTGTTTATGCTTCCCAAATACTACTTCATCAAAACTGCCCCATCAGAATTACCCCATCAAAACTGCCCCATCATATTCCTCTATTATAAATCAGTACATGGTGTGTCTGTCCCCTCCCCCGGGCTCTGTAATCAGCTGAGATGCTCCAGCCACCTTCCCCCCCTGTGTATAACAGAAGCTTTGGTAACCATGGCAACAAAACAAACACTAACAGAACACTCTGATTAATGGCTAAAATTTCCTGAAATGACCTCTAAACAAATGGCCGTATTTTAAAAACTATACATCCTACAGCGAAGATCTTTATATTGTGAGAATCACAAGACCCAGACCTAGAGCATCTCAGCTGATTACAGAGCCCGGGGGAGGGGACAGACACACCATGTACTGATTTATAATAGAGGAATATGATGGGGCAGTTTTGATGGGGTAATTCTGATGGGGCAGTTTTGATGAAGTAGTATTTGGGAAGCATAAACAGGGCATGAGAGTTGCTAGGAAACAGTGGTTGTAAACACAAGATGCTGAGACACTCCAAATGCATGTGACTTCATCTGCTAGACTTGATAATGCTTGTAGACTCCTCCCACAGTTTTTACACTACAGAGACAAGTAATATACCGAAACGTGCGGATTGTTCCCGATTGGTGTGCTATCACTTTGTGGAACGTTTCGCAGAATGGTCCACGAAATATCGTTGTTTTTGCGGCGAAATTGGTCCCATAGGAATGAATGGCAAAATGTTCAAAAGGAAATGTTGCTAGGAAACAGTGGTTGTAAACACAAGATGCTGAGACACCCCAAATGCATGTGACTTCATCTGCTAGACTTGATAATGCTTGTAGACTCCTCCCACATTTTCCACACTACAGAGACAAGTAATATACCGAAACGTGCGGATTTTTCCCGATTGGTGTGCTATTACTTTGTGGAACGTTTCGCCGAATGGTCCACGAAATATCGTCGTTTTTGCGGCAAAATTGGTCCCATAGGAATGAATGGTGAAATGTTCAAAACTAGAGTGGGAGGTGACAAAAGCTGACAACCCCATGATCAGCAAAACATTATGACCACCCCATGATCAGCCAAAACATTATGACCGCCCCATGTAAAAAAAAAAATATTTTGTATAGTATGTCTGTGAAATATTAAAAATGAAGGCACGGTCGCAGTTTAGAAATTGCCCTTCAAATTTGGAGGGGGCTAGAGTGTAGTTTCAATGAATGTCAATGGACGGCGTGAGTAACAAACAAATGGTCATATTGTGAAAACTATCAGGACTATGGCTTAGCCGTGGACATGTTTAGTGGCAGCAGGGATAGCTGAACGTTTTGATATAAGATTTGTGTAGGTGGGCTTGAAAATGAGGGAGTGGCGGCAGTTTAGAAATCATGTTCTGATTTTTCAGCTTTTGTCATCTCCCACTCTAGTTTCCCCATTCATTCCTATGGGACCAATTTCGCCGCAAAAATGACGATATTTTGTGAACCATTCGGCGAAACGTTCCACAAAGTAATAGCACACCATTCGGGAACAATCCGCACGTTTCGGTATATTACTTGTCTATGTAGTGTAAAAACTGTGGGAGGAGTTAGGGTGGTAAATTTGGCTATAATAATAAGAATAATATATATGTGAGATAACAGTAAGTGGTCTTGCTATGCAAGAACACTTAATAATATATATGTGAGATAACAGTAAGTGGTCTTGCTATGCAAGAACACTTAATAACTAGAAAAGGTACAATTTCTGGGGAAATTGTGAAAAGTGTTCTTGCCTCTACAACTGGAGTGGGCGGAGTAACTGGGTGGGGTGGAGTGGCTTGAGTAACTGTGAAAAGTGTTAAAAAGCTTAATATTTTAAAAAGTATAAATAGTAGTAAAAAAGTTCCATCATTCGCTGAAAGAGCTGAACATTTTTTTCAAAAGTAATTTTTTTTTTCAAAAATGAATTTTTTTTAATCAAAAATGATTTTTTTTTCTTCAAAAATGATTTTTTTTTTCAAAAGTAATTTTTTTTTTCAAAGGTAATTTTTTTTTTCAAAAATGAATTTTTTTATTTCAAAAATAATTTTTTTTTCAAAATTATTATTTTTTTTAAAGTAATTTTTTTTTCAAAAATAATTTTTTTTTTTCAAAAATATTTTTTTTTTTCAAATATATTTTTTTTTCAAAAATAATTTTTTTTTAAAAGAAATTTTTATTTCAAAAATATTTTTTTTTTTCAAAAATAATTTTTTTTTTCAAAAATATTTTTTTTTTCAAAAATTTTTTTTTTTTTTCAAAAATTTTTTTTTTTTTACATGGGGCGGTCATAATGTTTTGGCTGATCATGGGGTGGTCATAATGTTTTGGCTGATCATGGGGTTGTCAGCTTTTGTCACCTCCCACTCTAGTTTTGAACATTTCGCCATTCATTCCTATGGGACCAATTTTGCCGCAAAAACGACGATATTTCGTGGACCATTCGGCGAAACGTTCCACAAAGTAATAGCACACCAATCGGGAAAAATCCGCACGTTTCGGTATATTACTTGTCTCTGTAGTGTGGAAAATGTGGGAGGAGTCTACAAGCATTATCAAGTCTAGCAGATGAAGTCACATGCATTTGGGGTGTCTCAGCATCTTGTGTTTACAACCACTGTTTCCTAGCAACATTTCCTTTTGAACATTTTGCCATTCATTCCTATGGGACCAATTTCGCCGCAAAAACAACGATATTTCGTGGACCATTCGGCGAAACGTTCCACAAAGTGATAGCACACCAATCGGGAACAATCCGCACGTTTCGGTATATTACTTGTCTCTGTAGTGTAAAAACTGTGGGAGGAGTCTACAAGCATTATCAAGTCTAGCAGATGAAGTCACATGCATTTGGAGTGTCTCAGCATCTTGTGTTTACAACCACTGTTTCCTAGCAACGCTCATGCCCTGTTTATGCTTCCCAAATACTACTTCATCAAAACTGCCCCATCAGAATTACCCCATCAAAACTGCCCCATCATATTCCTCTATTATAAATCAGTACATGGTGTGTCTGTCCCCTCCCCCGGGCTCTGTAATCAGCTGAGATGCTCCAGCCACCTTCCCCCCCTGTGTATAACAGAAGCTTTGGTAACCATGGCAACAAAACAAACACTAACAGAACACTCTGATTAATGGCTAAAATTTCCTGAAATGACCTCTAAACAAATGGCCGTATTTTAAAAACTATACATCCTACAGCGAAGATCTTTATATTGTGAGAATCACAAGACCCAGACCTAGAGCATCTCAGCTGATTACAGAGCCCGGGGGAGGGGACAGACACACCATGTACTGATTTATAATAGAGGAATATGATGGGGCAGTTTTGATGGGGTAATTCTGATGGGGCAGTTTTGATGAAGTAGTATTTGGGAAGCATAAACAGGGCATGAGAGTTGCTAGGAAACAGTGGTTGTAAACACAAGATGCTGAGACACTCCAAATGCATGTGACTTCATCTGCTAGACTTGATAATGCTTGTAGACTCCTCCCACAGTTTTTACACTACAGAGACAAGTAATATACCGAAACGTGCGGATTGTTCCCGATTGGTGTGCTATCACTTTGTGGAACGTTTCGCAGAATGGTCCACGAAATATCGTTGTTTTTGCGGCGAAATTGGTCCCATAGGAATGAATGGCAAAATGTTCAAAAGGAAATGTTGCTAGGAAACAGTGGTTGTAAACACAAGATGCTGAGACACCCCAAATGCATGTGACTTCATCTGCTAGACTTGATAATGCTTGTAGACTCCTCCCACATTTTCCACACTACAGAGACAAGTAATATACCGAAACGTGCGGATTTTTCCCGATTGGTGTGCTATTACTTTGTGGAACGTTTCGCCGAATGGTCCACGAAATATCGTCGTTTTTGCGGCAAAATTGGTCCCATAGGAATGAATGGCGAAATGTTCAAAACTAGAGTGGGAGGTGACAAAAGCTGACAACCCCATGATCAGCCAAAACATTATGACCACCCCATGATCAGCCAAAACATTATGACCGCCCCATGTAAAAAAAAAAATATTTTGTATAGTATGTCTGTGAAATATTAAAAATGAAGGCACGGTCGCAGTTTATAAATTGCCCTTCAAATTTGGAGGGGGCTAGAGTGTAGTTTCAATGAATGTCAATGGACGGCGTGAGTAACAAACAAATGGTCATATTGTGAAAACTATCAGGACTATGGCTTAGCCGTGGACATGTTTAGTGGCAGCAGGGATAGCTGAACGTTTTGATATAAGATTTGTGTAGGTGGGCTTGAAAATGAGGGAGTGGCGGCAGTTTAGAAATCATGTTCTGATTTTTCAGCTTTTGTCATCTCCCACTCTAGTTTCCCCATTCATTCCTATGGGACCAATTTCGCCGCAAAAATGACGATATTTTGTGAACCATTCGGCGAAACGTTCCACAAAGTAATAGCACACCATTCGGGAACAATCCGCACGTTTCGGTATATTACTTGTCTATGTAGTGTAAAAACTGTGGGAGGAGTTAGGGTGGTAAATTTGGCTATAATAATAAGAATAATATATATGTGAGATAACAGTAAGTGGTCTTGCTATGCAAGAACACTTAATAATATATATGTGAGATAACAGTAAGTGGTCTTGCTATGCAAGAACACTTAATAACTAGAAAAGGTACAATTTCTGGGGAAATTGTGAAAAGTGTTCTTGCCTCTACAACTGGAGTGGGCGGAGTAACTGGGTGGGGTGGAGTGGCTTGAGTAACTGTGAAAAGTGTTAAAAAGCTTAATATTTTAAAAAGTATAAATAGTAGTAAAAAAGTTCCATCATTCGCTGAAAGAGCTGAACATTTTTTTCAAAAGTAATTTTTTTTTTCAAAAATGAATTTTTTTTAATCAAAAATGATTTTTTTTTCTTCAAAAATGATTTTTTTTTTCAAAAGTAATTTTTTTTTTCAAATGTAATTTTTTTTTTCAAAAATGAATTTTTTTATTTCAAAAATAATTTTTTTTTCAAAATTATTATTTTTTTTAAAGTAATTTTTTTTTCAAAAATAATTTTTTTTTTTCAAAAATATTTTTTTTTTTCAAATATATTTTTTTTTCAAAAATAATTTTTTTTTTAAAAGAAATTTTTTTTTCAAAAATATTTTTTTTTTTCAAAAATAATTTTTTTTTTCAAAAATATTTTTTTTTTCAAAAATTTTTTTTTTTTTTCAAAAATATTTTTTTTTTTACATGGGGCGGTCATAATGTTTTGGCTGATCATGGGGTGGTCATAATGTTTTGGCTGATCATGGGGTTGTCAGCTTTTGTCACTTCCCACTCTAGTTTTGAACATTTCGCCATTCATTCCTATGGGACCAATTTCGCCGCAAAAACGTCATTTCGTGGACCATTCGGCAAAACATTCCACAAAGTAATAACACACCAATCAGGAACAATCCGCTCGTTTCGGTATATTATTTGTCTCTGTAGTGTGAAAACTGTGGGAGGAGTCTACAAGCATTATCAAGTCTAGCAGATGAAGTCACATGCATTTGGAGTGTCTCAGCATCTTGTGTTTACAACCACTGTTTCCTAGCAACGCTCATGCCCTGTTTATGCTTCCCAAATACTGCTTCATCAAAACTGCCCCATCAGAATTACCCCATCAAAACTGCCCCATCATATTCCTCTATTATAAATCAGTACATGGTGTGTCTGTCCCCTCCCCCGGGCTCTGTAATCAGCTGAGATGCTCCAGCCACCTTCCCCCCTGTGTATAACAGAAGCTTTGGTAACCATGGCAACAAAACAAACACTAACAGTACACTCTGATTAATGGCTAAAATTTCCTGAAATGACCTCTAAACAAATGGCCGTATTTTAAAAACTATACATCCTACAGCGAAGATCTTTATATTGTGAGAATCACAAGACCCAAACCTAGATTTTGATGTATAGTATGTCTGTGAAATATTAAAAATGAAGGCACGGTCGCAGTTTAGAAATTGCCCTTCAAATTTGGAGGGGGCTAGAGTGTAGTTTCAATGAATGTCAATGGACGGCGTGAGTTACAAACAAATGGTCATATTGTGAAAACTATCAGGACTATGGCTTAGCCGTGGACATGTTTAGTGGCAGCAGGGATAGCTGAACGTTTTGATATAAGATTTGTGTAGGTGGGCTTGAAAATGAGGGAGTGGCGGCAGTTTAGAAATCATGTTCTGATTTTTCAGCTTTTGTCATCTCCCACTCTAGTTTCCCCATTCATTCCTATGGGACCAATTTCGCCGCAAAAATGACGATATTTTGTGAACCATTCGGCGAAACGTTCCACAAAGTAATAGCACACCATTCGGGAACAATCCGCACGTTTCGGTATATTACTTGTCTATGTAGTGTAAAAACTGTGGGAGGAGTTAGGGTGGTAAATTTGGCTATAATAATAAGAATAATATATATGTGAGATAACAGTAAGTGGTCTTGCTATGCAAGAACACTTAACTACAAAACCACTCCCATTATTAGACTGACTCAGCACAGAGGAACAAACAGTGATTTTTTCAGAATATCAAAAGGTAGGAATCTGCAACAAAGTTTGCTAACATCCCTGCAATGTACATAGATCACCCAGAAGGGAATGTTTTTTCTCAACAAAAGTGGAGTTACGCTTTAACAAAATCTGCTATTTGATTTGTTCTTGAGCATAATTCTACTTTTTGCTTTGCTTTTGGTACTAATCTTTGATTATCCCCTCCAACTTTCCTTGACTATATTCACGTCTCCCTTTTGATTCTTCTGGGTTAAATATAACCTTAGCTCGTCCAAATACTCTATGCATCCTAGCTTGCCCTTGCAGAGAAAATACCTTCTTTTTTAAGACAAGATAATCTGGTTCTTAGCTATACAGCATCCTCAAATGGTGCATACTAAAGGTAAAGTATGACTCGACATTGGTCATCTGTTCATAATAGCAGCCTTACCCTTAAACTTACAAAAGAATAGAAAATTCAGTTAAATGCAAAGCCTATCTGAGATAGGCGCAGAAGCTGCCAACATTGGCCCAATTGGCTCTTTAGCACGACCAGTGTAAACAAGAGACAAAAAAACAAAATTAAACTCCTGGTGCCCAAGTTTGCAAGCTCTTGTATATTTTCAAGTGCTAAAACTAGAAAAAGTAATAGAAACATAAGAGCACATTTGTAAAACATGGCAGCGTTAGCAGATCTAGTATACAATGTGGATAAACATTCCTATTGTAGACCAGAAAAGTAAAATATAAATAAATGAAAATGTACTAAAGGGGATTTTGTGTCCTTCCCTTGAGAATCACTGTCTGTAATCTACGACAGCTGTTTTTGTTCAATTTCTATCCTAACAAGGATATGCAAGAAAACGAACAATCGGTGGCTGTCTCACATTAAAATCACTAATGATTTTATACATCCAAATTTCCCAGACTTTCCCAGAATTCTGATCTCGTTGTTTATGTGCAGCTCCTGTGCAGGGTCAAGTGGAGGATGGGAAATGTGTGGGAAAATGACTTCTGTTCTACCTTGTGACTGTAACCTTGTCACTTAATGTCAGAGCTTTTAAACAAAAATTTTATTCTGATTTGAACTTTTTGACCCAGTTTCCCAATTTTCAAATCAGATCTGCATTTCCTTCATGGTTATCTGCTAAAATTGATAGGTTTTGCCCCAGGATTGAATATAAAAATGTTTGTGGTAAGCAAATTTGAAATTTATGCATCCAGATATTTAAAAAATTCTTGGAAATGTTGAGAGCTGTACCGCCATAAATGAACCATTGCTATATATTTGATTTTTGTTGGCAAGATTATATATATGGTTATATATATGGTCATTATATATCAGTGTTTATTATGACTATTTGCTAAAGTGCCAGAATATTGATCCAACAGTTTAAAATAAAGCTACGGTTTTGATTTAGGGATAAACTATGTAGGTTGCAGGGAAAGTCATTGCAACAGCTGGCTTACCCTGAGTGTTATGTGGGATGGTCTGTCTGTTTTAAAGACATGATCATGCCTGGAACTAGGATGCAAAAGAAAGGAAAATCTTTAAATAAAGATAGTTTTCTTTTAAATACTGTTTGTTCTTTTAAATGAGGCACTTAGACAATAGGCTTTGATATTTACCTCTAAAATGCCCCTTTGCTTCAAAGTCTCAAATACAGTATGTGTGGGGTTGTACCTGTAAGACATGGCATCTCTGCAAACTTATACAGTATATACAGTATAGCTGGGTATAGCTCAGTTACTATAATTCACTATATTACCAAAAGTATTGATACGCCTGTCTTTACACGCACATGAATGGTAATGGCATACCAGTCTGCAGTGTGCAGGCCAGTCAAGTCCACCACAAACTTTCTCGTTCATGTCTTTATGGACCTTGCTTTGTGCACTGGTCCAAATCATTGGGTAGAGGGGGAGTTATGGTGTGGGGTTGTTTTTCAGGGATTGGGCTTGGCAACTTAGTTCCAGTGAAGGGAACTCTTAAGGCATGGAGGAACTTTACTGGCTTTACTGGCTTTTACATGTACATGAACATGTACATGACAGTCTTAGTCCGTAAGGTTCAATATTGAGTTGACCCACCCTTTGCAATTATAAAAGCCACAACTTTTCTAGGAAGTCTATGGGAATGTTTGACCATTCTTCCAGAAGTGCATTTGTGAGGTCAGGCACTGATGTGGACGAGAAGGCCTGGCTCACAGTCTTTGCTCTAATTCATCCCAAAGGTGTTGTATTCGGTTGACGTCAGAACTCTGTGCAGGCCACTCAATTTCCTCCACCCCAAACTCACTCAAACATGTCTTTATGGACTGTGTTTGTGCAACAAAGTTGGGAGCATGAAATTGTCCAAAATGTCTTGTTATGCTAACGCCTTAAGAGTTCCCTTCCCTGGAACTAAGGGGCCAAAGCCCAACCCCTGAAAAACAAACCCACACCTTAATCCCTCCTCCACCAAAACCACAGAGACCTGACCTGAACCCTATAAAACACCTTTTGAATTAATTAGAGCAAAGACTGTGAGCCAGGCCTTCTTGTCCACATCAGTGCCTGACCTCACAAATGCGCTTTTGGAAAAATGGTCAAACATTCCCATAGACACACTCCTAAACCTTGTGGACAGCCTTTCCAGAAGAGTTGAAGCTTTTATAGCTGCAAAGGGTGTGCCAACTCAATATTAAACCCTACAGACTAAGACTGGGATGCCAATAAAGTTTATGTGCGTGTAAAGGCAGGCATCCAAATACTTTTGGTAATATAGTGTATGATTGATATGTATAAGCACAAAATGAAATATGCATACAAACTTTACAAGTGCCCTTGTACAACATGCTGTAGTATGAGAAGTCAGTGGCTTCTTAAAAGCTAGACCATACTCAAAGGGTGCAGGTGTCCTGTCATGTGTAAGAGTGTATGTAATATCACTATTGTACGTGGCTTTCAGCTTTCAAACCTTTTGTCTGAACTTGTTTTCAGAGCAAACCTTGAGCTCATCCCTACTCATAAATAGTACCAGTGGTATCTCTGAAGAGTTTCTACTTGCTATAATTTTTTTCAATTGACACAAACTTACAGTGAGGTGATTTACACAAATAATAATAATAATGACTAAGGCCTCTACAAGAGGCTGAAATGTGTCAATCTTTTACAAGGAATTGAATTCCTTTTTATGTCTTAACTGGTTCCCGATTGGCGCACGCTGATGTTCGTCGGCAGAATGGCACGGCTGGGCAAATGGGCGTACCCGTATGTCCCTTTGAATTTGCCGCCATGCCATTGCATGCGTGCCGGCAGCGGTGCGCGCACACCAGCCGGGAGCTCCGTGAGTTGGGTCGTGGGTCCCACGGACTCAATCGCCGTGGGGATACCTGTGATCGAGATGTAATGTAATCAAGCACCTCCCCATTCTGCCTAGTGACAGTGTCACTGATCTCTGCTCCCTGTGATCGGGAGCAGAGATCAGTGACATGTCACATGTAGCCATGCCCCCCCACAGTTAGTAACACTCCCCAGGACATACCGTATTTATCGGCGTATAACACGCACAGGCGTATAACACGCACATTCATTTTAAGAGGGAAGTTTCAGGAAAAAAAACTTACATTTTAAATAAGGAACTTTGAAGCAAAAAAAGGGTCAGTGCCCATCTGCAGCCTCACAAGTGCCATCAATGCAGCCTCATCAGTCCACATCAATGCAGCCTCACTCATCAGTCCACATCAATGCAGCCTCACTCATCAGTCCACATCAATGCAGCAGCCTCACCATTGCCTTTAATGCAGTCTTCAATGCAGCCTCACCATTGCCTTCAATGCAGCAGCCTCACCATTGCTATCAGTGCAGCCTGATTGATGCCCATCTGCAGCCTAGAGGGAACAGGGAGGGACGAGCGTCGACAGATTACATACAGTGAGAATCTCCTATGATAGACAGAACAGTGGTCCAATGGCGGCCCAGGAGACAGGACTTGCTATTACAGAGGCCGCCAAGTAAAAAGGAGATTCTCACTGTATGTAATGTGATGGCGCTCATCCTGCTCCCCTCCCTGTCCCCTCCGAGGCAGCTAAAATTGAAGTATTGGCGTATAACACGCACATGGTATTTGCACCTGATTTTCATGGTGAAAAAGTTATACGCCAATAAATACAGTACTTAACCCCTCCCTAGCCCCCTAGTGGTTAACCCCTTCACTTCCAGTGTCATTTACACAGGAATCAGTGCATTTGTATAACACTGATTGCTGTATAAATGACAATGGTCCCAAAAATGTGTAAAAATGTCCGATGTGTCCACCATAATGTCGCAGTCATGATAAAAATCGCTGATCGCCAACATTACTAGTAAAAAAAAAAAAGAATAATGCCATAAAACTATCCCATATTTTGTAAACGCTATAACTTTTGTGCAAACCAATCAATAAACGCTTGCGATTTTTTTTTTACCAAAAATATGTAGAAGAATACGTATTGGCCTAAACTGAGGGAAAAAAATGTTTTTTAAAATATTTTTTGGGGATATTTATTACAGCAAAAAGTAAAAAATAATGTGTTTTTTTTTTCAAAATTGGCACAAATTTTTTGTTTATAGCGCAAAAAATAAAAGTTGCAGAGGTGATCAAATACCACCAAAAGAAAGCTCTATTTGTGGGAAAAAAATAATTTTGTTTGGGAGCCACATCGCACGACCGCACAATTGTCAGTTAAAGCGACGCAGTGCCAAATCACAAAAAAGGCACTGGTCAGGAAGGGGGTAAATTCTTCTGGGGCTGAAGTGGTTAAAGGAGGAATAAAATCATTCCTTTAATTTCAAGATGCTTTGGTGGCGGACTCTCACTTCTTCAGTGAACTAACAAATGGCAAGTATCATGTGAGTCTGGGCACATGTGTCTGGATCTCATTCTACTCATATGGGATTTTGGGATAGCAGCACTTTTACCTCTTGTTTGGCTTATTTACACAATTAGGTTCCTAGACAGTGCCATCAAATATCAAGCAAACAAATGAAAAACTTGGTGCACAAGACACGGTTGGAACCCCTATTGGGTCTATTATAGACAGACTAATTATGTATATGAAAAATACATTTTATTTCAAGTACAAATAGACATAGATATATATAACAATGATGACTTCATACAGTTTAAAAACAAAGTGCATGGTACCCAATCTCACAACTGTATGTGAACACACTGCCCTGGGGATAGGTGGGCTAGTGGTGATGCATACTGGCATAGACACCTAAAAGATTTTTATTTTTTCAATCCAGAAGAAAAACACAGTAGGATAAAACAACATACATTGTGATAAATGCCAATGCAATGGAGATGTGAGGAAATAAACATTCAGCAACGCGACCCAGTTAGTTAGTTAGATGTCCTATGTTAGCGATGAGATAGTCATCTCAGATACCTCCCCGGCATTTCAGCCATGAATTAGAGCCATGAGGGGAGCGGTAGCGGGAGAGTAAAGAAGTCATCCCTGCCCCTGGCACCCCTAATGGGATCAACCTGTGCCAAGGCGAGACACCCCCCAAACACTGCCACGGCCCCACCTCGAAACCATCAAAAGGAAAAAAAAACTGGGGAGAGTTGACATATGGTAACCTCTACTGGGAGACTAGATAGACTTAAAAGTTTACATTGCTGCTAAAAAAAGTAAAAAAAGAATGGCACATCTCCAAAAGTCAAGCTATTTGAAGGAAGGTGAGAAGGAGAGAGGAGAAGAGAACAGAAGGAAAAGAAGGAGAGAAGTATGTGCCAAACCTTAGGTTGTAGATGAATGTTGGCTGGGGAGAACACCGGGAGTAAGTGAAACATCCAGAAATAGGGCCCAAAGTTCCCAAACATTTTCAAATTTCTGGGTTGTGTCCGCTAGAATACTTGCTAATTTTTCTTGGGATATAATCCAAGAAATCTTGCATTGTGGTGCCGCTAAAAAATCTTGGGCTGTTTCCAGGCCCTGGCAATAGTGAGCTTTGCTCCTAGCAGAATACAGTGGATCAGTTTTTGTTAAGGCTTGGTGATTGGTGGGATATGGGCAGTGGGGAGTAGGGCAACTGATGGGTGCCTAGGGAACATACATTTGTTAACCGTGGATATAAGGTTAAAATATTTTTTCCAGAATGATCTAATTCTGGGACAATCCCACCAGATATGCGCCATTGAGCCCCGGAGTTGACAGCCCCTGAAGCACAGTGGGTCCGCTGAGGGTCAATTGACACAAGTCTAGTGAGGGTTAGGTACCATCTAGTTAGTACCTTTACTTTGGTATCAATCAGGAAAATGTTTAGGATTCCTTTGAAGGATTTGGAACATGCTGCCTGCCAGGTTTCCAGGTCCCACTTGTATTGGAAGTCAGCCTCCCAGGTTGTCATGTAGGAGAATTTGTCTGTCGGGAGAGTGAGTGACGAATAGATTACAGAGATGCCTCCACTTTGCTCCATGGCCTGACCTCACCAGAGTTCATAAGCTGTAAATTTGGGTGGAAGTGGTTTGTCCATCCATAATTTGTATAGGAAGTGTGATATTTACCTAAATCTGAACCTTTCAGTCCAGGAGTTCTAATTTGCTGATACAGTGGCGAAAGGGTGAAGGGTCCCTTGGAGGTGAAAAAGTGTCCTATACGGTACAGGCCTTTGTCCAGCCACCATTTGAAAGATTTAATATCCCGACCAGGGGGAAAATCCGGATTGTGAAATAAGTGAGCAAGAGGATGTCCTGTCAACACCAGAGCTGGCAGGTTTCGGAGGTTGTCCCATAGGGTGAATGAGTGGGATAAAATAGGGGCTAGAATTGAAAGTTGGTTTTTCTGGGGGCACCAAAGTAAGAAGTCCAGGGTGAAGCGAGGAACTGCCTGTCTTTCTATTTGGACCAAATCTGTTTTTTTAAATCTGGATATATTGTGGAGAGTTTGACCAGTCTGGCAGCTAAGTAGTATTTGTGCAAATATGGTAATCCGAGACCTCCCTTTTGCCTGTGAAAGTATAAAGTGTGTTGAGGGATTCTATATCCTGAGTTTCCCAACACAAATTTGAGTATCTTACTTTGAAACAATCTTAGGCGATCCTTCCTGATGGGGATGGGGAGGGAACAAAATAAGTATAGAATTCTTGGGAGTAAAGGGCAACCTTGTGGCTATGTCTATCGGATTTGACTAATAACCTTGTAAAGGAATGTGAGCCTTTAGCTGGGAATAGAGGGTGTGCATCAGCCCCATGAAGCGCTGACCAAAACCACAACGCTCCAAGAGGGAGAATATGTAAGGCACAGAGACACAGAGTCAAGGGCTTTCTGCAAATCAAGTGCGAGGAGTAGACCCTGTTTTGGCCCCCTATCCCAATTAGTTTGAATTCGTTTGCAGTCTTGATACAATGTCAATTACTCGTCTTACTTGGTCGTGATCCTGTCTATCCGGAATAAAGCCCACCTGATCTTTATGGATATATCTACTAATAAAGGAGGTGAGACGGTTGGCCAGAATTTTGGTTAATATTTTAAGGTCATTGTTTATGAGGGAAATTGAACTATAATTGCTGACTTCTTCAGGATTTTTGTGTGGTTTGGGTATGACCGTGATGTATGCTGTGTTGAGTTGGGTGCCTAGGGGGACACTCTGTGTTTTGGCATTAAAACATTTTGTCATGTGCAGGGCTAGGGTGCCTGCAAAGGCCTTGTAGTAGGAGATGGAAAGGCTATCTGGGCCAGGGGCTGAGCCCTTTTTGAGGCCCTTGATGACTTCCATCACCTCCTCCTCCATGAAGGCTGCCTCCAAGAGATTTCTGTGTTTAGTATCTAGGGATGGAATGGGAAGGCCATTGAGAAACCTGGATATAGAGTCTCTATTGGTCTGTGAAGGGGAGTTATAGATTTTGAGTAGAAGTCCTGGAATTCCTCGAGTATCTTGGTAGGGCTGGCTGTGGGCTCCTGGCCAACAATGCGGATCTTGGGCATGGTGGGGACCCTTGTTCGAGGGGGATAATTTGGCAGCTAGTGACAGACCTATCCTGTCTTTGTGTGTAAAATTTGTTGCTGCTCCAGTGTATGGATTTCTCTGCTTTTGTCGTAAGGGCTAAGTTAAGTTCCAATCTGACTTTGTCTATTTGGGCTATTGGGGTGTTGGAGGTATTCTTTTGTGTTGAGCCTGTTGAGGGCTGCATAAGTCTTCTCTAATCATTCAATGTCAGCCTTTAGTTCCCTCTTGATTTGGGTGGCAATCTGGATAATCTTGCCTCTGATAAAGGCCTTATGGGCAGCCCAGAAAGATTCAGCTGAGATTCCCTCCACATTATTAAGCTTGAAGTATTCCTGAATAGGGATGAGCCCGATGTTCGAGTCGAACGTAAGTGAACAGCAAACAATATGCGATGTTTGCGGCAAATTCGAAAGCTGCTGGAACACCGTTAAAGTCTATGGGACACTAACATGAAAAATCAAAAGTGCTCATTTTAAAGGCTTGTATGCAAGTTTTTGTCATAAAAAGTGTTTGGGGACCTGGGTCCTGCCCCAGGGGACATGTATCAATGCAAATTTTTTTTTTAAAAACGTCCTTTTTTTCGGGAGCGGTGATTTTTTTAATGCTTAAAGTGAAACAATAAAAATTAAATATTCCTTTAAATATTGTGTCTGGGCGTGTCTATAGTATGCCTGTAAAGTGGTGCATTTTTCCTGTGTTTAGAACAGTACCGCAGCAAAATGACATTTCTAAAGGAGAAATTGTCTTTTAAAACTGATCGCGGCTGTAATGAATTGTCGGGTCTCGGCAATATAGATAAAACTCATTGAAAAAAAGAGCATGGGTTCCCCCCAGTCCATTACCAAGCCCTTTGGGTCTGGTATGAATATTAAGGGGAACCCTGAACCAAAGTTTTAAAAAAAAATTGCGTGGGGGCCCCCCTAAAATCCATACTAAGCCCTTCAGGTCTGATATGGAAATTAAGGTGAACCCTGTGCCAAACTTAAAAAAAAATGGCATAGGGATCCCCCTCAAAATCCATACCAGACCCTTCAGGTCTGGTATGGATTTTAAGGGAACCCTGCGCCATAATTAAAAAAAAAAATGGTGTAGGGGTCCCACCCAAAATACATACCAGACCCTTATCCGAGCACACAACCTGGCTGCAGGAAAAGAGCAAAGCACCTTGTCCCCATGTTGATGGGGACAAGGGCCTCATTAACACAACCCCTGCCTTGGTTGTGGGGGTCTTTGGGCGGGGGGCTTATCGGAATCTGGAAGCCCCCTTTAACAAGGGGACCCCCAGATCCTGGCCATGTAAATTGGTAATAGGGTACATTTTTTTTTAGTCCATCGGGCGGCATGATAGAAGATGAATGGACATCGCTGGACATTTTTTTTTTTTTTAATAAAGGACTTGTCCCAAGCTGTCCCTTGTCTTTTTTACCATTTTTGACACTTTTTTTGTGAAATGGTAGGGGTATGATGTACCCCATTACCAATTCACATAGGGGGGTGGGATCTGGGGGTCCTCTTGTTAAAGGGTGCTTACAGATTCCGATAAGCCCCCCACCCACATACCCCCACAACCACCGGGCAAGGATTGTGGGGATGAGGCCCTTGTCCCCATCAACATGGAGACAAGGTGCTTTGGGGTCAGACCCAAAAGCACCCTCCCCATGTTGAGGGCATGTGGCCTGGTTCGGTTAAGGAGGGGGGCGCTCTCTCATCCCCCCTCGTTTCCTGTGGCCTGCCAGGTTGCATGCTCAGATAAGGGTCTGGTATAGATTTTGGGGGGACCCCTATGCCATTTTTTTTAAATTTGGCACAGGGTTTACCTTAATTTCCATATCAGACCTGAAGGGCCTGGTATGGATTTTAGGGAGACCCCCATGCAATTTTTAATTTTTAAATTTTGGTTCGGGGTTCCCCTTAATATTCATACCAGACCCAAAGGACCTGCTAATGGACTGGGGGGGACCCATGCTCTTTTTTTCAATGACTTTTATCTATATTGCCGAGACCCGACAATTCATTACAGCCGCTATCAGTTTTAAATGACAATTTTTCCTATAGAAATTTCATTTTGCTGCGGTACTGTTCTAACACGGGAAAAATATGCCACTTTACAGGCATACTATAGACACCCCCCAGGCATGATATTTAAAGGAATATTTTATTTTTTTTGTTTCATTTACGCATTAAAAAAAATCACCGCTCCCGAAAAACAGCCGTTTTTAACCACTTAACAACCGGCCCATAGCCGAATGACGGCTGCAGGGCGGTTGCTTAACTCTGGGAGGACGTACTATGACGTCCTCCTGGAATTCCCCTCTCGCGTCCCCCTGGGGCGCGCACCTGAGCACATCCGTGACGGATCCCGGTAAATGGCCGCTGATCGCGGCCGTTTACCATGTGATCGCGCCGTCAAATGACGGCGTGATCACATGTAAACAGACCGGCGTCATCTGATGACGCCGGTTCCTCTCCTCCCCTCCTGTGTTCCGATCGGTACACTGTGGAGGAGAGGAAGATGGATGGATGGCTGCAGCGCTGTGGGCTGGATGTGTAGTGCCCACAGCGCTGCACAGAGACATCCAGCCATCCATCCATCCATGCTCAGCCATCCCTTCTGCTGTGCAATACTCTGCAAAGCCCACATTACTCTGCAATACCCCCATAATACTCTGCAAAGCCCACATTACTCTGCAATACCCCCATAATACTCTGCAATACCCCCATAATACTCTGCAAAGCCCACATTACTCTGCAATACCCCCACAATACTCTGCAAAGCCCACATTACTCTGCAATACCCCCACAATACTCTGCAATACCCCACATTACTCTGCAATACCCCTACAATACTCTGCAATACCCCCACAATACTCTGCAAAGCCCTGCCATACCCCGCCATACTCCGCCATACCCCGCCATACTCCGCCATACTCTGCCATACCCCGCCATACTCCGCAATACCCCGCAATACTCCGCAATACCCCGCAATACCCCGCCATACTCCGCAATACCCCGCCATACTCCGCAATACCCCGCAATACCCCGCCATACCCCGCCATACTCCGCAATACCCCACCATACTCCACAATACCCCGCCATACTCCGCAATACCCCGCCATACTCCGCAATACCCCGCAATACTCCGCAATACCCTGCCATACCCCGCCATACTCCGCAATACCCTGCCATACTCCGCAATACCCCGCCATACTCCACAATACCCCGCAATACCCCGCCATACCCCGCCATACTCCGCAATACCCCGCCATACTCCACAATACCCCGCCATACTCCGCAATACCCCCCCATACTCCGCAATACCCCGCCATACTCTGCAATACCCCGCCATACCCAGCCATACACAGCCATGCTCAGCCATGCTCGGCTGTACTCGGCCTCTGTATGTGGCCAGGCTGTGGAAGTCTCACACATGTGGTATCGCCGTACTCAGGAGGAGTAGGAGAATCTATTTTGGGGTGTCATTTTTGCTATGTACATGCTATGTGTTAGAAATATTGTATAAATGGACAACTTTGTGTTAAAAAAAAAAATGCGTTTTAACCACTTCCCGCCCGCCGGCCGTCATACAACGTCCTTGACTTTGTGCGGGGATATCTGAATGATGCCTGCAGCTACAGGCATCATTCAGATATCAGCTTTTTCAGCCGGCGATTCCCTACACCATAAGAATGATCATAGTGGCTGTTCCGCTGCTTGATCGTTCTTACGGGAGGCGAGAGGGGATGTCCCCCCCTCCCGCGCTTCTATCGACTCACAGCTACGATCGAAGCTAGGATCTTTTTTTTTTTTTTTTTTTTTTATTTTAGGCTTCCCAGCCTAGAGGTGAGATGTGGGGTCTTATTGACCCCATATCTCACTGTAAAGAGGACCTGTCATGCCATATTCCTATTACAAGGATGTTTACATTCCTTGTAATAGGAATAAAAGTGGTCAAATTTTTTTTTTTTTGGGAAAAAAGCATCAAACTAAAATAAATAAAGTAAAATGAAAAAAATTAAAAAAAAATTAAAATTTTAAAGCGCCCCTGTCCCTGTGTGCTCACATGCAGAAGCGAACGCATACGTAAGTCCCACCCACATATGAAAACGGCCCTAGACCTCCTCTGTAACTCAAAACATGTAACCAGTAAAAAATTTTAAAGCATCGCCTATGGGGATTTTTGAGTAGTAAAGTTTGGCGCCATTCCACAAGCGCATGCAATTTTGAAGGGTGACATGTTGGGTATCTATTTACTTGGCGTAACTTCATCTTTCACATTATGCAAAAACATTGGGCTAACTTTACTGTTTTGGTTTTTGTAAAGCACAAAACAGTTTTTTTTCCAAAAAAAAGCGTTAAAAAAATTGCTGCGCAAATACCATGCAAGATAAAAAGTTGCAACGACCGCCATTGTATTCTCTAGGGTCTTTGCTAAAAAAACATATATAATGTTTTGGGGTTCTATATAATTTTCTAGCTAATAAATGATGATTTTTATATGTAGGAGAGAAATGTCAGAATTGACCTGGGTGCTCCAGAATGCCTGAAGGTGCTCCCCTGCATGTTGGGCCTCTGTATGTGGCCACGCTGTGTAAAAGTCTCACACATGTGGTATCGCCGTACTCAGGAGTAATAGCAGAATGTGTTTTGGGGTGTAATTTGTGGTATGCATATGCGGTCTGTGAGAAATACCTTGCTAATATGACAATTTTGTGGAAAAAAAAAAGTAAAAAAAAAACCTTGATTTTGCAAAGAATTGTGGGAAAAAATGACAACTTCAAAAAACTCATCATGCATCTTTCTAAATACCTTGGAATGTCTTCTTTCCAAAAAGGGGTCATTTGGGGGGTATTTGTACTTTTCTGGCATGTTAGGGTCTCAAGAAATGAGATAGGCCGTCAGTACTTCAGGTGTGATCAATTTTCAGATATTCGCACCATAGCTTTTGGACTCTATAACTTTCAAAAAGACCAAATAATATCCACCGATTTGGGTTATTTTTACCAAAGATATGTAGCGGTATAAATTTTGGCCAAAATATATGAAGAAAAATTACTAATTTGCAAAATATTATAACAGAAATGAAGAAAAATGTATTTTTTTACAGATTTTTCGGTCTTTTTTCTTTTACGGCGCAAAAAATAAAGAACCCAGCGGTGATTAAATACCACCAAAAGAAAGCTCTATTTGTGTGAAAAAAAGGACAAAAATTTCATATAGATACAGTGTTGCATGACTGAGTAATTGTCATTCAAAATGTGAGAGCACCAAAAGCTGAAAATTGGTCTGGTTAGGAAGGGGGTTTAAGTGCCCAGTTGTCAAGTGATTAAAAGAAAAAAATTGCATTGATACATATCCCCTGGGGCAGGACTCAGGTCCCCAAACACTTTTTATGACAATAATTTGCATATAAGCCTTTAAAATTAGCACTTTTGATTTTTTATGTTCATGTCCCATAGATTGTAACGGTGTTTGTGTGTTCTTCCGAATGTTTTGCCTGTTAGGTATGTTCTGGTGCGAATCAAACCGGGGGTGTTCGGCTCATCCCTATTCCTGAAGTGATTTGTTTATTTCCGTGGCTCTGATAGGGCCAGAGAGAATTGATTCATTCAGTCTCCAGTGCCCCCATTTTGTGTTATGAAGGCTAGAACGGATAATCATGACTACAAAAGAGTGGTCCGACAAGGCCGTATCTCTAATTTGATAGTGAAGAACAAGAGGGAGAAGGGATTTGGAAATGAGGATATGATCAATCCTGGCATATGTATTGTGTGGGTGGGAGTAATGAGTGAAGTCCCGTTTGGAGGGGTTCAGTTCCCGCCAGACATCAGCTAGACCCTGGGCGTGGAAGAGCTTGGCTATTTTGTGACTCACCCTGTTCGGTCAGGTCAATTGAGCTTTTTTAAATAGCTTTTTTTTTTTTTTTTTTCTGGTTCCATCAATTAAGGGGTGTGGTTAATTGCTCACAGGTGCCTATTTAACTGGTTGTAGGACTCAGTCTGAGCGTGCTCAGTCTGAAGCTGTGGAACTTGGTGTAAGTGGAGCTGGAATAAGTGGGAGTTAAAAAACCAGAGCTTAAAACAGGAGGTTATAACAGGGGTCATAGTACCTGTGTAGTGTGAGTATCTGAGTGTTGTCTGAGTAGTGTGTGTGGATCGTTAGTACTTGTGTATTGTGTACTGTATACTTGTGTATTGCGAGTGCACGTAGGTCTGTGAGTACCTGTGTATTGTCTTGTTGTGTACCTGTGTATTGTCTTGTTGTGTACCTGTGTATTGTCTTGTTGTGTACCTGTGTATTGTCTTGAGTATTAGTGCCAGGAAGCTAGCTGTTAGGTAATTTGGACAGGGTAAAATCCCCAAATCCTCACTATATTCAATAGGTTCGATGCCCGGCGGGTGTGGAGAGGCGACTCTTTGTACATCTTGCCGCATGTATGCGTTCCTTGATCATCCGATCGAGGGCGAATACTGCTGTGCAAAATGTAAGCACATTGTTTCCCTGGAAGCCCAGGTTCTGAATCTGGGGAAGCAACTGTCAGCACTGAGAAGTCCCTCCATACTAAAGGTGAGCCAGGAACGTACACGGCAGGTGCCGGCAGGGGCCAGCACAGAGGCGGGTGGAGACAAAGAGGTGCAGGCACTAGCAAAGAGTAGATGGGTGACAGTCAGGAGGGGTAGAGGGGGAAGTGCCAGAGAGGCCGATCCAGGACTGGAGCATCCCAATAAGTACGCACCATTGAGTGACATTGGTGAAACCAGTCAGGGACCAGCACTGCTGGAGATGAGGGACTCTCCTAGCTGCCAGGGGAAGAACTCCTCCAGTGAGAGTGGGGGGGCAGCAAAGGGAAAGGAAAGACAGATTCTGGTGGTAGGGGACTCAATTCTTAGAAGGACAGAGAGGGCAATCTGTAACCAAGACCTGAAGCGCCGAACAGTATGTTGTCTACCGGGCGCTCGGGTTCGGCACATCACGGATCTTGTGGACAGATTACTGGCAGGGGCTGGGGAAGACCCGGCTGTCATGGTGCACGTTGGCACCAATGACAAAGTCAGAGGCAGATGGAGTGTCCTAAAGAAAGATTTTAGAGATTTAGGTGCTAAATTGAGGAAAAGGACCTCCAAGGTAGTGTTCTCAGGAATACTACCGGTACATCGAGCCACACCAGAAAGGCAGAGGGAGATTAGGGAAGTAAACAAGTGGCTGAAGAGCTGGTGTAGTAAGGAGGGGTTTGGGTTCCTGGAGGACTGGGCCGACTTCTCAGTCGGTAACCGGTACTATAGAAGGGACGGACTGCACCTAAATGAGGAGGGTGCAGATCTGCTGGGAATGAAGATGGCCAAAAAGTTAGAGGGGTTTTTAAACTAGGCGATGGGGGGAGGGTCCAGAGACAGTGATAGCCAGCGCAGAAGATATTCCAGAGGGTAGTATTGGGGGCATTAGTGGTAGGTTAACCAAAGCACAAAAACACAAGGTGAGTATAGTAGCAAGTCCTAGTTGCAATCTTGAAACACCCAATAGGAGGACAATATGCGACCGGTCTAAACTATGTGGCATGTTCACTAATGCCAGGAGCATGGCGGACAAGATGGGTGAACTAGAGATACTGTTGTACAAGGAGGATTTGGATTTTGTGGGAATTTCAGAGACCTGGTTCAACAGCTCTCATGATTGGCTGGCAAACATTCAAGGGTATACCCTATACCGCAAAGATAGAGAGGGTAAAAAAGGGGGAGGGGTATGCCTATATATCAAGAATAATGTACAAGTGAATGTGAGAGATGACATCACTGAGGGAGCTAGGGAGGAGGTGGAATCTTTATGGGTAGAGCTCCAAAGGGATGAAGCTAAGGGGAAAATAATACTGGGAGTATGCTATAGGCCCCCTAACCTGAGGGAGGAAGTGGAGACGGATCTCCTATCACAAATTGGATTAGCAGCAAGTATGGGAAGTGTTATCATAATGGGGGATTTTAATTATCCAGACATAGACTGGGCGGAGGGAACCGCGCATTCATTTAAGGCTCGCCAGTTCCTTAATGACATTACTGGATCTACTGATTACCAACAATACAGACCTGATCACAGATGTGGAAATACGGGGCAATTTAGGTAACAGCGATCACAGGTCAATTAGTTTCAGTATAAATCACACAAATAGGAAACATGAAGGGAACACAAAGACACTGAATTTCAAAAGAGCCAACTTCCCTAAACTACAAACCTTGCTAAAAGGCATAAATTGGGATAAAATATTAGGAACAAAGAATACGGAGGAGAGATGGGTTTGCTTTAAGAGCATATTAAATAAGGGCATTAGCCAATGTATCCCATTGGGTAATAAATTTAAAAGAGCAAACAAAAATCCTGGATGGCTTAACTCCAATGTAAAAATGCATATAAAAGCAAAGGAGAAGGCCTTCAAATAATACGAGGTTGAGGGATCATCCTCAGCATTCAGACTTTATAAAGAATGCAATAAGAAATGTAAGGGTGCAATTAGGAGGGCTAAGATAGAACATGAAAGACACATAGCGGAGGAGAGCAAAAAAAATCCCAAGAAATTCTTTAAGTATGTAAACAGTAAAAAAGGGAGGACAGACCATATTGGCCCCATAAAGAATGAGGAAGGACATCTGGTTACAAAGGATGGGGAGATGGCAAAGGTATTGAATTTATTCTTCTCCTCAGTCTTCACGAGTGAATCGGGGGGCTTCAGTAACCAAAACTGCAGTGTTTATCCTCATGACACAACACAGGAAGCACCTACATGGTTAACAGAGGACGGAATTAAAATTAGACTTGAGAAACTTAACATTAATAAATCACCGGGACCAGATGGCTTGTATCCGAGGGTACTTAGGGAACTCAGTCAGGTGATTGCCAGACCGTTGTTCCTAATTTTTACAGACAGTCTATTGACTGGAATGGTACCAGCTGATTGGAGAAAAGCCAATGTAGCACCAATATTTAAAAAGGGCCCAAAAATACATCCCTGGGAATTACAGACCAGTTAGCCTAACATCAATAGTATGTAAACTCTTGGAGGGGATGATAAGGGACTATATACAAGATTTTAGTAATAAGAATGATATCATTAGCAGTAATCAGCATGGATTCATGAAGAATCGTTCTTGCCAAACCAATCTATTAACCTTCTATGAGGAGGTAAGTTGCCATCTAGATAAAGGAAGGCCCGTAGACGTGGTGTATCTGGATTTTGCAAAAGCATTTGACACAGTTCCCCATAAACGTTTACTGTACAAAATAAGGTGCGTTGGCATGGACCATAGGGTGAGTACATGGATTGAAAACTGGATACAAGGGCGTGTTCAGAGGGTGGTGATAAATGGGAAGTACTCAGAATGGTCAGGGGTGGGTAGTGGGGTTCCCCAGGGTTCTGTGCTGGGACCAATCCTATTTAATTTGTTCATAAACAACCTGGAGGATGGGATAAACAGTTCAATCTCTGTATTTGCAGACGATACTAAGCTAAGCAGGGCAATAACTTCTCCGCAGGATGTGGAAATCTTGCAAAAAGACCTGAACAAATTAATGGGGTGGGCGACTACATGGCAAATGAGGTTCAATGTAGAAAAATGCAAAATAATGCATTTGGGTGGCAAAAATATGAATGCAATCTATACACTGGGGGGAGAACCTCTGGGGGAATCTAGGATGGAAAAGGACCTGGGGGTCCTAGTAGATGATAGGCTCAGCAATGGCATGCAATGCCAAGCTGCTGCTAATAAAGCAAACAGAATATTGGCATGCATTAAAAGGGGGATCAACTCCAGAGATAAAACGATAATTCTCCCGCTCTACAAGACTCTGGTCCGGCCGCACCTGGAGTATGCTGTCCAGTTCTGGGCACCAGTCCTCAGGAGGGATGTACTGGAAATGGAGCGAGTACAAAGAAGGGCAACAAAGCTAATAAAGGGTCTGGAGGATCTTAGTTATGAGGAAAGGTTGCGAGCACTGAACTTATTCTCTCTGGAGAAGAGACGCTTGAGAGGGGATATGATTTCAATTTACAAATACTGTACTGGTGACCCCACAATAGGGATAAAACTTTTTCGCAGAAGAGAGTTTAATAAGACTCGTGGCCACTCATTACAATTAGAAGAAAAGAGGTTTAACCTTAAACTACGTAGAGGGTTCTTTACTGTAAGAGCGGCAAGGATGTGGAATTCCCTTCCACAGGCGGTGGTCTCAGCGGGGAGCATTGATAGCTTCAAGAAACTATTAGATAATCACCTGAATGAGGCTTGGATTTGTATAACCCCTAATCAAATGCTTGAGTCCCCTCCAAAGATGATTGTGCCCTCTAAAAGAGGATTTAGGGTGTCCAAGAGGAGTTGGAAGAATTTTCCTTGACCTTTATTGGGGGGGTAATAGGAGAATAGGAAATATAGGTGCCCCTCTATCGTGCCCTTCACTAGTAGAAACCTGCCCTCTGGGTCTTTGAAGTCAGAAAGACACTCAAATTTACAGGATTTTGAGATGAGAATTGATACCCCTCTGGTTTTATTTTCAGCATTGGCCAAGTAGAAGTGGGAAAGTGAGAGTGGAGGAATTTGGGATTGTACCATATAGGAAAATGAGTCACCTGTAGCATGAGAATGTCCAGTTTTAGGGATTTGTAACTGTCAAAAATTTTCCTTCGTTGTAGAGGGGAATTTAGGCCCTGGACATTGTGGGTAGATATTTTAAGAGCGTTTTTTGTGGGGTCAGCCATGGAGCTCAGAAGGGGAAATGTTGCTGTCCCTACCGCCACTTACCCTTAGATGACTTTTCTCAGAGCGTTGATGGGGAGGATCTCCTGTAGGGTTGCACGAACTCCCGGTGTACATCGCTGGAAAAGTGTAGTGGTTGGCTGCAACAGATGAAGGAGTTAGGCACATATAGAGAGCGGAAAGAATGGGAAGGGAGAAGTAGGTAGAAAGGGACAGTAGAGAGGTAAGGATCTCCTAGCACAATAGAACTGTCCCCGGGGGGGAACCTCCCGAGATCCACTACACAAATAATTCAATAAGGGTCTGTCCTATATAGGCAAAAACAACCTAGCCCCAGAGGCCTACTGGAGTTTGAGGGGTAAGTGGAGGCACATGGGTTCCACCCCCGACCAGTGCACACCTGAAAAAGTAGCATAAGTGCTAAATAACAGCAACCAGTGACGGGAATATAAGTTTATCAAAAGGTTCCCAAACATGTCTGGATGGTTCTTCCCTTCTTCTCCCCTGAGAGGGCGAAGAAAAGAGGAGGCCCAGAGCTTCCACTGTTGAACCTCCCACATCAGGGTGGGAGACCTGCAAAGAGTTAATGTGTCTCTGGGGCTCTGTGGAGAGGATGAGCCTGAATTACATCGGGAACATCGACTTCTTGCATTGGGGAGGCAGGGACCCTCTAAGGAGGCCTGGCAGGATCTCCTCGGAGGAGTCCGGAATCTCTAATGAGACTAAACAGGCAAAAATTGAAAAAGAAACAACTGGAGAACTGTTAAACTTGTATGGAAAATGTCAAGAGATATAAGAGATGAATCTCTAATCAGTGGGTTTAGAGTAACCAGGGACCCAACTCTGGGTAGTGAGAGAGGAGAAATCCGGAGTAGTTGGCGAAAGTTCAAGGGGGACCATTGTCTTTAGCCTTCTTAGACTTCGCCTTTTTCCAGAGCGGGGATTGGGGGCTAGTAGGTGTCAGTCTTTTGGCCGATTCAGGTATGTTGGACATGTCCATATCAGCTTCCTGGGAGACATACTTCAGATGAAGGAGGAGTTTTTCACCATCCAAAAAATTGGAGAAGTAGATCTTTCCTTTATCTTCATTGCGAAAATGAAGGCCCATTTTTATTTAATGCCCTTTTGTGTCAGGACTGATAGCAATGGTTTCAGTTATCTTCTGCATTGCATTGTGGAGGTGGACAGGTCCACAATGATCTGAATTGGGCGACCCTGCCATTGCATCCGGGGTATGGATGGTGATTGTTTCATGATTTCCTCCTTCACTGCATAGTAATGAGGTTTGGCAATGATGTCTCTCGGTGTGCCATATTTCCTACGAGGCCCAAGGGGTCTGTGGGCTCTTTCCAGCTTCAGACGGTGTTGGGGGATATTTGGGATCAGGTTTTTGATTACATCCTGTACCGATGCAGGAACATTAGTGATGGACTCAGGGAGTCTCCTGATTCTGATGTTGTATCTCATGGATCTGTTCTCTAAATCACCACATCTGGATAGGGCAACATCCAGTTGGTCCTGTAATGTCTGGATATGATCTGAGTTTTGGTTTACTGCAACAGTCTTGTCTAGCTTATTTTCAGTCGTTTCCATTCTGGCTCCCAGATTCTGGAAGTCAGATTTAAAGTCCCTTGTGATTTTAGTTGCAGTTTGAACCAGGGTTGCAGGCAAGGCAGAGTCTTTGACATGGTAGTCAGGAGGTGAGGTGCCAGCATGACAGGATGTATTAGGCCCCATAGGGGAGAAAACATAATCTTCTATGGTGTGGCCTATTAGGGACTCTGTGGAAGCAGAGAAGGTGTCATGGCCTGCTGGGTACTCACATGGACCATCGGAGTGTAGTTCAGAGTAGCAATCATTTGCCTGTGTTCCTGGAAACCCTCAGAGCTGGAAGCATGAGGCTGAGCCGCGGCCGCCATATTGGATTTGCTGTGTGAATCAGCGCTGCTGCATTGCGGCCTGAGGTCTCTCCTGACTGAGGATCCGGGTATAGAAGGGGGTTCCAGGTGCCTGGGGATGCTGTGGCTGCTGGAATTGCTGTTCCCGGGGCGCTGTGTGTGATCCTGTGAGAGCCGATGTGCTGGGGCGGTGAGCATCTCCTGGCTCAAGCGGCCATCTTTAGAGCCTCGCGCATGCGGACTCCTCTCTTCAGAGGTTTTTTATGTCAAGTGGGTACAAGATTTCTACAATGTAAAAAATGAAAAAATGTACAATATTGGTTGTGATGAATAAATAATGACTATTAACTAATAACTATTGCACAATGATTGTTTTTTTTTTTTTTTCTCTTATCTGCCTGTTTATGATTCTCACATTGGTTGTGAATAGAAGCAAAAAACACATTGGTACTATCAATGAGCACCTTAATTAAGCAAGTGTTTTTAAACAGCTTTGCTAGTGATCAAAAGCTCTATACCAATCAGGATTCTACACCTGTATAATTGAACCTTCTGAATACATCCCTATATATTTATTTTTATGTGGATTTTTTATGTGAATTTTTTACACATTTGGTGTCACTAATTTTTTAGAATTTTACACTATTTTGATTGCTGGATTTTATAGGAATTTTTACTCACCGCTGGATTTATTTGACTATTTATATTTATTCTTATATATTCATTTTCATGCACATTGTGAAGCGCTTCAAATATCATTATTTATTCTTTTTAAGTGACTCTGAAAACACTCTCTTTTGATAGCAGCCTCACTTGGTTTTATGTGTAATTATCAGCTATTTAGCATCACAGCGCTTTGTGTTTTATATATATTGGTTGTGATGGGAGTCGCTTTGGGTGGGGGGCTTGTGGAACCCAGCTTACCTTGGAGAGCACTTGAACCTCCTTGTCCAGCTCGCCCCACCCCTCCTATGTGCTACCTGAAGGTAGCTACGTATGTGTGGACAGAAATGTGTGAATTGTGCCAAATGTATTCAGCACCAGTTCAAACAAATAAGTCCTGCATAAAGAGTAAGATAACCACATACCTTTGACCATGCTTAATGGACATGTAAAACTTCCACCTTGCACTTCCTCGGCATATCAACTGTTTGCCTTGGGTGCAGGTAGATAAGGGTGTATGTAAAAATGTTTAGCCAATCGCAATACTAATTGTGATGACAAACAGCTGGTCCCTGTGTGGGGATGTCTGCGCCCAGGAACGGACGCTGGAACATCCCCACTGAGTCCCTCAGAGCGAAGACGCGCGGCGCAAGCCCATCAGGAGATGGGGTCATGTCCTGCGTCATCACGCCACCAACATGCGTGCGGCTGCCATCCACGTTCCAAGGTGGAATGCAAGGCGGGGAAACCAGTGGAACAAGGCTGGAAACCCAAAGCCAAATTGTGTCCAGGGTCACCACCGTAAAGAGGTGAAACAAAGGACCCACGCATGCCGGGCAGTGGGGCAAAAGGTGCTAAATACCAAGCAAAGGATCTTCCTTTTCCTAATTAGTCTATCTCACTGCCAAATACCCAAACTGGCAAAAAAACAGAAACAGCAGAAGTAAGGTAAAATAAATATGTGGACAAATACACCAAAAAATATAACAGAATGCAAAAGTGGATAATTTTATCTCCTCACAAATATTTAGAAACCGTAAGCTATTGGGTGACTAATAAGAAGATATGAAATCAGGATCATAGACAGGAAGCAAGATTGTGGTACACTAATACTAAAAGTACAGACTGCAGACTTGCAACATGAAGTGCTTTTATTAAAAATTCTATATTTCTTACTTTTTCTTTATTATTGCTTATCTTGCCTGCATAACAATATAAGAAAAAATCAGTGACAGGTCAAACAGGGTCACAACAGTCGCACTTGCGACTGGGCCCTGGAGTTCCTCCCATGTGGAGGGGGCACAAAAGCCTGTAATGTGGCTTCAGGGTTGCTGGCTGCAGTTATGAGCAGAGAGTGTCTATTACACTCTCTGTCACACTGCCCGGACCCCGCACTGACAGCCCACCCTCCCACCTCCTCGCATGGACGTCGGACAGGAGAGGAAAGAGATACAAAGAGCAGGATATTCTCTCCCACCCCCTCGTGTGTGTCCCCACCCACATTCCAGTCCTCAGCAGCTCCTCCATGCTTCGCAAAGAAAAACTCCAGCAGCCTGCAAGTATATAGTGGAGAAAAGGCCAGCTTGTACTATGGATATTGCAACCCTCCACAGAGGACCCACAGCTCTCTAGATCAGCCAATCGCCTTGCTTCCTAATGAAACTTCTCAGTGATTGAAAAGAAAGCAGCACACAGGTGGGTCAGTCATTGATGGGACCAGAGGTCAGGGGGCCCTTCATGGTTCCTTGCACCGGGGCCCTGAAGGTTCTAGTTACACCTCTAGTAAGAATGATCTCCTTGTCCTTGCAGCCCTTGTATTTGAAAGAAGCATCTTTTATGGTCATCAAGGCATAGTTCAGGAGATTAACCCAATTTACCACAGATAAAACTTATTTCTAAAAATGATTACTGAGATATACTTACAGAGCAGCATACCCTGTTGCCAATGTAATTATTTAGACATAAAGAGAGATTTGTTATGTCCAGTAACATTGTGTTTAAAAGCAACAAACAAAAAAAGCCTTGAATCTGTTTGTTGTCATAATTATGTGTTTTTACCCAGTTTTGTCAGCTTGATCTATGAATGTTCTTGTTGAAATAATTGGTAGTCTTAGTTTGTTTTTTTTACAGATTTTTCCAACATTATCCTTAATTAAATTAACCACATGTTTGTATGAAATACATGGTATACTTATATTTTACTAAGAAATACACAATCAACAAAAAATGTTTAAATTATTCAGATTGTGAAAATGTCTAATGCTTCTTTAATGCTTACAGACACAAATTTGCTAAGTCAAACAATAGTCCAATGAAATAAAGTAAACAGTTTTAGTCCTCAGGACCCCGCTGTCAGGGGCAAGGGTTACTGGCTGGTTTGAAAATTCTTGGACAACAGTATGTTTTTCCACATTGTTAGTAATCCTGAGATATGCACTGTGTCAAAAGTCACAGGACATGCACTTTAAAAGGGATGAGCTTCAGCTCTGGGTCAAACATGGGTTTGCAACAAACCCAGCTTATTTGCAGGCCCAGTGAACCAATGTGACTGTTCCCTCAAGTTGTAAAGCGCTACGTAAACTGTTGGCGCTATATAAATCCTGTATAATAATAATAATAATAATAGCAACTATTTAGCAGAAATTCACGTCCTGGCTTTTGAATTGTGATCAGATGACTTAAAATGGCCAAAAATAAATGTTTTCTTATGTGTTCTTATGTGTCATCCCGTCCCCATAAAGAGCGAATTTTCCAGCAGCCTTTTGTCAGTATGTGTTGGAATTGAACTTGTTGTGACTGACAGAGGCAAAGCTACCTTTTGTTTTGTAGCACATCCCCACAGACTTTAACAGTACAGTTTACTGCACCAAAGGACCACATCCTCATCCCCTTATTGCTATAGCTGATAATAAAGTTGTATTCATATTGTCAGGCAGGCCTAAAAGGAGAGGCAGAAGCTGTGAAACAGCTCTAGCAGGAGAGTGAACATATTCTGCATCTGTGAATGAAAAAATGCACCAGAAGAGGTGCTGCCAAAGAACATCTTGACCATGTTTTGTCAGGGATGGGCTCAGCCCTTCCTTCTCTGAGCTGGCCACTCAGCTGTCGGCTAATTGCCAGCTCCTATCTCTCCACAGTTACTCAGCTGTTGATGATATCCTGCTCATCAGTCCTGCCTGCTTAAGCCATCCAGCCCAGAGGATCTCTGTCTTCGCCTTAGTCAACATCACAGAGATGCTCTCCAGCATTCCTGTTAAAAGACTTGCTTGGCTGACATCCCTTCTGCCTCCAGATCCTGCTTGCTGTTTTACTATGCTCATCTCTGGCTCCCTGACGTTTGGCTTGTCTGACTATCTGTTCCCGATTCCTGAACTCTGGCTATGTTTTGACTACGTTTTGTTCTATTTACTTTTATTATTAAACAAGTGTGATTTAACTGTACTTCTGTCTCGGTCTGATTTCATGGTTTCTAACATATTTTTATACATTGGCAGGTTCCCCTCTCATGTTCGATGTGCCTCCAAACCTCAAATTGCTAAACAGAAAAGCAGCAGCGGTGGTGGCTCCCTCATTGATGCTTTTATATTGTTTTTCCAACCACAGTAGACAGTCTTCAGGCTTCAGGCAGCAGTCATTGGCAGTACCTAAACCAAATGATTGGAGACTACCTAGGGTTTAGGGTTGATGCAGGCATTCTTCGAAGTGAGGATCCTATGGACTATTGGGTACCCAGTCTGGAACACTGGCCAGAGCTTGCTCTCTGGCCAGTGTGTGGTCTAAGAGCATTTCAGAGTAGCAGGATGTTTTGTGAAAAGAAGAGCACTGTAAACTGGCCCACTTTTATAAAAAATAAATCAGTTTTGGATCAGCAATGATTACAACACCCCTGCACTTGATTCTATTGACAAATTTTTCCTTGTATTGTGATGTATCAGGTGATAAATGATCAACGGGAACCACATCTCCAGTGTTACAAGAATTTAAAAATTATTATTGAAATGGATTTTATAGGTGCCACAAAACACTACTATGCAGAAAAAGTTAAATAAAACATCATTTTTATTACATATGCAAAATTTCTTTTTAAAAAAAGTACATGTATTGTTTAAGACTACCACATGGAAACAATGCGGTCACCACAGAGGCTTCTTCAGAAGTCTTATGAGTGCTGCAAAATACTGATACTATAAATGGGAGAACATACAATGCATAAGGAACATTGACAATAAAGAGGTACAATGAATGTGTTACAGTGAAACCACCACAAAAATGGTAGCACAATATGAGTCATACTGGGGGAAACAGAGGAACCTACCTGAATGCTCATAAAAGTATATTATGCTAGTATCCAACGTGCGTCAAGTTTCCAACAGGGGCCATAACAGACCATGCATGTGATCGTAGGAGGCACAGGGCCACCTAGGACAGAGAGATGTATATTAATTTCATATATGAGGGACATACAATATATCAATAATCCCGAGCACATGGAGATTAAAACCTGGTAAGTTAATTATAGCTTTACGTGTCTCATAGCCGAGAATCACTAGTGTAAAGGTATCATTAGCCCGAGTAGAATTCCTGGAAGGCTGACAGGACCAGGAGGAACTACGTGGGGGAAGGGGAGAAACCACCCCAAAAAATCCAGGGAGAAGATATTGCATTAATGTCTAAAAAAAGATAATTTTTCCTTGTAATCGGGCCTGAAAAAATGGTACCTCACACCAATACTAGCTCCTGTCTCCTTTGCTGGCCTGTGACAATTACCAGTTCCTGCAATCTCTACTGGCCTGTCACCATTACCATTTCCTGCGCCTCTCTTTCTATTATGGTGCTATAACTCTATTAGACTACATTTATATGGGTGACATGGGTTACATGTTTAAACCCAGCTCCCCAGAGCCTCTCTGCACTCCCCCCACTTATATGTGCAACCAAAAAAGAAAGATTTAAGAAAGGGCAGGAAATCTATGGACATTAAATTCAAGGGCTGTCAGTCTTTCCCCCTGGCCATAGAATTTCCTCACTCCATTTTCTGCTGTCTGCCCTTCCCCCTGGCCATAGAATTTCCCCACTTCATTTTTTTCTGCCTGTCTTCCCCCCTGCATTGTGTAAGGATGTGTAGTATATTTTGTAGCGCTGAAATCTTGAGGGCTGCAAGATAAATCAGTTGCCCCAACCCTGTGAGTCCTCTGCCACCTCTGACACCCTGGGTTCATACATTTTTTTCCCTTTCCTCCAAATGACAGCAAAAAAAAAACAGAAATACACCAGAAATGATTAAATCAGCAAAATGTACAATGTTTACACTTTAAAATGTTGTTCCCTAAAAGAATGTTAACAATAACTAAATAACAAACACTTATCAGATTCAAACATTTAACAGTAAACTCTATAATCTCTGTGCTCAATCAAGCGCATGTAATGCCTATGTGAACAGGCTACAGGAAAGTCTACTCTTATGAGTCTCAGAGCCCTTTCTACTGCTCCTTTACACATAAATACAGAACAGTAAATAACAAGTACAACTTTTAGCAAAGAGAACTGTATTGAAATTCAATCTGCTCTTTCAGATAGTTCTTGGTGAGTTATAGCTCTGTGAGCTTCAGTAAAACAAACCTCTGAAGTAGGGAGGGAGGTGAAAGTAGTCCTGTGTTGCTGTGTGGCAGTCCAGTGATCTTTAGCTAATCCTTGATGTTTAATTGCATGAAAGGAAACTTTGTATGGTAAAGTAAAGCAAGTGACTCACCCCAGTCATTGTCTAAGGCTGGGAGGATGCTGACGTGATCTGCACGTGACAGGGAGGAGCCTGACGGTGGCGCCTGTGGGAGTGTGTGGAGGCCGCCCCGATGAATCAGCAGGAGCTGAGCGGGACGAAAGACCACTGAGTCAACGAAAGCCCCTGATACCCGCGGACTAGGAGAGATGGATCGGAGCGGGCTGGCGGGAGGAGTGGTGAATGAGAGTCGTGCAGGGGAGCGCACCACGAGCCAGCCGGGACCTGTCCAAGCCTGATGCCCTCGCTTCCCCTCCACTATCCCTGATAACCCCCAGCACAGTACAGGATCAGAGGAGAGATTGAAGCACAGCAGTAGCCGCTGGAGGCTGGGGGGATGGTTGAATGAGCGGAACAGGACGTACCTGGAGCCATACGCCTGAAACAGGAGCATCCAGTGTAGGAGTGAGAGCATCTCTGGAGGATTACCGACAAATGACCGGACAGTACAACGGTGAATCATCCCCCCAAGGTAAAGGATTTTTGCACTATTTATCATTGTGTATATGCTGCTTAAAAAGACATACGTGGAAGGAATTGGATGTTAGACTAAGCATCACAGCTTGAACGATTTTCTTAAAAACCCAAAAGTGAAGTTGAAGTGCTAGAATCTGTCTCTCTCTTTCCTGCCCTTTGCGTAACTGGGACTTACAAAACAATTACATCCTAGAGGTTAGGGTAACGATCCAGAGGGACTGTGTCTGGGGTATACTGACTGCCTTGATATACCTCTACTGGTGTCTCCTTTTGTAACCCCCATGTGAAAAACGGTCTCTGCGATTGTCTGAAGTTGCATGTGGGCGCATTATTGATGTGAACTCCTGTTGTGTCCTCCTCTGCGTATTCGTTGAAAAGTGAAAAGCTGGGGGGGGGGGGGGGTGGCATAAGGACTGGGTTTAAATAGAATCTATCCTATCAATAAGCTCCAGGTAAAGCTGTACATCTCTGTGGGGCCTCACTTAAGAGGAGACTCTTGGGAGGCGAAAGAAAGTGAAATATGAGAAGCCGGATTTAAAGAGCGATGGAACCTAAGACCCCAAAAGAGAGTTTAAATTCAAGTACGATCCACAAATACTTAGAATCAAAAGAGGTGAGCCCTAAAAGCCCAGGAGTGGAAAAAAAGCAACAAGGAACTAAAGAGAAGTAGAAATAGGCGGCAAAACAAAAGGGAGACCAAGGGGATAAAACCAGAGACAGTACTGGAGTGGATAAGGATTCAGAAGCAAGTAATATGGAAGAACAAAGGAACGCAACTCAAATGCCAACCAAAATGGAAATGATGGAAATGTTTGCAAAACTGGAAAACTCGATCAAAAATGAGATTACTAATGTAAGAATGGATATGGGTCACCTACTGAGGAGAGCTGAAGAAGCAGAGGAAAAAACAAGAAAACAATCTTAAAAAATATCAGAGTTAAAAATACAAGTTAAAAAACTGCAAACAGACCACAGAGAAATCCTGTATAAACTGGAGGATCAAGAAAACCAAAATAGACATCAAAACCTGAGGGTTAGGGCACTACCTGAACAGAACAGGGAACATTTACTGAAGAGAATTAAAAAAATATTCAATCCAGTTCTCGGCAGAGATGAAGGAGATGTGTTAAAAATTGACAGAGTTCATAGGGTCAGAAAGCCCCCGGGTCTGAGAGAAGACGTACCCCGAGACGTTATTGTCAAATTTCACCAGTACGAGGACAAAGCTAAAATCTGGAGTAGACTCAGGGGAATGCCCCCTTTGCAGTATGGGGGGACGGACCTCTAAGTCTATACAGATTTATCGGCAAGAAGATAACAATTAAAACCCCTTCTGGATCAACTGAGAGAGACCAACATTAAATATAGCTGGGGATACCCAGCAGCACTAATTGTCCATAAGGAAGGAAGACTAGAGACTAAAGTTTGTGGAAGAGCTGCAAGATTTTTGCAAAAAATTAGACATTCCAGTCCCAAAGGAGGAATATAGGATAGGGGGAGGACGGATACTACAACCTAGACCTAGCAGCTTATGGTTTCAAATATGGGTACTGAATCCACCTTTGGGAAAAAGAGGGCACTTCTTAACTTAATATGACAACAGTTAATTTCTTGGCATATAATGTCAGAGGGTTAAAGAGACAATCTTGAAAGAGATTGAGCATTATGGGGCCGGGGTAGTTTTTCTCCAGGAGACTCACCTGTCGCAGGAAACAAAAGTTGAACTTTACTCCCCACAGTACCCTGTGTGGTACTATGGTGACTTGATGACAAATAAATCAAAGGGGTATCAACTGGGATAGGTAGAGGGGTGCGTTTTTCTCTGGACAGATTATGTGATCCGGAGGGAAGGTACCTCTTTATAAAAGGGAGGTTATGGGGAATGGAGTGCACTTTGGCGAATATATATTGTCCAAACAGAGGCCCAAAAATATTCCTGGGTGAAGTCCTGAGGAAACTATGGGATATCAAAGGGGGAAGAGTGATCATCGCAGGTGACCTGAATTTTAGCATGAATCCTGAGCAAGATAGTACGTCCCATGCACGGGGTATAAGGAATATCCAATTAAAAGCTATTAAGCACCAATTGCACCAACTTCAGTTGGTGGATGCATGGAGAATACAACACCCTAAGACACGGAATTATACGTTCTGCACGGGACGTATACGAGGATCGATTATTGGTTGATTGAACATAGGATGTTGGACCTAGTGATGTCCACAAACATAGAAATAACATAACTATCGGACCATGCCCCCGAGACCATGAAAATTTAAATCCTTGAAGTAGAGAAACTACTATATTCTTGGAAATTTAACAAGGTACTTCTAGATAAACAAGGGGAGGAAACATTAAAAAAGGAGCTAGAGCAATTTTTCTTTTTTAATGATACAGGCGAGATTGCAGAGAATATTTTGTGGGAAGCCCATAAAGCCTACATTAGGGGGATCTTGATATCAATGGGAACAAGGAAAAAGAAGGAGAGGAGTAAGAGGAGGGAGGAACTAATTGAGGATTTTTTTTGTGTTAGAACAAAGCCAAAAAAAGAACAACCTTAATAAAAAGCATGACTTGGGTGTGCAACATGAATTGGTGTTGAAGAGAGATGAGTTAAAAGATCTCTTAGAGTTGGAAAGGAGGAAAACCTTCAGCAGAATTGAGAGAAAGATACAAAAGAAATTGCGAGGGCGTTCTGAGATTTTTATGAGCAGATGTATTCAGTCGGGCAAGAGAGGGGACAAGGCCAACAGGAGGCCCGCAAAAAAGAAAAAATTAAAGAATATGTACAAAGAGTGAACTTGCCCCGGTTACCAGAGGAAATAGCAGGGACACTCGAGCGACCAATAACAATAGAGGAAATAAATCAGGTTTTAAAAGAGTCACCTGTTGGGAAAAGTCCGGGGCCAGATGGCTTTACGATGGAGTACCTAAAAAAATTTAAAGAAATATTAGCCCCAAGGCTTTGTACATACTTTAATGCTGGGAGGGAGTGTTTGCTAAAGTGCTTGCAATAAGGATGAGAGAGTTAATGCCGGAACTTGTCCACCCCGACCAGGTAGGCTTTGTGTCCGTAAGGGAGGGAAAGGATAATGGGGTAAGATCATTGTTGCTGCTCCAGAAAATAAGAGAGGGGAGAACCCCCAGTCTACTCTTGTCGATTGATGCTGAAAAAGCCTTTGACAGAGTAGACTGGGGGTTCATGATGGGAACGCTGGAAGGTATGGGGATGGGCCCAAGGATGATGGATTGGATACAAGCCTTTTATAAGAGCCCCATGGCGGCAATAAGGGTAAATGGAATACCATCAACCCCCTTTAGGATGTATAATGGCACGCAACAGGGTTGTCCTCTGTCGCCGCTATTGCTCGTGTTGGCATTAGAACCACTCCTGGCGATGGTGAGGGGAAATGCTGATATAGGGGTGATAGAGATAGGAGAGGAGACACATAAATTAGCTGCATTTCCGGGCGATATTCTGTTTTATGTCTCTAATCCATGCATCTCCTTGCCCAACCTATTGAAGGTTTTAAGGGAGTACGAGGATTTATCCAACTTTAAGGTTAAAATATAATTATTAATTAAAAAGAAGAACAAAGCCTCCTTCAGTTCCCCTGGCGAAAGACAGGAATAATGTACTTGGGGATAAAATTAACAGCATCTCTGGGGGAAATCTATCAGGTGAAATATATACCTTTATTGGAGGAACTAAAGACAGAAATAAAGAGAATAGCAGCACGCCCCTTGTCCTGGATTGGTCAGATCAATGCTCTGAAGATGATTATTTCACCCAAAATTCTGTACAAATTTCAGATGCTCCCAATTTACATACCCCCTGCATACTTTAGAGTAATTAAAGGTTTAACATCAAAACAAATTTGGCAAAATAGGAAACCCAGGATTTCCCACGCTACTCTGCAGAGAGGGAAAGGCCAGGGTGGACTAAGTGTACCAGATTTCAAAAAGTACTACTAAGCGGTGGTTCTAACACATATGGTGGAATGGACCAAAGTAAAGAGTGAGAAAAGATGGGTAAAAATAGAATATACTACGGCAGGCACAAATTTAGGGAGGAATATATGGACACCACCACAGCACAGGACATTAGGAGTAAATACACTTACATTGACCAAAAATGTCATGAGGGTATGGGATCAGATGCACAAACAGAATAAATGGGAAAATAACTCCCCATTAATGGCACTAAAAGACAATAATTATTTTGCACCCGGTAAAAGTTCGATAGGGGGAAATTGGTTTAAAAAAGACAAAAGATTAAACAAGACAATGCACAATTGCGACACATTACACATAGGGGGAAAAATTATTCACTACAAGAGTTAAAAATGAAAAAATAATTTTTTGAAATGAATGAATGGCGGTACCTCCAACTCAAGCACTCAGGCACTGCCACACCCGGTGAGAGGAGGGGATGATTTGACAGCACTAGAGAGATTATGTGAGACGGAAATAGGGAGGGGTGGTATCTCACGGATATATAAAATACTCATGGAGGGAAAGGAGTTGGAGGTCCCGACGTTTATAAAAAATTGGGAGAGGGAACTAGGACAACGGGGGTACACGGATCATCTGTAAATACTAGAATTATAGAAATGAATTATAAATGTCTGACTAGGTGGTACAGGACCCCGGATATAGTAGAAAAATTTCAAAAGGGGCTAACAATAGAATGCTGGAGGGGTTGTAAACAAATAGGCTCTATGGCCCATATATGATGGAGCTGCCCGAAGATTAAAACATATTGGAAGGAAATATTACGCTATATAAAAATGATTACCAGCATTGAGCTTCCCGAGGACCCCTGGATATGTTTATTCCATGGGGTCGACATACCAATGAAAGAGTACAGAAACTCAATGTTGGTACATCTGATTAACGCAGCTAGGTGTTTGATCCCAAAAAAATGGAAGGAAGTGGACAGCCCAAAAATAGGTGAATGGTTCGATAAAATTGACGAAGCATATAGTATGGAAGGTCTTAGATTCTCGCTAGAGGCAGGGAGAGATGGTTTCAACAAAACGTGGGAAAAGTGGAAAATGTTCAAACTAACTAAGGACTATAGTGAGGTTGGAAGATTGTAGGGATTCAGGAAATGGGGTTATGGGTGGGAGGGGGGATTAGGTAGGATTTAAGGAGGAATGGGCGGGAAGAGGGAATATAGTATGGTATTTAAATTGTCTATTATTACCCCTGTTACGATAATAAGGGTCAAGGTTGTTTTTTCTTGTGTTTTTTATCTCTTCCTTTGTATATGAAAATTTGATAAATAAGGATTTAAAAAAAAAAGGAAAGCAACTGACTCAATAAGTTGTGAATAAACAGCAAACAATCTCCCTGTGTAAATTAAACTGTAACTGGATTCACAGTGATCATTGACTTAAAGATGTTACTTTCTGTGGAATTACAAGCAACAGCGGAGCAATGGAAAGCAAAGATGTCTGTATATAGTGTCTATGATGTTTGGTCTAGATTCTTGGAGCTAAAGATAAAGAGAGCAGGAGACAATTTTGTCAATATACAGTGCCTATAAGATTGGGCTGTTGCCTGTTCACCACACTGGAAAAAGATGATGGTGATGATGATCTCTCAGGAACGACACTGCACCATGGCTCACCTGAATCTGATACCACTGCAGGATGGATAGGATAGGAACTTCCTCCAGGCTGTCCCTGAACAGCTAAGGGGAGCTGTCCGCAGGTGTCCCTCCAGATTTCCGCTGGATAATTCTGCCAGTGCAGGCCGTCACTCAGCTGCAGCTGACACTACCACAGATTCCCTGCACACAGATCTACGCCGGGTCCCAAGAGGGCGTGCCAGGCCTCAATCCATCCCTCTTATAGTCCCTCCCAGCAGTCTGCTCTTCTCCAATAGCCAGCTGGTAGTTGTAGTTCCACAAAATTCAGCCAGAGTGTAAATCCCATCCATATGGACTTCATATCCCAAGATGCTTTGTCTCTGCTTTGTCTCTGATTAAGAAGATAACAAGTCAGCATTACACTCAGCACTAGAGGGAAGCTCCCCAGCAACAACGCCACACAGTGTCTTCTGATTGCAGGAATATATCCAGCAGGTATATACCCAGCTCCTGGCTACATGTTGTGCCAGTGCTGCTGTATTTAAGCCAAGCAATAATGCAAAACTATAAATAATCAATTACACCCAAGCTCTTCATTTTTTTTTGTTCAGCCCACTGAGTTGAACGAAAAAAAAAACAACTAATTGTGTGTACCCAGCTTAATACTGCATACAGCTTAAAGGCACACAGATTTAGCAAGTTCCCATGCATGCAATTGAAAGGATTGGCGTTTTTCCAGTTATCTGTCAAACTCACATTTAAGGGTGGATCCTCACCCGCTGTACAATGTTTTTAATTTTTTTTTTTTCATTGGACATGTTTCATTGGAAATGTCCCTGTGCTCTTTAAAATGGGCACAATTGATTTTCAATATTCTTCCTTAATAGACTTCAATGGGTTCTGGATTTAAGTCCACAATTTTCAGACTTTACAATGAGTTAGGAGAGAGACGTAACTAGAACCTTCAGGGACCCGGTGTAAGAAACCATAAAGTGCCCCCTGACCCCTGGCTGGGGCCCTTTCCACTGATCCCGTGGCCCTTTACTCCTATCATGGGGCCCTTTATTATGGTCCCGCAGTGAGACCCTTTCACATGTTCTGCAGTGGACCCCATTTCTTCCATCTTGGGCCCCCTCTGCAGTGGTGGAATGCCAGGGCCCCCAGATTCCGCCCCCCGTGTGAATGAATAAGGGGTACTACCCATTCACCAAAAAAGTGTCAAAATAAGTACGTAGGTTTTTGGCAATTCCTTTTTAAAAAATAAAAATACAGTGTCCCCCGATGTAGATCTGGCTTGCCGTTTGACAGTTCTTATAAAGGTAAGGGTGGGGCCACCTGGCGACATCAGCAGGTGACACCGCCCCTTGTGATGTCACTAACCCAGCATGCACTGGTTGTTGATGTCACAAGGGGGTGGTGCCACCAGGTGATGTCACCAGGTGGCGCTGACCTTCCCTATATAAGAATTATCAAACGGCAAACCAGCCATTCGGCCATTTGGTGGTTTGCCTTTACGGCAGGCAGACCCCCACAACCACAGCTCAGGGTTTTGGGGAAGAGACCCTTGTCCCCATCAACATGGGGACAAGGTGCTTTGGGGCTAGGGGGCAGAGCCCTCCAGCTCCAGAGCACCCCCCCATGTTGAGGGCATGTGGCCTGGTATAGTTTCGGAAGAGGGGGGTGCAGAATGCACTGTGCAGAGCACAGTGCATTGTACTGTACAGCGTGCTGTGCATTGCAGGGCATTCGGCGAGGCAAACACCCACCAAACGTCCTGCACTTTTGGTTGTTCCCTGAACACAAACTCACTCTCGGGCTGAACAGTTCGCCCAGCTCTATTGATGATATATTTAAGATTTTTTTAAATGAACAATTTTATAGTAAATGCCCTGCCGATTTATGGAAGTAGGTTAAAGAAATTAAGCCGGACACAGTCAAGGCTACAGCTCATTTGGCAGATGAACTGTTGTCTATTCCTTTTACAAAGTAAACATCCTCTGTTTCTCTCGCTTTCTCTATCCAATTCCTTACCATCACAAATGGAAGTGTTGTTCAATCATCGGATGCACAGCGTGTTACTCATATCAGGGAAAAGGCTTCAAAGACGGCATACAACAAACACTGCTATACATGCTTCACAAATCACTAAATGACCCAGCGCTCTAAAAATATTTCCACAAATAAAAGTAATGTGCAAATGTTTCCACCTTATATCTTAAATGTATTGCGAACCATTAAAAAAAGCGAGTTATCCCCCACAGGCTGTGCAAAAATCAACAAACATCAAATTAAACAAACAAAAAAAAACACTCATGAAGAAAAAAGTGTCAATCCATATAAAGTTCAAAAATGCACTGTAAATATCAAAAAGTGTCCAATTTGGTCACATAATCTTGCAAAGAGATAAATCAATATATCCATTCCTCATCCACACCTCATTGTAAATGATCAGCAAAACTCAGTTTTCTTTTGGATCCCTTTAAATTGTCTCCTTTGGTTTGCACCACCTTTAATCTCTTTTACCACACTTATTGCCATTTGGTCCCAAAGGAAAAGAGGCTTTGATAGCGTAATAACGTTACTACTCTTTTATTAAAATCCAATTTAGGTTTAAACTACTCACAAGCATAAATGAAAAATAGGCTCATCAATAATATATAACTTGTGGCATCAGAACCACCAGAACCAGTTAGGATGGTGAACATAGCATCTCGCCAGATCTCCCTATCGCGTTACTTCTGGTCTGTGTCACTTCTGGTCCGGAGTCTGACGTCTACAGTCCATCTCTCTCTCTCCTTCCCATCACAAATAGAAGTGTTATTCAATCCTGGGATGCACACCGTGATCCTCATATCTGAGAAAAAGCTTCAAAGACTGCATATAACAAACAATGCTATACATGTGGCCAAATTTCACATATAAGAGTATATTTTCTCGGAAGGTTCAGCATGTGAAGCAAAACCTTATCCAGCATGTAAAGGACTTGCTCACAGAATATAGACCTTCGCTCACATTGGCAAGGCATCCTGCAGAGCCCAGCTCAGCAATAATTCCTTCTCGGAATAATAAAGTTCATTCACTCATCAATCAACCAAAGCCAAGTCAACCGTAGTATTTGGATGACCAGAACACAGAATGTTAAGAGCTAATTTTCTCTCCACATTATACTGGGCCCAATACAGCACAAAGTCCACATGGAGCATATGAACTTTGTCCTGTTGTACCTGGTAGCTCTAAAACCTCACTTGTTACATGTAAGGATTCATGAGAGATTGGTGGTAGGTTTCAAGGACAGTGGAGCCCTTTTTGGACCTCTGTGTTATTAGACCCGAGACTGTTCAAGGAGACTCAGTAATAATAATTAAACTTACTGATGGGACTCAAATGTATATACCTATTGCAAAAGTACTTTTAGACTATAGTGTGATTGCTTTTAATATATTTGTAAATAAATTAGAGAAGCAACCCGTGCAAGACATTTTCTGGATGGGTTGTCATGAGAATGATTTTTTAAATAATTTTGTGTTGTGCTTTGTGAAGTATTATTGAGGTTTGTATCAGCTATGAGAAGTTTAGTGAGAAATGTATGACGCTGTCACTGGCAATCTGTGCATTAAAACTATGCATGCATTTAAGTTTGCACTCATAGTGGAAAGTTTTTTTCTACTTAATAGCTGAATCGTCTATGGACATACTTTCAAATATACATGTATTTGCAGCTTTACAAGTCCATTGTCCTTAACAACCAATCTATGCAATTCAATCACACGTGGAAACATGTTTCTCAAACTCTACATCAAGTTTATTAGAGAAACTTTGTGTAAATCTGGGAAAAAAATATAACCAACAAAAATTTGTGGATTTTTGGATGCTTTTATCTTTATAAATTTTCATTATGTTTCATTATATTGATTATTTCATTATATACACACTCAGCATGACAGGACTGCTGTGTTCTTACATACATCTGTTGGATATTTATATTTTTTTGGTCAGAGTATTTAATTGAATAGAGATTTGCTGAATTTGTTTGAACATGTTAATGTGAAGCACCTATAGTGTGGTGCCAGGTATTTTTAAATGCTTCATCTTTAGGTATATTAGTGCAAATTTCATAGGCACACATTAAGATCCATTTGATAATATATTCTTCTGTCTTTAATGTTTTTTAAATGTGTATAACTATTAGTGTATTTAATTTTAAATATACCGTTCTTAGGTACAAAGGCAGTTTATTTATTTATTTATTTATTTATTTAATATTTTAAATTATTATTTTTAGTTTCAGTTCACATCTCATCTATTTAAATATGATTATTGGGGATTTATGGATTTTGATATGTTTTCCAGAGGCTTCAAATCACTGTGAGAAATTAAGAGGACCTGGAATCATTATCAGTGTTGTTATTGATATTACCGGTATATTGCACCTTACCAGTTCTTAGAAGTGGTGGCTGCCTTGTATTCCTGAGAATAATAAAATTGCTGTCCTGTGGTGGCTAAAATAGAGCTGGTCATAAATCGATCAAAATGTGGCTGGTTCAGCAGTGATAAATTTCAGTCCATCTAAGTCCATTCCTATTCATGAGAAGTCAATATAACGATTGACTTCTTAGAAATGGGCTTGTTGAAAAATTCCTGTTCAATCAAAGCTGCAGAGCTGATCAGTGTATTCTGACAGCGGAGGAGTCCCTGCTGTCAGAATACAATAGCACAGCAGGGAGGATTCCTCTATCCACCTTGCTTATGTGGATGGGGGAATACATTCAGCTTTTTTGATTAGCCTGCTGCCATGCTTTAGAAAATAGTATTCAACTGCCTGTTAATGACAACACAATCAATTTTCCCACTTTATACATAAAATCCTTTATTCTAGAGTTTCTAGATTTGATTCTGGCTTGAATTCTACAGTTATTTTGTGAATTTCCATTTAGCTTTCCAGGATATAAATGTGATATGAGAAAGGGAATTTTCCTTTTATTTTTAGTAATAAAATTAACTCTAAAGACAGTTGGAAAAATTTGTTTTATTCAGACGTTGGGCATTTCAAAACATTTGCCAATTTTTGTTCTGGCAGTAACTACAACAATATGATAATAAAATGAACACTGTCATAATATTTTCTCATCACAGCATATGCACACTTATTTTTGTAGAGATTTTGTTACACACATCATGGATAATTGCTATTCAGTAATACATTTTAATGTTTCATTTATCACAGCTATTATTTTTCTCATAAAATTGTGACAGTATACTTTGTAAAACCAATCAAATAAAATAGATTTTCAAACAAAATTGCATATGCTTTTTCTGCAGCTTACAACCCAGAAAAGTTCATATTTTTCCTACCTTTGCCCACCACTGTGATAGCATTTCTTATTTTGAACATATAGCTTTTATTGATGTGGTACCCATTTACCATGTCATTTAACCCTTTTTCTGCCAGAGTCACTTTTGCGTTTTTTGCACACATGTTTAAAAATTATTTTGGGCCTGAAGATTACACAAAACCCACAAACATATATTTTTTGAAAGCAGATACCCTAGAGAATAAAATAGCGGTAGTTGTAATTTTTTATGTCACGTGATATTACTGCAAAGGTCTAGGAAATGTAAAATTTCAATAACGTGAATTTTAGGGCAAACAAACATAATAAATTACACATATTTTTGGTAAAATATAAAATTGCGCTGAGTAAATAGATACCCAAAATGCCAAACCTTACATTTTTGTGCACCCGTGAAATGGCATCAAACTTCAGTACTCTATATTTTCTGTAGGTGACACTTCAAAAGCCCCCCCAATAGGTATCAGTTTAGTGTAACGAAGGAGGACTTGTGTTTGAATTATTATGCGTGCATGTAATGTGTATCTCAATCAACGTTTTCACGCGTAGGCGCCCCAATGTATTTTAATCTGGAGCTCTGTAATTTTTTTAAAATGAAATGCAATATGGCTACCTGAAAGTGGTTGTAAACCCTCCACTACAAATGTAGCTCTTTGTAATCTACAGTGGGGACGGAAAGTATTCAGACCACCTTAAATTTTTCACTCTTTGTTATATTGCAGCCATTTGCTAAAATCATTTAAGTTCATTTTTTTCTCATAAATGTACACACAGCACCCCATATTGACAGAAAAACACAGAATTGTTGACATTTTTGCAGATTTATTAAAAAAGAAAAACTGAAATATCACATGGTCCTAAGTATTCAGACCCTTTGCTGTGACACTCATATATTTAACTCAGGTGCTCTCCATTTCTTCTGATCGTCCTTGAGATGGTTCGACACCTTCATTTGAGTCCATCTGTGTTTGATTATACTGATTGGACTTGATTAGGAAAGCCACACACCTGTCTATATAAGACCTTACAGCTCACAGTGCATGTCAGAGCAAATGAGAATCATGAGGTCAAAGGAACTGCCTGAAGAGCTCAGAGACAGAATTGTGGCAAAACACAGATCTGGCCAAGGTTACAAAAAAATTTCTGCTGCACTTAAGGTAAGAGCAGAGTGGCCTCCAACATCCTTAAATGTAAGACGTTTGGGATGACCAGAACCCTTCCTAGAGCTGGCCATCCGGCCAAACTGAGCTATCGGGGGAGAAGAGCCTTGGTGAGAGAGGTAAAGAAGAACACAAAGATCACTGTGGCTGAGCTCCAGAGATGCAGTGGGGAGATGGAAGAAAGTTGTAGAAAGTCAACCATCACTGCAGCCCTTCACCAGTCAGGGCTTTATGACAGAGTGGCCCAATGGAACCCTCTCCTCAGTGCAAGACACATGAAAGCCCGCATTGAGTTTGCTAAAAAAACACCTGAAGGACTCCAAGATGGTGAGAAATAAGATTCTCTGGTCTGACCAAGATAGAACTTTTTGGCCTAAATTCTAAGCGGTATGTGTGGAGAAAAACAGGCACTGCTCATCACCTTTCCAATACATTCCCGACAGTGAAGCATGGTGGTGGTGCTGTGGGGGTGTTTTTCAGCTGCATGGACAGGATGACTGGTTGAAATTGAGGGAAAGATGAATGCGGCCAAGTACAGGGATATCCTGGACTAAAACCTTCTCCAGAGTGCTCAGGACCTCAGACTGGGCTGAAGATTTACCTTCCAACAAGACAATGACCCTAAACACACAGCTAAAATAATGAAGGAGTGGCTTCACAACAACTCTGTGACTGTTCTTGAATGGCCCAGCCAGAGCCCTGACTTAAACCCAATTGAGCATCTCTGGAGGAGGAATGGCAGAGGATCCCCAAATCCAGGTGTGAAAAACTTGTTGCATCTTTCCCAAAAAGACTCATGGCTGTATTAGATCAAAAGGGTGCTTCTACTGAATACTGAGCAAAGGGTCTGAATACTTAGAACCTTGTCATATTTCAGTTTTTCTTTTTTAATAAATCTGCAAAATTGTCAACAATTCTGTGTTTTTCTGTCAATATGGGGTGCTGTGTGTACATTAATGAAGACAAAAAATGAACTTAAATGATTTTAGCAAATGGCTGCAATATAACAAAGAGTGAAAAATTTAAGAGGGTCTGAATACTTTCCGTCCCCACTGTATATAGCACAGGCAGCTGATTGCTGCCTGTGAAAGTTCACTCACTGTTTCAGTTGCCATAGAAATCGTCCTGCAATGTTGAGTGATGTCAGCCGCATTTGCGCATTCCGTATATGTTTAATGGCACATTATATGTGCTGTTTCTGTATGCTCTGCATGCCAGGTCATTATCTTCCACTGAGAACGGCACAGAGGGAAGCCTCCAGATGCTGTACTATGTTCTCTCCTTCCTGGTTCTCCCATCTTGTGACAGTATAAGACGTCATGCGCATGTGTGAGATTGTGACAGGGAAACAAAGTAAAGGAGGAAATGACATCCACAAACGATTCAGCAAACAGGAGTAACAATGGCGCGGCCAATACCCAGAAGAGACGAGATACTAAAAAAGCTAAATAACGTATTTTCAAACTTTGTTTTTGGCCTACTTTAATGTGTGTGGCTTTGCAATACTTTACAGCATCTATATATTAAAAAAAAAAAAGAAAAATCGGCCGGGGTTTACTTCCTCTCAAAGGTGTTCTGTAAACATAATGTGTACTGAACTCCCCCTAGAAACATAATTTCCTGCTTGTATGACCCGCTCACCAATTCTTTCAGAAGTCTACACTAAGATACAAATCAGATTTCAGTCATCCCCTACCATAAAAATTTAATTTTTGGTGAGATATTCCCAATAGCAAATCACGGCTAAAGTGATGCAGACCCTGCAGTTTTCCTCATTAGAGTTTTGCGGGTGCCGCAGCTGGTTGATAATTATGAAACCACTCCCATTAGATACACTTTCCCACATAGACACTCAGAGGAACAAACAGTGATTTCTTCAGGATGAAAAAGGGTAGGAGACTGCAACAAAGTTTGTTAAAATCCTTGCAAGGTACATAGATCACCCAGAGGGGAATGTTTTTTTCTCAACAATAGTGGAGTTACACTTTAAGTACATTTCTTAATAGCTATTATAAAGTATGTGCATATATACTGTGATGGTTTGGGGGTATTTTATCTCATTCGTAGTGCCAAACAGTGAGTCCACTCCAGTCCACAAAGTCCATTTTATGTTTTTTTTCTGCCCACTTTTATTGAAAAGAGAGTACAAGTTCACATCAGAATAGTTTCCCTTGCTGGGGTTCTCACCATCCATGTGACAAAAAACAAACAGTACTCCACCTCGTGGCTCTTCTCTGCAGTATTTCTGCTTAGGTCTCCTGCCTTGATCTTCCAGACCATCAAGCACACAGTGCTTGTGCACAAACTGCTGAACCTTCTTCAGCTCGGAGCAACCTGCTCCTAACAGCTCACTTGCACAGACTGACCCCCTTCGGGAGGGTGGGGCTACTCACGTCTAATCCCAGCTCCACTATAAACCCAGCACACACCTGTCTCAGTGTGTCTGTTTACTGCAAAACCTGCCCCAAAATGTCAAAATAAACAGTGACCCAGTCTTGCCTCTCTACATATCCCCCCCTTGATTTGTACTAGAGGAAGATACACATCACCCTTCACACTGGCACCTCTGTTCCTACTACCACCCCAGGGGTCCAAACCTATCTGCCCTTCCTTCTAAAGGGTCAATCCACCCACAAATTTTTCTGGGTTTGCTTCCACTAGCACTTTTTCCTGACCCTTGGGGTCTCACTGATCTTTCTACCATCCCCCACAAGTCTCACGACTGACCTTGACTTCGTTGCTATGGCCAACGACACTCATCTTTGCAGTCAAGGGCACACAGTTCTTCAGAAAAATGTTTGGTGTACTGTCTCTTTAACCGCTTTACTGCGCCAGAATGGCACGGGCAGGCGAATCAACGTTATGTTACATCAGGCGCGTGGCCGTGATGATCGGATTCGATCCAGAACCGATCAATCCCCAGGCCCAGGCCAATGAAATCTGGCTTGGACCTGGTGATCGCTCCCGGAGAATGAGATCCTTCCCCTGTCTGTGTAACTGTAAACACTGACAGGGGAAGTGATGTCACCTCTTCTCGTGTCGGTCTTTTCCCTTCCAGGCCGAGAAGAGAGAGCATCTCAGAGTAAGTGCACAACACTACACTGATACCTCGTCACGTAGGCACATATTTCAACCCCCGATCACCCCCCCCAGTTAACCCCTTCACCCCCTGTCACTGTGTCACCCAGTGCAGCATTCAGATTTTTTTTTATTGCTGTACTGGTGTCATTAGTGACACTAATCAGTGTGATGCCCTGTACACACGGTCGGACATTGATCGGATATTCCGACAACAAAATCCATGGATTTTTTCCAACGGATGTTGGCTCAAACTTGTCTTGCATATACACGGTCGCACAAAGTTGTCGGAACGCGGTTATGTAAAACACGTACGTCGAGACTATAAACAGGGCAGTAACCAATAGCTTTCGTCTCTTAAATTATTCTGAGCATGCGTGGCACTTTGTGCGTTGGATTTGTGTACACACGATCGGAATTTAAATGATCGGATTTTGTTGTCGGAAAATTTTATATCCTGCTCTCAAACTTTGTGTGTTGGAAATTCCGACGAAAAAAGTCTGATGGAGCCCACACACAATCGGAATTTCTGACAACACAATCCGATCGCACTTTTTCCATCAGAAAATCTGACCGTGTGTACAGGGCATTCAGCTAATTATTCTTAGGCTCAGTTAGGTCTAGGAACCCCCCTAACCCCCTAAAATAAAGGTTTAACCCCTTGATCACCCCCTGTCACCAGTGATCACTGTATAAGTGTCACGGGTGACGCAGATTAGCTAGATTTTTTTTATCGCGTCAGGGCACCCGCCATATATTACCCAATAAAGGTTTAACCCCCTGATCACTCGGCGGGTGATCAAAGTTAGGTTTTAGCGTCAGATAGGGTCTGCGTCGCCCCAGGCAGCGTCAGATTAGTGCCAGTAGTTCTAACACCCACGCACGCACCATACGCCTCCCTTAGTAGTATAGTGTCTGAACAATCAATATCTGATCTGATCAGAACTATATTAGCGTCCCCAGCAATTTAGGGTTCCCAAAAATACAGTGTTAGCGGGATCATCCCAGATACCTGCTAGCACCTGCGTTTAGCCCCTCCGCCCAGCCCAGCCCAGCCCACCCAAGTGCAGTATCAATCGATCACTGTCACTTACAAAAACACAAAATACATAACATTCAGTCAGGCCTGATCCCTGCAAACGCTAATGCCCTGTACACACAGTCAGATTTTCCAAAGGAAAATGTGCGATTGGAGCTTGTTGTCAGAAATTCCGACCATGTGTGGGCTCCATCAGACTTTTTCCATCGGATTTTCCGACACACAAAGTTTGAGAGCAGGCTATAAAATTTTCCGACAACAAAATCCGATCACGACAATTCCGACGCACAAAGTGCCACGCATGCTCAGAATAAATTCCAAGACGGAACTGCTCGGTCTGGTAAAATTAGCGTTCGGAATGGATATAGCACTTTCGTCAGGCTGCAATGTTTTAAATTGTTTAATGCAGCGCACTCTGCTCTTCTTTATAATGCTAGAAGAATGAAGTTGTTTTGCTGCCCGTATTCACACAGACTTCTCACAAGCTTCTTTCTTTATTATTTATCGTTATTTTATCAATATAATATTTTTATTTGTCACATATACCGAAAAAATATTATTTTTTTGATGTTTTTAGATTAAATAATTTTTTTTTTAAAGCCTGATCTTGTGTTTTATTTTTATTTTTATTTTTTTTAACTCCAGAATAGTTTTGGGTGTGTTTTGTGTGTCAAGTTACCACAACACGATTATTATCTTGTATTATTTAATCTCAAGGAGATTGCTTGGTGTTGGTGTCTTTTGTTAATTTCACATTGTATTTTTGAAATATACCTGCCTCCTCACAAACAAACTGTCCTTTTTGAAGGAAAACACACATAGGCGAGTATAATAAATCAAACCAAAAGTTTATTATGGGGTCATAACCAAAGAAAGAGGGAGGCAATGCTGGAGAAACAGCAGAATCTGGTAAAGCCTTTGGCCCCCAGGGCACACATCAACTATTTTAATGCAAAATTGGTGGCCTGAGGAGTCCATATATAAGGGAGTGCAATCTGGTCCAGAAGTCCAAGAGATCATGAACAGCAGCAGATGACATACATGTCCCCAGGCTGTGGTCATACAAGAGCCTGCATCTTTTGTCAGACCAGACTGAACCCAGGTCATCACTCTCTGGTCTTCCTTCCACGCTTCCTTCCATGCGGTGTCTGTGGTGGTGGAGTTGTGGCAGGAGGAGGAGGAGGATGGTCCAACTCACACAGGTGGGTTTTGGGTGTGATTTCGCCATTCACCCCCTTAGGTAATGTTTTATAAAGGATTTCCTCACACATGAGGCGTTGGCCCTCCTGCATGTCCTGAAGTTTTGTGGCAGCCATGCAGGCAAAGGCCTCTTCACAAGTGGGGGTGGCTCTGGGGGACGCAGAAGCCTCCTGAATCAGCCTGAGCACTGAATCCTGCACGTTACTCCCCTTCCTGGGTCTTTTGTTGGGAAGGCGGAGGGGAGGGACCTGGAATTCTGTGAGGCTCCTACTGGGCCCGGCCACCTCCTGGCTGCCAATTACCCCCGCCTCCTCCTGGCTACCGCTAACCCCCACCTCCTCCTGGCTGCCACATTCCACAGCCTCCTCCTGTGTGCCACATTCCACAGCCTCCTCCTGGCTGAGGTCTTCCTGTATATGAAAAAGGGACATAGTTTTAGTTTTTTCTTCATCAATCACACACAATTTTCATCTCATGACTGTTGCAAATTGAATGTTAACAAATATAACAGACTATCATTCTGAGCCCAGCATTTTTCATTCTTGTCCCAATTATTTTTGCCCACTACTGTCTATTGATATGTAAAGCACTTTATTAAATCAGCAATTCGTGATCAATAATAACATCTGGTAAGCATCATTTATTTATTGACAAGAAATCTGTAGAAGAATGCTATACCTGACTCCAGCTGGGCTCCTCCACTTCTTCCTGGCTGGAAGTCCCAGGTTGGACATTGGAAGCCTCAGCTGGGGTGGAAGATAGGGTGGAAGGAACAGTGGAAGGAAGGGTTGAGAGGGATTCCCTGACTTCAATCTGGTCTGACAGAAAGCAAAGTCTCTCATAGTACCACAGCCTGGGGACATAAATGTCATTTGCTGCAGCTTTGGATCTCTGGGAATCCTGGACCTTCTTGCGCTCCCTAAGATAAGTGCTCTTCTGGCCACCAATTTTGGCTTTTAAATAGGGGATGGTTGCCGTGGGGACCACCGGCTTCACCAACTCCAGCAGTTTCTCCAGCGCTGCCTGCCTCTTTTGTTTATGATTACAATGCGGGTGTTTGACCTGCCACAGACAGGGCAGCTCCCTGTATTTGTCTATGAACAGGGGGAGGAAGTTGTGGTCATTGAAGCCATCCATTTTATCTGCAATACACAAGACAAACCCTAATGTCAGGCTAAAGTCTCCTAATCTTGTCCCAATATAGGCCTCAATCTCTAAGCAGTATAGGCCCAAGTTTAAATGTTACCTTCGCTATCACGATCGGCGCTTCCAATACTCCTTCCTCCGCTCACAGATCGTACGTACAACGCACGTGTGTTACGCTTTATATATACTGCACATGCGCAAAACTCTGCCCGCCCCTGACGTTCTTTCTAGTCTATTCCCCGCCCCTTCTTGTTCGACGTAGTGGGGGAAGAGCACATGGCGGAGACAGAGCAGGTGCGTGCTAATTACAGCAACGAGGAGGAGGAGGAGGAAAGCCCAGAGCCAGAAACGTCACAATCCCGGAGGAGACAATTTAAGGCATCAAATTTGTCCTTTGTTGAGATGGTGGAGATGGCCGACATACTGAAGAGGGCCGACTATGACAGGAAGTATGGACCTTACCCCAACCCCAATGTCAGAAAGGCCAAGATCATGGTGAAAGTTATGAAGAGTCTGCAGAAGAATTTTGGGGTATGGCGATCCAAGGATCAACTGAGGAAGGGAGCACGATCAGTATAGAAGAATCAGGAGAGTGCTGCAAAAAAGTAAGTAGTTGTGCTGTGTTCCTATTTGTTATTTTTAGAACGTTCGTGCTGCTCCATGTGCTTTTCTTTACTGTTGAACAGTTTAAAATGGCAACTTTCATGTTCATGGACACATTATTCTTTCATAGGAAACATTGTTCGTTCGGCCAGTAAAACACCATGTTTTGTCTAGATGCATTTCAATACATTTATTCTGGCCTACTTCTCTTAAAATAATTTTGGTGTCAAGGTGGGTTTGTAACTAGAATGAAATGCAAACTAGATTCTGTGTAAGGAGAGGACACTCAGCAGCTGTTTACACATTTGGACACTGGAGCACTAGTGTGGGACACCAGAACACCCTTTTTATTAGGGGGCTCACCCAGGTGCTCCAGTGGATAATATAGGGGTGACTCCATCTGTGAAGCTTGTCCAAAACAGATAAGTATTCAAGCTAGACAAAGGGAAAAAATATTTTGTCATCTTGGAACTCTGCCAAAACAGACAATTATACCCCACTTCCAAGCAATGTTTCGTATTCCTATTTCTGCTATCAAATATCTGTGCTAAGTATACCTATTTTTTTTTACATAGGGGAGAAAAGACTTGGAGGACACCACTCATCAGAGGAGACAACAGACCCCCCCACCTCATGAAGAAGGGGAAATCCCACAAACACAAGAGGAGGAGGAGGAGGGAGACGTGGTGGAAATTGTCACCACAACTGGTGAGTGTCTGCAACCACAGGCTCAGGTAAAAGATGGATGATGGCATATTTATAATACATGGTGTGTTTTTTTTTCTATATTTTTAGGTGATTGTGATGTTGTGGATGAAGGTCATTTCACCAGTGAAAGTGCCTAGATCCTGATCGGGGAGATCATGGGGTATAATAGGGACTTGGAAAACATCAAGCAAAACATCAATGATGTTCAAAACAAAATGAAGAACATCATTGATGTTTTAGGGAGAGTTTAAACCCCTCAAAATCCCTAATTATTTCTGCTGTTTTTTCCTGAAAAATTTTTACACATTTTTTGACATATTCTCGAAAAGCCAAATTTTGAACATGCACACAGTGTGTCAACATGTGCTATCTGCCATCATAGCAGATCAATTTACGCGTTTTGGGGCTGCAACCCCTTCCTCAATAATAAAGTAGCTGAGAGGAAGGGGTTGCACCCACAAAACACATCCATTGATCCCCCATGGTGGCAGCTAGCACATGTTGACATTCGGCAATTTGTATGCATCTTCAAAATTTGGCTTTTCCAGGGGTGACTTAACCCCATCTGCTGAATGCAATATTAAACACAGTTTATAAATACTAATGTCTGGTATTGCCTTCAATTTCTACAAAAGTTGAACTTTGTAAGTTCCAGAGTTGTGTATTTCTTGTTGGTTTTAAGCATGCCTGTTTTACCTTAAAAGGAAAACTACTTTTAATGTGACCTAAAAATTTGTTATACAGCAAACATGTTGGTTTGTTTTAAAAACCTTTTAAAAATGCACATGTGATTGTGCTTGGATTAAAAAGATTGATAATCAACAACGTGTGGCTTCTTCTTTCAATGTTCAAAAGCATTTTTTATTGTAAAATTGGTGTTTTAGTGACAATGGGGGTTATTTACTAAAGGCAAATCCACTTTGCACTACAAGGGCAGTTTCTGTGCAGTCTCAAGTGTTTTTGTAGTGCAAAGTGTATTTTCCTTTAGTAAATAACACCCACAGTGCTTTCTAATTTTACACAATCATGCCATTTTCAGGACTCCCCAAATTTCAGTCAGGGTCAGCTAAAAGAAAGACAAGCAGTAAATTTAAGCAAATATTTTTTCAGTTTAAACATTTTTTTTTATTTAAAAAATGTCTCAGACATTGTCTGGCATATTGATGGCCCCCCTACCTGCAAAGTATTCCATGTATCTTAGATGGGCCTCGCGGGTACTCCGGGGGGGCAAGCCAAGATGGCCAGCTTCAAGCGCCTTCAGGGTTGGTTCATTGAGATTAATTCTGGCTTCAGGCCCAACTGAGCCAGCATAGTTCACAGAATTTCTCCTTAAAAAAGTTGTGGAGAACACAGCAAGCAAGGATGATGTGATTGAGTCTATATTCCGCCATGTGTATCGGTGTAAGAAATAGGCAGAACCGGCTGGCCATTATTCCAAGCGTGTTCTCCACCACTCTGCTGGCTCTGGCCAGCCGGTAATTAAAAACCCTCTGGTCCGGGGTGAGGGTCCTCATAGGGAATGGCCGCATAAGATGGTCCTCCAGCGCAAATGCTTCATCCACAACGAAGACGAATGGGAGTCCTTCCGCATTGTCTTCTGGAGGTGGCAAGTCCAAACTGCCATTCTGGAGATGCCTGTAGAACTCCGTATGGGCGATGACTCCACCATCTGACATCCGGCCATTCTTCCCCACGTCCACATACAGGAACTCGTAAGTGGCCGACACCATTGCCACCATCACAATACTATTCAACCCCTTGTCGTTGTAATAGTATGACCCCGAGTTGGGTGGTGGGACGATGTGGACGTGTTTCCCATCAATTGCCCCTCCGCAGTTAGGAAAGTCCCACTGCCAGGCAAAGTGGGATGCCACAGTCTGCCATTCCTGTGGGTTGGAAGGAAACTGTGGAGTCAAACAAGAAAAAAAATGAATCATTTTGCACATAAACATGGAAAGCAGATTAGACACAAACATTCTTGGCCAACATCAGTATAAAATTTATTTTAGGGAGTATTTAAAGACAAAGGTATAAGGTCCACCTATCAGATTCCCCCCCCCCCATGGGCCATTTTATACATTTTATGGGGGGAGATGTTTTGGACAGGTAACCCTCTCCACTTCATTGAGAGATGAATGCCTAAATAATGTGTATTACTTTGGCCAGCCCTTCCTTACACAATTGGCAGCCCACTGGACATGTAAGAAGTGTCACAATACACAAATATAAATACACACTGTACACATTTTAGCACATTTTTACATTCTGATATTACCTATCAAGATAATAATAGGATACAAAAACTTTAAACAGTGCCATTTGAAAATATTCAGGCAGGCCCTTGCACTACATGCTTTGGTGAATTCATCCATAAATATGACCATAAAAGAGGTAGGTATAGTGTGTATGGGTTTGGCAAAGTCAGCAGATAGAGGATTGATATCAGCTGAGTTAGCAGTTGGGGGGAGGGAGGGTTCCAAATGATTTTGGGACCCCAAAAAAAGCCTCTGGCACTCTGCTAGAATTTCAAGCACAAATCACATTTTTACACATTTTAGGGGTTGTTTAGGGTAAAGCACTACTATGGAGCTGACAAAATACTTTGTTAAGTGACTACACAAGGTGAATATAGGCCCGGGAGAGCATGCTGGGGAGGTAAGTGAAGGCAAATATGTATGAAGGACAAAAAAAATTACATAAAAATCCAGCATGCATGAGGACAAAGTGGACATTCACAGCATATTACAATCATGGTAATTAGGGAGTGAGGAAAGAAATACAATATATTAACAAACATTAAATACAATAAAATGTGATGTTAAAGGATAAATCTTACCTTCATATACTCCTTCTGCAGGACCTGGATGATGGCAGAACAGGTCTCTGGGATAATGATCCCCAGAGCCTGGGGGGAGATGCCTGTCGAGAACTTGAGGTCCTGCAGGCTTCTCCCCGTCGCCAAGTACCGCAGGGTGGTGACTAGCCTCTGCTCCGGAGTGATGGCTTGCCTCATGCAGGTATCCTGCCTGCTGATATAAGGGGTCAGCAAAGCCAACAAATGGTGAAAAACGGGGTCCGTCATCCAGAGAAAGTTCCTGAAATCGTCAGGATTATTCTCACGGATCTCACAGAGCAATGGCATGTAACAGAACTGGTCACGCTGGAGCAACCAATTCTTGGTCCATGAACTCCTCCTCACCCTGTTCATGGACTGGGCTTGTGTCAAAGTAAGGACCCCAACACCAAGCCCCCACACAGCACGAACTCTATGATGAGTACATACACGCAACATGGCTAGAAAACGATCGGCTGCTCAGAACGAAGTAACAGAACCAACTGAAGAACAGAAAGGCCTGTGAAGAGTGACCTGAAAATCAGTAACGAACAAACAAGAACACAATGACAAAGTCAATGGTAACTCGCTGCACGCACCAAAGACCTGAAAACACAAACTGAACACCATAAATACGATCTGAAAACCACGAGTCTGAAAAAGAGCAAATCGTCTCTCACCAAACTTTTACTAATACGAGATTAGCAAAAGGAGCCCAAAGGGTGCCGCGCTTGGTACTGATAACTGCCCTTTTATAATCTGGTCGTACATGGTGTACGTCCCCACGTTCTTGGCGTTCGGAAATTCTGACAACTTTGTGTGACCATGTGTATGCAAAACAAGTTTGAGCCATCATCCGTCGGAAAAAATTAATGGATTTTGTTGTCGGAATGTCCGATCATGTCCGACCATGTGTACGGGGCATAACAGTTTTTTTTGTAGCGTTTGAATCAGTCGCTGACTGTCAGGTGCTTTTTTTTTGTCTGAGTCTCACTACTGTACCAGTAAATTTAGAGACTAAAATGTCAGATTAAAGGTACAGTATTGAAGAGGCCTACACGTTTCTGAGCATGACAGATAGTGAAGAGGAAATCACTCATCTGTCAGATTCAGGCTCAGAATACGAACCTGTAGACAGCAGCGGCACCCTGAGAGATAGCTCTGACAACTGAGTCGTTGAGGTGCAAGAACCACAGGGCTCTCATATGGAGCAGAGAGCCAGTACTAGCGTCGCGTGTCCTGCTGCCACCAAGAAGAAGACAAAGACAGACCTGTCGAGCCCATAGTGCCCTTCCTGCTGCATTCACCAATCCTAATTGGGAGCCTACCACTTCTGCAGCACCCGTACTTCCCCCATTCACTGGCCAACCCAGAATTCAGGTGGAAACAGTTGATTTTACGTCACTTGATTTTTATTCACTGTTTTTCACCGAAGATCTCTATAGATCTATTGTGGACCAAAGCAATTTATATGCTGGTCAATTAATCGCCGCTAATCCCCAGCTGACCCTTGTCAGAGTTAGGAGACCAATTACGGTTTTGGAATTTAAGCCCTTCCTGGGCCTATCCCTCCTCATGGGCATAGCTAAAAAGAGTGGGTTGCGGTCATATTGGTCCACTGACCCAATTCACCATATGCCCGTGTTTTCTGCCTCCATGACCAGGGCACGATGCGAGCAGATCTTGCCGTTCATGTATTTCAACAATAATGAACTCTGTCGTCCTCGCGGTGACCCTGAATTTGATCTGCTCTGCAAAATTTGGCCCCTCATAAACCACTTCAACCAATGTTTTGCAGCCTTGTTTACTCCCCATCAAGTTGTCTGCTTTAATGAGTCCCTGATTAAGTTTTCTGGCTGCTTGTCATTCAAACAGTATCTTCCCAGCAAGCGTGCCAGATACGGCGTCAAGATGTATAAGCTCTGTGACAAGGCCACAGGCTATACATATAGTTTTATGGTTTATGAGGGAAGAGATAGTCACCTAGAGCCAGAGAACTGCCCTTACTACATAGGGAACACTGGTAAGATTGTGTGGGACTTGGTGTCACCCTTATTCGGAAATGGGTACCACTTGTATGTGGACAATTATTACACAAGCATGACACTTTTTAGTCACTTGTTTGATCGCCAAATTGGTGCATGTGGCACCATGCGATCTGATCGCTGGGGCTTACCCCAGTGCCTTTTAGATTCACGTCTTAGGCTGGGGGAGAGAGCCTGCTTGAGATGTAATAATTTGCTCGCTGTGAAGTAGAGGGATAAAAATAATGTTTTCGTTCTGTCTTCCCTTCACGCAGAGACGACGGTCCAAATTCCTACAGAATGGAGAAACCCCTCTGTGTCACCTTAACATGGGAGGGGTGGACCTCAACGACCAGTTATTGGCGGCGTACCTAATTGCCCATAAGGCCAAACGCTGGTACAAAAAAGTGTCTGTATATTTATTCCAATTGGCTCTGCTGAATGCTTTTGTGCTATACAAAGCTTCAGAACAAACTGGATCCTTCCTTCAATTCCAGGAAGAGATCGTCACAGCCCTTCTGCTTCCAGATGGTGCTGTGGTCAAACTTCCCAATCCAAATGTAGTAAGCCTGCTGCATGGGAGGCATTTTTTGCATGTCCTCCCTGGTACCCCTACCCAAAGAAACCCCCAAAGAAGATGTTGTGTCTGTAGAAAGCACGGATATAGGCATGACACCCGCTTTTATTGTCCCTCCTGTCCTGACCAACCTGGTCTTTGCATTGGTGACTGTTTCGAACGCTACCACACACTAGTTGAGTATTTGCGTAGGGTACAGCACCACACAGTACTAGGCACATGTACACAGGGTCTCGAAAGATATGATGGCCATCACATTTTAAGAGATCCTAATCTGCAACGTTCAGTTTACAGTTTTTTTAACAGTTTTTATAAAAGTGAAAAAAGTAAAAAAAAAACCCATAAAAACACAAAAAAAAAATAAAATAAAAAATCCAAAAATAGTTGTGGTTGTATTTTTCTTCTCTCCCTCTATTGTTCTCTCTCTTATGTTCGCTCTCTACTGTCCACTCTACTGTTTGCTCACTATTGTTCTAGATCTATCGTTCTCTCTGTTTTATCTTATATTGTAATGTTTGTTTTATTGTTAACCATCATTTGCTTAGCAGGTACGCCATTCAGCTGTTTAGACCCATGTTCGACTCGAACATCGTCTGTTTGATCATTCGCCGAATTGCGAACGATATGGGCCGTTTGTGCCAAATTCGTGTGGCACGTCACTGCCCATAATTCACTGCGGCATCGCAGTGCATTGCTGGCTGATGATTGGCCAAGCATGCATTATGACCCGCATGCTTGGCCAATCACAGTGCCGTCAGTAGAGAGAGCTGTAATTGGCCAAAGCAGAGTGGCTTTGGCCAATTATGGCTCAGGGGGTTTAGAACACGCCCCACACTATATAAGGCCGCCTGCACGGTGGCCCTGTGTAGTGTGTTCTGGCGTGCTTAGAGAGAGAGAGAGACAGTGTCATTTCATTTGAGTTAGATAGATTAGGCAGGACAGTCAGTGAGTTAGCTGCACTTACAGTGTATTGTGTATATATATTCATCCTAAGTGTTGTATATATATATATATATATATATATATATATATATATATATATATATATATATATATATATACACACTGTATTCAGTTTAGCTAGATCCGTTCCTGTTATCTTCCTACTGACGGGCAGGCTTGCCTTGTTACAGTATTTACAGCTACCTGAAGAAAATTGCTGGTGTTCTTTTGATCCTATTAGTACCACAGTCAGGCAGCTAGATTATTTATGGTTAGTGTAGTGCGTCCTCCTCACAGTGTTCAGTTAAAGCTACAAGTTAGTTTAGTGTGACCTCTGCACAGTGTTCAGCTAAAACTACAAGTTAGTGTAGTGCGTCCTCCTCACAGTGTTTAGCTAAAGCTACAAGTTAGTTTAGTGTGACCTCTGCACAGTGTTCAGCTTAAGCTACAAGTTAGGGTAGTGCGTCCTCCTCACAGTGTTCAGCTAAAGCTACAAGTTAGTGTAGTGTGACCTCTGCACAGTGTTCAGCTAAAGCTACAAGTTAGTGTAGTGCGGGTTTTAGGAAGTTCTTCAGCCATTTTAGATTGTCATTCTACATGGATGCAGCATGTCTGTTTCTCTCCCAAGGGGCTTGAGACATCATCACCTGGAATTACCATGAATATGCTTTAATTACCTACACGAAAGCTGGAGATTACCACGGGAGTTCTACCAACCACGGTAGCAAGGAGACCGCTGAGGCTATATCCATATGCACATTGCCCCTTTGGGGTGACTGGATCTGGTGAGTGGGGACCCTTGAGGGGGAGCACAAAAGACACCAAGAATACTGAGAGCACTTCAGTCACGTTTTCTGAGGAATTTTTTTCACAATTTTTGGAGAAATCTAATACACAATTTATGGACTGTTATATGAACACTATATGATTTTGTTTGGTGTTATGCCCACGGATCTTTCGAACTGTTTTGAACTGTTTGCAGCTTATGGCCTTTGAATAGTTAACTTAAGCGTACTACTATTATTATTATTATTAATGTGGATTGCAATTTTTGAGGTTTAGTTTATGAAGGTATATCACTAGCATACCTATAGGGTATTATTATAGCTATTTAGTCTCACATTTACCCAACATTTTTGAGAGGAACCATATGGCGCTTTTTTATTGCATCCATTACAGTATACTCTAACACAGAGAGGCCTATTAATCTGAACACTTTAACAATTTTATTGATGGTATTTATATTATTTTTTATTATTTTTTATTGTCTACTATCCTTTTGTAATCACCACACAATTGGGTTTAGGTGGGTAACGCTCACTAGTGGGGTAGCAAGTTGGCCCTCCACCATATTACAGTTGTTCATCCCATTATAAACCTATATAGGGAGCGCCACACCTCATCATTGATTTATATTTGTAACTATTTGGAGAATCCCTAGGGAAGCTCCTTTCAGCGGGGCAGCATACCTAAATATTGCCCTAAGCGCAGCCATTAAATAAATTTATCCAAGTTAATGTAGTGCATCCTCTGAACAGTGTTCAGCTAAAGCTACAAGTTAGTGTAGTGTGTCCTCCTCACAGTGCTCAGCTAAAACTACAAGTTAGTTTTTTGTGAGCTCTGCACAGTGTTCACCTAAAGCTTCCTGTAGAAGGTTGGTGGTGTTTTCCTTATCCTATCACTACCACAGGCAGCTAAATAAGCTACAAGTTAGTTTTTTGCGAGCTCTGCACAGTGTTCACTTAAAGCTACCTGTAGAAGGTTGGTGGTGTTTTCCTGATCCTATCACTACCACAGGCAGCTAAATAAGCTACAAGTTATTTTTTTGCAAGCTCTGCACAGTGTCCACCTAAAGCTTCCTGTAGAAGGTTGGTGGTGTTTTCCTGATCCTATCTCTACCGCAGGTAGCTAAATAAGCTACAAGTTAGTTTTTTGCGAGCTCTGCACAGTGTTCAGCTAAAGCTACCTGTAGAAGGTTGGTGGTGTTTTCCTGATCCTATCACTACCGCAGGCAGCTAAATAAGCTACAAGTTATTTTTTTGCGAGCTCTGCACAGTGTTCAGCTAAAGCTACCTGTAGAAGGTTGGTGGTGTTTTCCTGATCCTATCACTACTGCAGGCAGCAAAATAAGCTACAAGTTAGTTTATTGCGAGCTCTGCACAGTGTTCAGCTAAAGCTACCTGTAGAAGGTTGGTGGTGTTTTCCTGATCCTATCACTACCGCAGGCAGCAAAATAAGCTACAAGTTAGTTTATTGCGAGCTCTGCACAGTGTTCAGCTAAAGCTACCTGTAGAAGGTTAGTGGTGTTCTCATACTACAGGCAGGCAGTTGATTTTGCTATATCCCAGCTTAGTGCAGCTGCAATCCATTAGTATGTCTGGAAGGCCAACAAGGAGAGGCAGACAGTCACAAGCCAATAAAAGAGGGCAAGCAGGCTCTGTGTCTAGAGGCAACAGTGCTGGTCAGGGAGACGGTGCATCCTCATCAGCACGTGGCCGTGGGACATGCTTGGCCTTTTTTTCGGCAGCTGGCAGTGTTGAGCAGCAACATACGGAAGACTTGGTCGAGTGGATGACCAAGCAATCCTCATCCTCCTCATCCTCTCTCACCCATGCTCAGGGTACTTTGTCTGGCAAAGCAGCTGCCAACACGGCCTCTTCCCTCAGCTCAATGGCATCAGTGACTCCTTCCCTAGCCCCACCATGTCCTCCTGAGGAGTCCCTCGAACTGTTTGACAACAGTGTTGGGTACATGCTCCAGGAGGATGCCCAGCGTTTAGAAGGCTCTGATGATGATACTGAGCTAGATGAAGGCAGTAACGTGAGCACGGACAGAGGGCGTGCCCAAGAAGGACAGCAATCTGGCAGTCAAGATCCCACTGCTGCAGCATACTGCCAGGTTTGCTCCAGTGATGAGGAGGGAGGGGATGATGAGGTCACTGACTCAACGTAGGTGCCTGATAGGAGGGAGGAGGAGGAGGCACATCACCAACGAGCAGGATTCCCTCCAGGGGCCAGCCTAAGAGCAGCACACTGGCTGCATCACACCCCAAAGCTCTGCATGTGCAGGGCGCTGCTGTCTCTGCGCGTTATTCCAAAAGTTCTTTGGTGTGGGCCTTTTTTGAGACGAGTGCATCAGATCGCACCACTACTATTTGCAACATATGTCTCAAGCGTATTTCGCGTGGCCAAAACATCTCCCGCTTGGGCACCATATGTTGACCTGCCATGCAGTTCGTTGGCAAGCGTATCTAAAAGACCCACACCAAAGAACAAAGAGGACCTCTCCTTGCTCCTCATCAGCTGAGATCTCCAACCCCACTATACCTTCAGTCCTCTTTGAGACCTGCACTGAGAGGAATGAAGGTGTAGAATTAGGTGTGTCACAGCCAAGTACTTGTGGGCAATCTGCTTTCGGTACACCGATGTCAGATTGTACCAGGCAAATTTCCCTGCCCCAGCTGCTGCACCGCCGAAAGAAGTTCGCTCCCAGCCATCCACATGCCCAGCGGTTGAATGCTAGCTTGGCAAAATTGCTAGCACTTCAACTGCTGCCTTTTCAGTTGGTAGACTCTGCCCCCTTCCGTGAGTTTGTGGAATGTGCAGTTCCTCAGTGGCAGGTACCCAAACACCACTTTTTCTCACAGAAGGCAATTCCGTCTCTCTACCAGCATGTGGCAGGCAATGTCCATGCCTCGCTGGACAGGGCGGTCAGCGGTACGGTACACCGCTGACTCATGGTCCAGCAGGCATGGACAGGGACGTTACCTAAGTTTCACCGCGCATTGGGTGACTCTGCTGGCAGCTGGGAAGGATGCAGGACAAGGTGCAGTAGTGTTGGAGGTTGTTCCACCACCACGCCTCCAAAATGCCACTACTAATGATTGTGACACACCTCTCTCCTCCACCCCCTCCTCTTCTTCTTCCTCCATGGCCTCTTCCTGTGCTTTGTCCTCGGAACCAGCGGTGCCCGTAGCCATTCAAGGGGCTACGCAAGTATGCAGGCCAAAAGATGCCATGCGGTGCTTGAGCTGATGTGCTTGGGGGACAGGAGCCACACTGGGGCAGAGTTTCTGTCAGCTCTGCAGGGGCAGGTTCAGAGGTGGTTGATGCCACGCCAACTTAAGGCAGGAATGGTGGTTTGCAACAATGGCACCAACCTCCTCTCTGCCCTCTGACAGGGACAAATGACCCATGTGCCCTGTTTGGCTTACGTCCTTAACTTGGTGGTGCAGCAGTTCTTGGGCAGGTACCCGGGCTTACAGGATGTCCTGAGGCAGGCCAGGAAAGTCTGTGTGCATTTCCGCCAGTCATATAATGCCAGTGCTCGGCTGGCAGACCTCCAAAAGGAGTTTAACCTGCCCAAGAACCGCCTAATCTGTGACATGCCCACCAGGTGGAACTCAATGTTGGCCATGCTGCAGCGGCTGCACACGCAGCAGAGGGCCATCAATGAGTACCTGTGTGACTATGGCACCAGGACAGGGTCAGGGGAGCTTGGTTTTTTCCCCATGCCAGTGGGCCATGATCAGGGATGCATGCACTGTCCTGTCACCATTTGAGGAGGCCACAAGGATGGTGAGCATTGACAGTGCATGCATCCGTGACACTGTCCCCCTTGTCCACCTGTTGGAGCACACGCTGCGTGGAATAATGGACAGGGCACTTGAGGCAGAACAGAGGCAGGAAGAGGAGGACTTCCTTAGCTCTCAAGGCCCCCTTTATCCAGACAGTGTTCCTGCATGCCCGCCAATCACACAGGAAGAGGACAAGGAGAGGGAGGAGGAGGATTGTGTCAGTATGGAGGTGGAGCCTGGCACTCAGCATCAGCAGCAGTCTTTAAGGGATCAGTCCCAAGAAACACATGGACTTGTAAGTGGCTGGGAGGAGGTGGCTGCGGACCATGTCGTCCTTAATGACCCAGAGGACTCCGGACCGAATGCCTCAGCAAACCTACGGTGCATGGCCTCCCTGATCCTGCAAAGCAAAGGATCCTCGTATTCCTGGTATCAAGGAGAAGGACCAATACTGGCTGGCAACCCTCCTTGATTAACGTTACAAGGGTAAGGTTGTGGACCTTATCTTGCTGTCGCAGAAGGAGCAGAGGATGAAACATCTTCGGGAGGCCTTGCAGAAAGGTCTGTGCAACGTGTTCCCAGAGACTGGGAGGTTACAAACTCCTGTTTCTGGACAACGTGTTGCTGAGGCTTCGGTCTGTCAAAGAAGGAGCGGTGGAGAAGGTGGCTGTCTGAGCGATGCATTCAGACAATTTTTTAGTCCGCAGCCCCAAGGTATGATCGGTTCCAGCAACCATCGCCAGCGTCTGTTTTACATGGTGCAGAAATACCTAGGGGCAAGATCTGACTTGGACACCTTTCCCACCGAAAATCCTCTGGGTTACTGGGTCTTGAGGATGGATCACTGGCCAGAGCTTGCACAGTATGCAATTGAGCTACTGGCCTGTCCTGCATCCAGCGCTCTTTCGGAACGCACATTCAGTGCTGCTGGAGGCTTTGTAACCGATCACAGGGTGCATCTGTCCACCGACTCGGTCGATCGACTGACTTTCATAAAAATGAATCAATCTTGGATCACCACCAGCTACCAAGCACCTGATGCTGAAGTAACAATATATTTTTTTTAAAATCTCAGATCCCTTCAATGACTGCCTATGCTGATGCTGAGTGACTATCCTGAGTAATTATCCTCTTCCTCCTCAATGATCACGCTGATAGCTTGTAAGAACATTTTTGGTTCTGGGCACCAACACCAGTGCCTAAGGCCCAATTTTTCAGCCCCTGTTTAACAGAGGCGTGTAATTACAATTTTTGATGCAATACTTTGCAGCAGGGCTCGTTTCTGCATTACAACTAAAGTATCTGTGAGGGGTTGCAGTGTTGTGACACCAGCACCAGTGCCTAAGGCCCAATTTTTTAGCCCCTGTTTAACAGGGGCATGTAATTACAATTTTTGATGCAATACTTTGCAGCAGGGCTCGTTCCTGCGTTCCAACTAGACTATCTGTGAGGGGTTGCAGTGTTGTGGCACCAGCACCAGTGCCCAAGGCCTAATTTTTCAGCCCCTGTTTAACAGGGGCGTGTAATTACAATTTTTGATGCAATACTTTGCAGCAGGGCTCGTTTCTGTGTTCTAACTAGAGTATCTGTGAGGGGTTGAAGTGTTGTGGCACCAGCACCAGTGCCTAAGGCCCAATTTTTCAGCCCCTGTTTAACAGAGGCGTGTAATTACAATTTTTGATGCAATACTTTGCAGCAGGGCTCGTTTCTGCATTACAACTAAAGTATCTGTGAGGGGTTGCAGTGTTGTGACACCAGCACCAGTGCCTAAGGCCCAATTTTTTAGCCCCTGTTTAACAGGGGCATGTAATTACAATTTTTGATGCAATACTTTGCAGCAGGGCTCGTTCCTGCGTTCCAACTAGACTATCTGTGAGGGGTTGCAGTGTTGTGGCACCAGCACCAGTGCCCAAGGCCTAATTTTTCAGCCCCTGTTTAACAGGGGCGTGTAATTACAATTTTTGATGCAATACTTTGCAGCAGGGCTCGTTTCTGTGTTCTAACTAGAGTATCTGTGAGGGGTTGAAGTGTTGTGGCACCAGCACCAGTGCCTAAGGCCCAATTTTTCAGCCCCTGTTTAACAGGGGCATGTAATTACAATTTTTGATGCAATACTTTTCAGCAGGGCTCATTCCTGCGTTCCAACTAGAGTATTTGTGAGGGGTTGCAGTGTTGTGGCACCAGCACCAGTGCCTAAGGCCCAATTTTTCAGCCCCTGTTCAACAGGGGCATGTAATTAAAATTCTTGATCTAATATTTCACAGCAGGGCCCGTTTCTGCGCCCACCAAGAGCGAGTGAGGACTTACAGCGTTGTGGCACCAGCACCACCGCCAAAGGCCCAATTTTTCTGCCCCTGTTTAACAGGGGCGTATTATTACAATTTTTGATGCAATACTTTGCAGCAGGGCTCGTTCCTGCATTCCAACTAGAGTATCTGTGAGGAGTTGCAGTGTTGTGGCACCAGCACCAGTGCCTAAGGTCCAATTTTTCAGCCCCTGTTTAACAGGGGCGTGTAATTACAATTTTTGATGCAATACTTTGCAGCAGGGCTCGTTCCTGCGTTCCAACTAAAGTATCTGTGAGGGGTTGCAGTGTTGTGGCACCAGCACCAGTGCCTAAGGCCCAATTTTTCAGCCCCTGTTCAACAGGGGCATGTAATTACAATTCTTGATCTAATATTTCACAGCAGGGCCCATTTCTGCGCCCACCAAGAGCAAGTGAGGACTTACAGTGTTGTGGCACCAGCACCACCACCAAAGGCCCAATTTTTCAGCCCCTGTTTAACAGGGGCATGTAATTACAATTTTTGATTCAATACTTTGCAGCAGGGCTCGTTCCTGCGTTCCAACTAGAGTATCTGTGAGAGGTTGCAGTGTTGTAGCACCAGTGCCTAAGGCCCAATTTTTCAGCCCCTGTTCACCAGGGGCATGTAATTACAATTCTTGATCTAATATTTCACAGCAGGGCTCATTTCTGCGCCCACCAAGAGCGAGATAGGACTTACAGTGTTGTGGCACCAGCAGCACCACCACCACCAAAGGCCCAATTTTTCTGCCCCTGTTTAACAGGGGCGTGTAATTACAATTTTTGATGCAATACTTTGCAGCAAGGCTCGTTCCTGTGTTCCAACTAGAGTATCTGTGAGGGGTTGCCGTGTTGTGGCACCAGCACCAGTGCCTAAGGCTCAATTTTTCAGCCCCTGTTCAACAGGGGCATGTAATTACACTTCTTGATCTAATATTTCACAGCAGGGCCCATTTCTGCACCCACCAAGAGTGAGTGAGGACTTACAGTGTTGTGGCACCAGCACCACCACCACCACCACCAAAGGCCCAATTTTTCTGCCCCTGTTTAACAGGGGCGTGTAATTACAATTTTTGATGCAATACTTTGCAGCAGGGCTCGTTCCTGCGTTCCAACTAGAGTATCTGTGAGGGGTTGCAGTGTTGTGGCACCAGCACCAGTGCCTAAGGCCCAATTTTTCAGCCCCTGTTCAACAGGGGCATGTAATTACAATTCTTGATCTAATATTTCACAGCAGGGCCCGTTTCTGCGCCCACCAAGAGCAAGTGAGGACTTACAGTGTTGTGGCACCAGCACCACCACCAAAGGCCCAATTTCTCAGCCCCTGTTTAACAGGAGCGTGCAATTACAATTTTTGATGCAATACTTTGCAGCAGGGCTCGTTCCTGCATTCCAACTAGAGTATCTGTGAGGGGTTGCAGTGTTGTGGCACCAGCACCAGTGCCTAAGGCCCAATTTTTCAGCCCCTGTTCAACAGGGGCATGTAATTACAATTCCTGATCTAATATTTCACAGCAGGGCCCATTTCTGCGCCCACGAAGAGCGAGTGAGGACTTACAGTGTTGTGGCACCAGCACCAGCACCACCACAAAAGGCCCAATTTTTTTGCCCCTGTTCAACAGGGGCATGTAATTACAATTCTTGATCTAATATTTCACAGCAGGGCCCTGGGAGGGCTTACAGTGTTGTGGCCACAACAACACCTAAGGCCCAAATTTCTGCTGAGTATATAGGGCAGGCCCCTACTTTCAAACATCCAACTTACAAACGACTCCTACTTGCAAACGGAAGGAGACAACAGGAAGTGAGATGAAATCTACCCCTAGGAAGGGAAATTCTCTGCTGTAAGAGTTAATATGGGAAAAACATTTCTCCTTTCCACTGATGCTTTATCAGCAATCCTTGTTTCACAAAAAACCCCAAATTTTCAAAAAACGTTTGTCATTGGGACAAAAAGTGAGGTGAAATCTTCTGAAGAGGAGCACAGACAGCAAAACAAATGTCACAGGGTGATAACCCTTCCCTATGTTTTCCAAAAAGCTTAAAATAGATTTTTTGGCTGGAGCTAAACATGTTAAAAATGTACCAGTTCCAAATTACAAACAGATTCTACTTAACAACAAACCTACAGTCCCTGTCTTGTTTGCACCGCCTGTATATTGCTGTTCAGAGTACAGAGCCTGTATACTGCTGTTTCCTTTTTTAATTTGGGTGCGGGGTTCCCCTTAATATTAATACAAGACCCAAAGGGCCTGGTAATAGACTGGGGGTACCCATGCCGTTTGTCTCACTGATTTTCATCCATATTGCCAGGACCCGACATTACATTAAAGCCGCAAGCAGTTTTAAATGACTTTTTTTCCTTTAAAAATGACATTTTGTGCAGGGACTGTTCTAAGCACAGGAAACACGCACCACTTTACAGGCATACTATAGACACCCCTCAGGTACAATAAGGACGTAAGGATTTGAAACATGTTCCAAATCTAAAGTCCGTCAGATTTTCAACCGAAAAAGTCAGCTGCAGGTCCGATGAAGCCCACACACAGTCGAACTGTCCGCCGGACTCGGTCCATCGGACCAGTCTGGTCGAAAAGTCCACTCATGTGTACGCGGCATTAGGTTTCGCCGGATATAAACAGCGCCATTGGGAAATTGGCAAAGCATTTTATCACCCCGATCTTGGTGTGATCAGATGCTTTGAGGGCAAAGAAGAGATCTAGGGTGTAATAGACCCCATTTTTTTCAAAAAAGAGTACTTGTCACTACCTTTTGCTATCATAGGGGATATTTACATTCCCTGAGATAACAATAAAAATGATAAAAAAAAAAGAAATGAAAGCAACAGTTTAAAAATATAATAAAAAAGCAAAATAAATAATAAAAAAAAGTAATCATCTTCTAAAGATGATGCACAAGAAAGCCTGCAAACAGTTTGCTGAAGACAAGCAGACTAAGATCTAATGAGACCAAGATAAACTTATTTGGTTTAGATGGTGTGTGTGGTGGCAACCAGGTCAGGAGTACAAAGACAAGTGTGTCTTGCCTACAGTCAAGCATGGTGGTGGGGGTGTCATGATCTGCGGCTGCCGACACTGGGAAGCTACAGTTCATTGAAGGAACCGTGAATACCAACATGTACTGTGACATACTGAAGCAGAGCATGAGCCCCTCCCTTCGGAGACTGGGCCGCAGGGCAATATTCCAACGTGATAACGACACCAAACACACCTCCAAGACGACCACTGCCTTGCTAAAGAAGCTGAGGGTAAAGGTGATTGACTGACCTAGCATATCTCCAGATCGAAACCCTATTGAGCATCTGTGGGGCATCCTCAAGTGGAAGGTGGAGGAGCGCAAGGTCTCTAACATCCACCAGCTCCATGATGTTGTCATGGGGGAGTGGAAGAGGACTCCAGTGGAAACCTGTGAAGCTCTGGTGAACTCCATGCCCAAGGGGGTTAAGGCAGTGCTGGAAAATAATGGTGGCCACACAAAGAATTGACACTTTGGGCCCAATTTGGACATTTTCACTTAGGGGTGTACTAACTTTTGTTGCCAGTGGTTTAGACATTAATGGCTGTGTGTTGAGTTATTTTGAGGGGATGGCAAATTTACACTCTTATACAAGCTGTAAACTCGCTACTTTACATTGTAGCAAAGTCATTTCTTCAGTGTTGTCACATGAAAAGATATAATAAAATATTTTCAAAAATATTAGGGGTGTACTCACTTTTGTGAGATACTGTATATATACACAGTATATGTATACACTTTGTGTACTTTACCTGTCTGCAGATAATTACAGAAGGTGGGCAAATACAAGATCAGCCACCCTGCACCCTCCAAATTCGAGCCATATTGAAGTTATTAGCAGCCAAATGTTAAAAATAACTTTTGCCCATTCTCTACCCTAATAAGCAAGAGATTTTCAAACAAATGACATAGGGGACTGGGCACTGCACTGGTGAACATGTACCAATCTGAAGAAAAAATCCAATTGGCGGGAAGCAGTGATTTTAATAAAACCTAAAGTGAAATCTTAAAAATGCAAAATTCCTTTAAATAATAAGCCTGGGGGATGCCCTGAACCTTCTTGTGAAGTGACCCATCTGTGTGATGTATACAACCTACTGCAGCCAAACTGACATTTACTATGAAAAAAAAAATGCCCGTTTACATTGACGGCTACAGCTGTATTCTTCTGTTTGTAAAAAAAGTGGCTTGGGATTTCATTAATTTGTAACAGACCCTTAACCCAGATAAGGGTCTGCTATAGATGTTAGTGGGGGTCTTCATAAAAAAAAAAGGCATGTGACTCCCCCTTAAAATACATAACAGATCCTTATCCTTTTTGAGGGTCTGACATGGATGTCAAGGAGAAACCCCACAAAAATCAAGAAAAAAAAGCATGGGGTTCTGCCTAGAAATCCCCAAACATAGCACCTGAACCCCACTTAAGTCTTTTGAAGCTGAATGCATTTTTTTTCTGCACTTTTTAAGGCCAGTTTGCAAGGTTTTGCTAAAAAAAGAGAATAGGTAGCTTGATACTGCCATAGCGGATATGTACAAATGCTATTTTGTTTTTTTAATACCGTTCAGTGGGGAGTAGGTCTTTTAATAAAGCTTAATAAGGCAATATTGAAAATAAAGTTTTTTAATGTGTAGTTTAAGCATGGTATTGTTTAATATATGGTGTTGCTTTGATTCGAATAACTCCAGCGCCCTGCTTGTGCGTTTCTTTCAATATTAAAAATATACAATTGATTTAAATAACATGCTTAGGAGATGCCACTTCAGGACCAGGCCTCTTTTTTAGATGTGTTGTTTACAAGTTAAAAACAGTTTTTTTTGCTAGAAAATTACTTAGAACTCCCAAACATTATAATTTTTTTTTCTAACACCCTAGAGAATAAAATGGCGGTCGTTGCAATACTTTCTGTCACACCGTATTTGCGCAGCAGTCTTACAAGCGCACTTTTTTTTGGAAAAAATACACTTTTTTGAATTAAAAAATAAGACAACAGTAAAGTTAGCCCAATTTTTTTTTATATTGTGAAAGATAATGTTACGGCGAGTAAATTAATTCCCAACATGTCACGCTTCAAAATTGCGCCCGCTTGTGAAATGGCGACAAACTTTTACCCTTAAAAATCTCTATAGGCGACGTTTAAAAAAAATTCTACAGGTTGCATGTTTTGAGTTACAGAGGAGGCTAGAATGATTGCTTTCGCTCTAATGATCGCGGCGATACCTCACATGTGTGGTTTGAACACCGTTTTCATATGCGGGCTCTACTCGCGCATGCGTTCGCTTCTGCACGCATGCACACGTGTTATTTATTTTACCTTTTATTTTTTATTTTTACACTGGTTTTAAAAAAAAAAGTGTCACTTTTATTCCTATTACAAGTAATGTAAACATGACAGGACCTCTTAAATATGAGATCTGGGGTCAAAAAGACCTCCGATCTCATATTTACACTAAAATGCAATAAAAATAAAATACAAATTTTTCATTTAAAAAAAATTATTTAAAAAAGCCCCTTTAAGAGCTATGGGCACAAGTGACGTTTTAACGCTGCTTCCGCCCTGCAGTGCCGTGGAGACGGGTGGAGGCCATTTTCCCCTCACTCATCTCCATGCACAGCCAGTGAGAGGACCGGATTGCTGGATTGGGAGGGGGGGCCCGATAAAAGTGATCTCGCAGAAAATCCTCCGTAAAGACCACGTTTATCTTGTAGCCAGCTGGCGGCCGAACACAGGGATACCAGGGTTATGGCAGCTAGCTGTTGCCATAACAACGATATCTGTCCTCAAAGCAAGGATGTATATCGGCGTTCGACAGTCGGCAAGTGGTTAAAACTGAGTGTGAGGTGGGTTAAATGTAGTAAGTAATCCAGCAGAAGTGACTTTTAAAAATAATTGCCACTAAATTATAGTTCAGATCTTTGGTGTTATAAATAAATTGGTCAGAGGATCTAGGATGAGGTTATTGATCACATATCGTCATAACACACTTGGGAATGCACAATCTCTGTCTTACCTAGGCATTTGGGCTGCATACCTGGATAAGGGTCTAGTATAGGTTCTGGGCAGGGGGACATGCATTTTTTTGCATAGGGCCATCCTCATAGGTCTGGTATGGATTTTGGAGGAATCCCGTGACTTTTTTGTTTTTGTGCATGGGGTCCCCTTATAAATTCATACAAGAGCCCTACAATGGGCATCATACAAGAACACAATGGCTCCACGGGAGGGATTCCCCCATAAACACTGACTGTTTTGATAGGGGAATTGAGGGATTTTCTTTCCTGCAACCCGTGGTTGCAGGTTGCTCTGTCTATGGCCGGCCTTAGTGCATTGAAATAATCTAAAAGAGCCTCACACTGAGGTGTGCTGGTGACTTTTCATCAATTCTTTCAAAAAGACATGGTCACCATGGATCTTATTGTCTACTGTATTATTCTTATACATCCACAAACGCCCTCCCAGAACTGAAAGCCCATGCTGTTACCGTCTTTTGGCTATAGCATGGGCGGGAAGAAGTTAAATAGCCTACTAGGAACCAGAATCTGTGGTGGATGTGCATGTGCATTCACATGCATGTCGTTGTGTGTTAGTTCCTATACGCATACATCCTTGCATGTTTAGTTGGGCTTACATGCCCCAAAAATGTGCAAATTTATGCACATGAAAATGAGCACGGTCTCTGATGGCTGACGAAGGGTTCCTGAAAAGACTCCTGATTTCTCTTCACTTAACCCTTGTTCACAGTGAATGTGACTTTGAAATCATGCTACTTCACTTGAAGTAGCACAATTTCAAAGCCCCAGGTCAGTGCGATTTCAGGTGCAACTTTTCTGACATCTGTGCGACTTCATGCACAGATATCTATGCAAGTCGCACCCAAAAAAATAGTGCGGCACAGCAAAGTCAGAGTTTCACTGATTTAAATGGTTTCTTTGGCGACAATAAGATGCGACTTGTCATGCGATTTGGAACTGTAAATTTCAAGATGACAAGTCACACTGCTGTGATGGGGGACTTACTGTCTTAGGGACTTAGAAAGTAATAGGATATTTCTTCAAAGAGAGGGAGTATCCCTTTTAGACAGTTAATACCTCATCTTCAGGTCCAATGACAAATCAAAGATTCTGATTCCCTTTTTTTGCACTGGAGACAATCACCAGGACCAATAGAGAAAATACATCTCTTTTGGAATTTTCACAGACAATAATACAAATCTGACAGGGGTTCTAAACCTTCCACATTCTATCCAATACTAAAAAAAAAATTAAATTAAAATTTTTAAAAAATAGGCTTGACAAACACTTTTATCATGTTATCATATATACAGTAAATCAGATAATTTACAGTTATCTGATTTACAGTAGTCTGATATAATTACAACATTAAAAAGAATATACATTTCTTCTTTTAGATTGGTTGCAAAGATTGGTTATTTGCAGGTTACTGCAATATTCTAAACTTACCCAACGGTGAAATTATTAATGTGTAATTAATTTTCAGAAAACAAAATGTTAGAGCCCTGAACAGCAATGACAAGGTGACTATTATTAATGCTGGTTCTTTTACTACATGATTGAATTAAATGTAATTACCTTCACCTTACACATCTCGTACATGAAGGAATTCCTATAGAATGAACAATGCAAACCAGTAAGTCATCTAAATCACTACCATGCCTGTTCCAGTGTTGCCAGACCAGTGTAAATGTCACCTCCCCAGTACAATGTCATAAACAATGTTCCAAAAAAAAATCTGCAAAAAACTTACAATGCTGCTTAAAATGCCCCGGGTATCCACTTTTCAAAATGTGATCATTTTGTGGGCGTTTTTACTATACTTGCACTACAGGGCCTCAGAACCTATGATAGGTAGTCAGGAAATTAGATGCCTAATTTATGTCCCTTGAAAGCCTAAAGGCACTCCTTGGATTTTGGGCCCCTCGCTAGACTGCAAAGAACTCTTACATATGTACTAAAGAGGAGGAGGAGTAACAGAATGCATTTTTTAAGTGTATTCTAAGCATGCCCATGCTATGTGAGAAATATCTTATTGTTTGACAACTGAGTGCAAAAAAAAAGAAAGTTATATTTTCTTTCTTCATTTTCCAAATACTTGTGGCAAAAAAATTGTGATATTCAAAAGACTCCAATTCTCTAATTAAATATGTTGGAGTGACTACTTTAAGAAATGTGGTCATGTAGGTGTTTTTTCTGTTCTGGCACTTTAGGGCCTCAAGAAATCTGATAAGTAGCCAGGAAATCACATGCATTATTTATGCCCCTTAAACGCTTGAAGGTGCTACTTGGATTTTGGGCCCTTCTATGTGTAAAGGCTGCAATAAAATCTCACACATATGGTATCCCTACTCAAGAGCAGTACAAAAATATTTTTTGGGGTGTAATTGTAATTTGGCCATGTGTGTTAGAAATAACTTGTTAAAATGACAAGTTTGTGAAATAAAATCAAAATGTATTTACTTTCTTTATTTTCCAAAAAGCTGTGGGAAAAAAATGCAACTTCAAAGAAAATCACAATGCTTCTTACTAAAAATCTTGGAGAGCTTACTTTTCAAAAAATGGGTCATTTTGGGGGTGTTTGTACTGCCCTGACATTTTTGGACTTTAAGAAATTAGATCAGTGGTTGATCATTTTCAAATACACATAGTTTGTAGACTCTATAACTTTAACATAAAGTAAATATTATACACTATCATACATTTTTTTAACTAATGAAACATGGCAAAGTAAATTTTAGACTGAATTTATGAAGGATTATTTATTTGCAAAGTTGTACTGCAGAAACTGGGAAACCGTCCTAATTTTCTTTTCTCCTTTTATATAGTAAACCATAAAACACTCAGTAGTAATTAAATACCACCAAAAGAAAGTCCTATAATTATTAAAAATGATATAAAATTAATTTGGGTACATTGTTGCATGAACAGGTAATTGTTACTGAAAGTATCACAGTACTGGAGGCTGAAAAATGGCCTGAACAGGAAGGGGGTTTAACATGTTGGTGTTTAATTGAGCGGGAGCAAACATGTTGTGTTCATACACACTTATCTCTAACTCAACTCAACTCTAACTCATCAATAAATATCTTTATTGTTACAATCATTTCTCATGGAGTATTAATGAAAAAAAAAAGCTTAATTAAAGCCATAATGTTTCCCGAGGGACTTTTTTTTTTTAACTTCAAGGTTTATTCATTTTTCAAAAGGTACAAAAAGCAACAAAAAGAGCAGTACGAAGATACGTTCTCAAGTAATGGTATGTATACACATTGGTATGTATCTATAACATTCAGAGATATATTTCACATGTGTGCTAACAGAAGAGCTATAGCATGCATATATAAAGTCTTGTATAGGTAGTATCCAGATAAAAAAGAAAAACAACGTTGTGAGTTTTAGAGTTAACTTACGCCTTAGCCTTAGAGTAGAACCAGTAGACAATCACACATGTAGTTTTAATTTACTACGTAATGATACTGAGTGCACAATGCTGAGACGCGTGCATTGCCTGTTTATTATTGAGGGGTAAAATGGGAGCAGAAAGAGTATTATGAACCCTTTGTGAATAAAAGGTCAGTCCAGCTGCAAACTTCTGGGGTCATTGACCCATGAGTCCCAATTTCTGTAAAATTTTTCAGTGGTGAGCTGGGCTTTGGAGAAGCCGTGTTGTAGTTTGAAATTGTTATTTAAGATTGTAATTACTTCCTGGATGTCAGGGGGTGAATACTTTTCCATTTCCTTGCAAGTGCCAACCTTACGGCAATAAGGATGTGGGTAGCCACGGTTTGAGATTTCCTGGGCCATGTGGGAATCATCAGTCCCAGGAGGAGGTCAATGGAGGATAGATTATTTGTTGTGGGGACTAGTGAGTGGAGCATTTTTAGTATTTGCTTCCGAAAGTCTTTGAGACTTGGGTATTCCCACCAAATATGGAAGAGAGTTCCTAGGAGACCACAATTTCTCCAGCATAAGTGAGACGTGTTGGGGTAAATCTTGGCAATTCTGTTGGGGGTGTAGTACCAGTGATGAAAGAGCTTTTGTATGGATTCCCAGTGCGTGGTGCAGTGAGAGAGTTTTGACGGTAAAGATAGAGCCTTGTACCATTGAATAGGTGGAGGGGCTGAGGGGTTGTGCTTGGACCACTGCAAGATTTGGGTCTGGTTTGAGTCTTTTGCAGATTGAGAGAATAGATCATAGATATATATATATATATATATATATATATATATATATATATATATATATATATATATATATATATATATATACCCTTAAGTATGTGTTTACTTGAAGCAAGATATTGTAGCATGGAAGGTAGAATTTTGTCTTGTTTTATCCAGTGTGTTTTGTTGAGTAGAGACCTGATCCTAAGGTATATATAGAAAGTTGTTGGCGAGAGACCGAATGTAGCTTGAAGGTGTTCAAATGACATTAAACAGGATGCAGTGAAAAGGGTGTCCAATAGTATGAATACCTGCATCAATCCAAAGCATATTTGGAGGTCTGGGAGAATGAGTGAGAAGGTTTGGGTTGGAATGTATTGTAGTATGGTATGAGGTACCCCCTTCAACATTTGAGGTATAGATGTTCAGACTCTCAGGGAGGCCGTTATTGTGTCCATTGGGAAGTGTTTGGGGGTGGGGGCAAGAAGCAAGGCACAAAGGTATAGTTTTGGGTCCTTGGCCAGCACCACTGACTCTATTTGTGTCCAATTGGAAGGAGTAGATGGGTTCCAGCAGAGTTTGAGTTGATCCAAAATGATTGCTTTGTAATATAGATGTATGTTTGGATCTCCCAATCCCCCCATTCGTGTCGGGGTTGTTAGGTTGTGTTTTTTATCCTGGCCCGTTTGTGCTGCCAGATAAAGGAGTTGATGAGAGATTGGAGAGTCCATAGTTGCGTTGAAAGGAATGGTACTGGTAACATGCGGAAGACATATAGAATGTGTGGGAGCATGAACATTTTAGCTAAAGCATTTCTACCAGCCCATGAGTGGTGTACCACCCAGGGGTGGTGTATTTAATTAGATATTCTTTTAAGATTTTCTACAAGGTCTGACAAATTTGTGCGCAAAAGATTTTTGCTAGGTGAGATCAGGCAGATTCCTAAATAGGCTAGAGATGAGTCTCTTGACCACAAAAATGAGGAGTGTTTTGAAATGTACTGTATGGTTGATTTATCTAGGCCTATTGCCAGCATAAAAGACTTGCTATGGTTTACTTTGTATAAAGATATCGCACTGAATTAGTCAAGAATATGTTGAATCTCGGTTAGGGAGTGTTTTGGATCAGTAATGCCGATTATCACGTCGTCTGCGTAAAGACCAATTTTATGTTCAGTGACACCAATGTTTATACCTTTAACTTGGGACTCAGAGCAAATCCGTTGGGCTAGGGGGTTCCATGATCATGGCAAAGATTAAAGGTGACAGTGGGCAGCCCTGTCTTGTACCGTTTGTGATATTGAAAGAGATGGATAGTACACCTGAGATCCACACTTTTGCACTTGGGGATGTGTATAGACCGAGCATGGCACTTAGGAGTATTCCCAATATACCAAACTTATGTAGGACTGCCTCCAGGTAAGTCCATTGTACCCTATCAAATGCCTTCTCTGCATCCAAAGAAAGGAGCAGAGAAGGGACTCGATTGTGCTCTACCCATTGAATGATGTCTATAAACCGCCGGGTCCCATCTGATGTTTGTCTACCTGGAATGAAGCCGACCTGATCTATATGTATCAACTGATTCATAACCGTGGAAAGTCGGAGAGCTTATAGTTTTGCATACAGCTTTGTGTCCGTATTTAATAGGGAGATGGGTCTGTAATTCTCTGGGGCATCCGTTGGTTTATCTGGTTTGGGAAGGGTCGCTATCAGAGCTTCAAGACATTCATTTGGGGATTTTTCCTGTGGAGGCATAGTGGTTAAATGTAGTGCATAAGTGAGGTGAAAGGATGTCATTGAAGTGCTTATAATATTCATTAGAGAACCCATCCTGTCCTGGGGCTTTATGCAGTGGGAGAGATTTGATGGCATTATAGATTTCATCTTGAGTAAATGGGGTAGACAGCTCGGCTACTTGTGTGGGGGTCAGTGAGGGAAGTTGTATGGACAAAAGAAAGGCTTCTATTTTCTCGATACTTGGTGAGGTGGTGGATCCCGTCTCTTGCAGATTATATAATTGTGAGTATAAGGACGCAAAAGTATTGGCTATGCCCAATCGGTTGGTCATGAGCACCCCTTGTGTGTTAAGGAGGTGGGGGATTTTTGCACATATTTGCTGACGCTTAACTTGTCTGGCCAAGAAGGCTCCAGATTTGTTGCTAAAGGAGTAGGATTTTAATTTTAAGCATTTGACATAATAGTCAAATTTGTGGTGTAGTAGTTCACTTAATTTGAATCTGTGGTCCCTGATCACTTCCAATGTTGCCCAATTGGGTGTTTTTGTTTGTTAATTCTAAAGTTTTAAGTTTTTGCAGCAATGACTCTATCTCCGCTGAGCATCTTTTACGTTCTTGGGGCACCAAATTTGATGAGGAGACCTCGTAGAAAAGCTTTATGGGCTAACCATACCATAGATTGATCGCTGATAGACACAATTAATCTTAAAGAAATCCTCAATCTCGGATTTAATTTTGCTTTCATATCTTGGATTGGTTATGAGGGATGAGTTCAGCCTCCATAGAGAGTGATTGGTTGAGCAAGTTTGGGGGAATATTTTTAAGGATATTGGGGCGTGGTCTGACCACGTGATGAGACCTATATGCGATTCTGAGGTGGCCAATAATGCTTTTTTGTTCGTAAGGAAAAGGTCAATCTGAGAGTAAGAATTCCCAGAGTGAGAGTAGAATGTGTAGTAGTGCTCAACATCGTGCATGCACCTCCAGGGATTGTATAGATCTTCATGATCCATGCATGATGAGAGTGCTGATGCCCTCTTTCTGTCTGAGTTGGTGGAGCCCAGTGTGGGGTTCTGAGTGTCATTAAAGTCACTGCAGATGATTAATGTGCTGTTTTTGTAGGGGCCAGTTTAGTTCTGAGTTTTTTGTAAAATTTTCATTGGGAAGTGTTAGGCACATAAACATTCACCAGAGTCATAGGTTGGCTATCAATGGTGGCGGCTGGAATTATAAATCTGCCTTCATCATCTGTCTCTACATGATGTAGGACAAAGGAGAACTTGGCACTAATAGCTATCATTACCCCACATTTCTTTTTGTTGTTGTTGGAGAGGAAGTAATGGGAGTACTTTTTATTTGTACAGGCTGGTAGTTTGGTACTTGAAAAATGCGTCTCTTGTACACATAGTATGTCTGCATTTTGGAAACATGCTTCTTTTCATAGAAGATTTCTCTTAGAAGGGGAGTTAAGCCCTTTGGCGTTAATAGATGTGACATTGAGTGGCATAATTTCAGGTGGTTGGGGTTGGTTTGTAGGAGTTGAGTGCGACTATAGTATTGTATACAGCTGGCTGCTATAGAGATTAGTTATTGGACAATAGTATACTTTGAGAGTTATAACAAATGACTTAATAGCTCTTACTGACTGAGAGAAAGAAAAACAACCGTTGCAACTCAGAGTGTAAATAGTACAGTTTATGAACGTTCAGTAAAAACACTTCACACTATTAGGGATAAAAGCAAACACAGAGAACAGAGAACGTACTGTGTGAGGAATTGTAAGCGAACGTTTAACTAAGTGTGCTTGGCACACTATAAATTGGTGGAAAGGTGGAAACTAATAGTTTGCCCAAGCATGATATTTCTAACCTTAGGGTAACTGTTAGGTTTTATCTGCTTTTTTTGGTTGGGGTTGAGGAGAAGATGAAGAGGCATCCTGATTGGAATGGGTAATAGGCCCCAGCTAGTCAGTTTTTTATATCCATCTTTAGGAGATAAGATTGGGACAATTTTTTGCTGGTTGGTAACCAGAAGCTTGGTGAGGTATCCCCAATGGTAGGTGATTTTATTCTCCTGAAGAATTGAGGTGAACGGAGTATATGCTCTACGTAATTCCATTGTAGCTGGTGACAGATTCACAAAGAGAGATATTTTGGAGTAGGGTTCTGGTATGGGTCTGAGATTCCTAGCCGTGTAAAGGATTTGTTCCTTTATGTGGAAAAAATGGATTCTGGTCAGGACATCTCTAGGTGTCTCCACTGACAGGTGGTCCGGTTTTGCGATTCTGTGCGCGTGATCAATAAGCAGGTCGTGGGGAGAGAGATTAGGGAGCAGGGTGACAAAGAGCTGCTGTAGATATTTTTTTTTTTTTTAATGTTTTTTATTGATTTTTATATATAATACAGATTATAAGCACAGGTACATTCACAGATAGGGTATCAATGACATTAATATCCATTATATCAACTTGTATTTCTATTAAGGAGTGATAAGACACAACAATATGAAAAGGCAACAATTAAAACACCTTCTTAAAAATTGAGCTTTTTTGTTTGTTACCCAAGAGGGCCTCTATCAATGCCCAGATTGCCAGGACGCCCATATCTTCCCCCGAACTACAACCTTCCCCAATGGGATCTTCCTGAAGGCGCGTGCTGAGACTCCCCCAATCTTTCACCAAACCCCTAAGGGCAGATGCAGGGGAAAAAAATAGGCTAAAGCCAAATTTTTCTCCATGTCACTAAACAACTATAGGGTTGGTGAAGAACTAATAGCTAAGGGGGAGCAAGGGCCTCCCGGCTGTCCTGGGGGAAATAATAATGAATGTGAACAAATCTCCTCTAGGGGAGGAATACTATTCCCAATGTGCTACAGAAATGGAAGGGACAAGGAAGTCCCAGAAGAGAAGGAAAGAGAACGTGAGAAATAAAGAGGGAGAGGAAGAAGGGGGACAAAAGCAGAGTTGGGTCAAGGAGAGGGAGAGTTAATATTGTTTCTAGCTGTCAATCCCGGGATGAGCAAAATGTTGTGGAGTGAGGCCCAAGGTTCCCAGATGGACCTGAATCTTTCTACTTTATCATTGAGTTTTGCTACTAAGCGCTCCTGAGACATAATCCAAGAAATTTGCCTGATACAGCTCTTATATGAAACAGTGGGTTTTTTCCAACATTTAGCTATGGGGCTCTTAGCTCCTAAAAGGATAAAATAAGATAGTGTCTGTGCGTTTTTAGGTAAACCAGAAATGGGTTGATTAAGAAGAGCTATGTGTATGTTGGGAGCCACTGAGGTGTGAAGTAAGTTACTGATAATTCTAAAGGTTCTCTGCCAAAATGTTCTGATACGCGGACAGGTCCACCATACGTGAATCATTGATCCCTCGAGCGAACACCCTCTAAAGCAAAGAGGGGAAGTGCCCGGAAAGATCAATGCCAGTCTGGAAGGAACATAGTACCATCTTGAAATAACCTTAAGGCTAGCTTCTATGAGAGAGATATTGTAGATACCTTTATAAGAGCGCGTCCAGGAACCATTCTGCAGGTGTCCAGGTTCGGCCTGTGTCCTCCTCCCAGGTCTTGGCATAAGCTGGTATGTCCGACTTAGTCATGAGTTCCATGTAAATCAGTGAAATGCCCCCTTTCTGGTCCTGTGTATTGGAGCACCAATGTTCATAAGGAGTTAAAAGTGGAGATTTGGAATTTTTACACCATATGGATTGTAGAAAGTGGGATAATTGGGTGAATCTAAATTTTTCGGAGTCCGGCATGTCTAGATTGGTCTTACAGTAAGAAAGGGATAGGGGGCCCGATGGTGTAAGGAAGTGACCGATCCGGTAAAGGCCTTTATCCATCCACCATCTAAACGCTTGTATGTTAACTCCCGGGGGGAAGTCGGAATTATTGAAAATATGTGATAGGGATTTAAATGGAGAGGTCAGTGTGGCTTGTCCAAAAAGTTTAGAGCTTAGTGAAACGGAGTGTGATAGGGTGGGAGCCAGTATTGCTGGTCTAATTTTTGGGTCACACCACAGGAGATAGTCAAGTGTGTTGTGAGGAGTAGCCCTTCTTTCCATAGAAAGCCAGTTGGGTTTTGGACCTTTGGAGAAGACCATTGAAATTTGAGCTATTTGTGCAGCCTGGTAGTAACCCCAGAGATCCGGTAGACCCAGATCGCCCTGGGATTTAAGGCAAGTGAGGATATTGGACGGACATCTATATCCCTTCTTCCCCCAGACAAAGCGCGTAATCTCCGATTGGAATCCACGGAGGAAGTTTCTCTTGAGCAGGATAGGTAGGGAGCAGAATAGATATAGGAGGCATGGGAGGAGTGTCATTTTCACCGCATGTACCCTTCCCAGTCAGGACAGACCACACCTAGACCACCTATCAAGATCCCCCCTACATTGATTAATCATGGGGGGTAGTTAGCTTTAAAGAGATTGCTGATGTCTGCTGTGAGGTTAATACCTAAATAACGGATGTTCTCAGGAGCCCAAGGGAAGTCAAAGTTACTGGTGAGTTGTGAGAGGATGTCCGAAGGGACCGTGACATTAAGCACAATAGATTTGTTCATATTAACCGTTAGGCCTGATAGGGCACTAAAATCTTTTAGAACTTTGTATAATCCCGGGATGGAGATCAGGGGAGATGTGATATATAGCATAAGGTCGTCTGCATAAAGCGCGCATTTATGTTCCTGATCTCCGCACCGTACCCCTTTGATGTCTGGGTTTGATCTGATAGCTATGGCCAAGGTTTCCATTGCTATGGCAAAAAGGAGGGGGGACAGTGGACACCCCTGCCTGGTACCCCCTGTAGATATTTTTTGAGCTCATTGGGTGGCACTGACTCGGGGATTCCTTTGAATTTTATATTGTTTCTTCTGGACCTATCCTCGAGGTCTGCCAACTTCAATTTAAATTTTTGGATCTCATCCGAGTGATGATTGTGTGCATCAAGAAGCTCATTATGGGATTTGTCCATTTCAGATATATGCTCCTCTGTCGTGTCTGCTCTATCTTCCAGGCAGTCAAGCCTGTAATGTGCCTGGGATAGAGATAGCTGCAGCTCCCTGTGTAAATCTTTTTGCAGGATTGATTTAAGAATGCTTTCAGGGTTATCAGTTACAGGAATATTTGTCAGAGTAGATAGATGTGTGGGGCTGTGAGAGGTGGATCCTGAGGCATTCCCATGGTGCTTTTTAGCCTGAGGGATTTTGTTAGGTGAATTGCAGGGAGATGAGGTGAGTCTCTTACCTCTGCCCTGCTGTGCCTCTGCTGGGTCTGTCGCTGGAGGAGGGAGACTGTCCATGTCCTCTGTGTCTCTCATGCCTGTCAGCTCTGCACTTGCCTGGTGGTGTGGCTGAGCGTTGTTCATTCTGCCATGCTGTTTGGCTGAGAACGGAGTGTGGCCAGCGCCATCTTGCCTGGATCTGTGTTCCATGGGGCCGAAATACTCGGTCAGGCGGCGCGGTTGTGGTTGTGGATTATGCCTCCCTGACATGCCAGTTCATGTCCTGCTGCTCTCCCCTCACTTCTCGGGGAGAGAGGAGAAGCCTGTTGCTGTGTGTCGCTCTATGTCCCTGCTATGGAACGGAGCTCGTGAATCAAGCTTCCGTTCCACTCTGCGGCTAGTCATGCCCCCTTCCAGAGGGACTTCTGATTAAGAATATGTGCATGTGTATATGCCTCCACACATGGTTTGAGCACACATTGTCTACAAATAGACTCCCATGAGCATATAAATTCCATGAGGCAACAGGAGTAGTATGCCATGCGTGATTGCATATTTTTTTTCACCTTTTTTCCACTTCTTCACTATATATCAATTTCACACTCCACTCACCATACAATCATTATCTTCCAGATTGGTGCGGATTGTTATCAGACCATCTATAATCTTTGGGATTGCATTGTGATGACATGACCTGCCTATGAGCTGACCACCTGACTTGGTTTGGGTTTTCTGCCTCAGCTCTGGGCTGGGCATGTGATGGGGACCCCCTCTCCTGCTCCCTTCATCCCCACATGAGCCAGTTTAATTCTTGGGCTGATCTGTAAGTATTAGTATCATTTAGAAAGTTTTCCCTCCCTAATTTTTATGAAGGGTTCATTTTATATATATATATATATATATATATATATATATATATATATATATATATGATTTTTCTGTACTTACGGTGAATTAATTTTTGCATCCATACTTCTGATGAGTGAACGTGATTCACAAAATGCGTAGAGTTTTTCTATTCATTTGATGCCAAGACAGTTTGGCTTTTATACAGCATGTACTCAGTCATGAATATGTATAATTATGTATCATCATTGTATATAGTGTATGTGTTCATGGTATATTTTTACCAAAATGTCAGCCTTTGTATATGGTTATGTAAGTTTTGAAAACATTATCATGCATTTTTAGACCATGGAATTGCTTTTGTTACAATAAAGGTTTTATCATATGTTTACTCCATACACTCATTTTTGCAGCAATAAGCCTCATTTAAAGTCCCATTCGTTTCCTTTGTTTCTATTTCACTTTGGCACATATACCCCTCTCCAAGGAGAACATTTTCTGGGTGAGATCAAACGTATTTTTTATATACATCTAAGAATAGACAAGTTACGCTTTTGACACTATTGGATTGTGGACATTTGAGTGTGATGAGTTACTGGATTCACACAGCAGATGCCTTTAATGTTTTTGGCATGTGGTCATGCTGTGCAATGCAACCTTTCATACATTGTGGAGACTGAGTGCTCACATTAACTTTGATCCCTCTGTGTTTCTGTGACCACTTTGGAGAAAATGCTTTCAGTCTGTAGCTTTCATATTAACTGCACTTCCTGAATGTGCAAATGCATGTTTTTGAACTATCTGTAGATAAAGTGTTCACACTGATAATAGATGCATTGGGACAATCACACAACTTTGTATACCGTAATTAATAAATTCCTTGAGCCATGAGTAAACAACTGAGAATCTCTTTTGGGGAGCACTGTTTGCTATTTGATCCACATAATATTGGTCATATTAGATGCAAAGATACAGATGGGTATGGAATATACCGGTAACTAGAGTCTACTGTGAGCTGAAATGGAGTAAATAATTTAAACATGGGAGAATTATATGCCAACATTTGTAAACCCACAAACCCTCAAGTAGTTAATACAACCCATGAGTAGGTTTTTGAAGTTCCTGTGACCCTTTCACCTGTGGGTAACTCAGTTTGTTTTCCATAATAAAGTGCCTCGATTTCAAGGATTTGTAATATTGGTGATTATAGAATTTCATTTGATAACCAATTCAAGCTTGTACCCTTTAGGGAAATACAAATTGGTGACTAGCTACATATACAATATACAGCGCATTATTTATGGATATACAGGAAACTGTTGGTTAATTGTCATACATGTTCCAGGATTACTGTTTTCCTGCGTGCTGTTCTTTTTCGAGACATTTGTAAGTTCATGTTTACCAGGAACAATGTTCTTTACGGCATACAATGTGGTACTTATTTAGCAAGTCTGCAAATTATGGAATGAGAATATTTGAATACATGGTTACAAGCATAATGCATTGTATTTTAAATGCTTTTAAAATTTTAGCTTGTGAAATAAAGCAGTTTTGTTATTTTTTTCAATACTTATTTAGAATGCATATTATTGTATATAGTCATTTCTTCATGTATGAGATGTGTATAGGTGGAGACCCTAATATACTTTGATTTCTTTAAAAGAATATACCATACATCCCAGATAAAGGATATATTTGTCTAACCAATAAGTTTTATACTTGGCATTGTACTAAAATAACAGCCTTGGTCTCCAGTGTTTGGCTTATTAAATTAAATTTACTGTACCGTACTGTTGTAGTCAAGCTTTTCTGTGACAAATTCCTCTAAAATCAAATGAAGCATACATAACAAACACTTATTAGGAAGAAAAGCATCTATGTTTCTCCTGTGAATTACAATTTACTATTTTAATAAATGACAGCAGGAAGAATACTGAAATGACATGCACACATTCATTATTTCTACAGATCGGCTGAGTAGATCTGGGTACCAATAGCATACGAGGAATAGGATTAGTAAGGCCAAGGAAGCATTCTAGGGAAAAGTTAAAGCTGAACTCCAGCCTTACTTTCAAACTTTCACAGTTATGCATGTACCTCTCCTGTACTCAAATTGCTTACTCTGATTTCACTTTACACTGTGAGCATCCCACAGTGTACATTAAAAGCTGCAGCAAGTCGGGTAAAGCCCAACTCATTTCCTAGATGAGGATATCCATATCCATATATGAACAGTTTTTTTTTCATTCAACCAGTGGGTTGAACGAAAAAAAAAAAAAACAACTGACAGATCCCCACTTCAACACAGGCAATGTTGATGCAGGGATCTCTCATACTGTTCTATTATATTTTCCCATGAAAATAAACAAATCAGGTCTTGCAGTCATTGACTGTGAGCCCTGATCAAATGCTGGTTTTCCAGCAAAACTGTTGGACAGAAGCTGGTCATTAGTCAACAGACAGCATTAAACATGTGCCAAATTTGGCTGATCCTGCTGAGCTTGCTGAATTTTGGTACATGTGTACCTGGCTTTACTTTATCTGGCCTTTTCATTCATTGGATTTCAGTTCTTTCAGTCTTGGAGACTCAGCATTGCATGTGGGTGTTATCTAGGGTTGTCTGCATACAAATGCAGCCTGTCAAGGAGTGTCAACTCCTCCAGACTGATACCCTCCTGTCAAGGCATTTTGATATTTGCATAGTTCCTTACAAGAGCCAGGCCACTGCTTGTATTAGGATTTAGGGCTATTGTGAGAAATACTAATGCAGGGTTCCTTGCATAGGAGCATGTTACACCCTAAATATGGGTTTAACATGTAATATGCTCCTAAAGGTGAACCTATCCTTTAATAATGCTTACAATGAAACATTACAAATGCAAAATGTATTTAAATAACATACCTGGGGGATTGCCTCTTACATGCTTGTGAAGTGGTGCATCTGTATGATTTAAGCAACCTACTGCACCAAAACTGACAAGAAAAACAAATGCTGAATAAATGACAGCTCCGGGCTGCTTTGTTCTGTTTGTAAAAAAAAAGCAGCTGTGGATTCCCTTCATCTATACCTGACCCTTACCCTAGATTTGTCAGAAACCATGAATCAGACTGAGACAGAAGTACGGTTAAATTACACTTGTCTGATACAGATGTTAACGAGGGATCCCACAAAAAATGGCACGTGGTTCCCCCTAAAAAAATACATGTTAGACCCCTATTCTTGATGAGGGTCTGGTACAGATGTCAAGGGGAACCCATGCAAAAAAAAAATTAAAAAATAAAACCGTCTATACTGGCCTCGCATATGAATAACTGCACATTTTTTGACAGGTCCTTTAATAAAAAAAAAAACAAGAAATATTGTACATTTTATGGTTGTTCTGTTGTTTTAATCAGTGGTTTGAATATCAGATAGTAGATGGATTAACTACACTTCACTTTTAGTGCTGTAGTCTGCTTTGGGAAAACCAAACTTACACCACATGCTGAGGCTGGGATCTAAGGAAGGAGCTGCAGATAGAGGATTTTTTAGAAATAGTGAGCTCTGTTCATATACATCCCCAAATCCTAGCCTCACATCACAGTCACATCATATACACAAAATATCCCAACTGCTTTACAATCAAAACCTCAATTTGCATGTGACTTAGCTACATGGATTATTCCGGTGAATGGATTGTTATATAACTACTTATGTAAAGAAAAGAATGGGCAGAGATAAGTGTTATGAATTGTAGTGAATAGGAAGTCAGCAGAATAAGGCATTGCATTGATTTTTTTTGTGTGTGTTGTTTTGCAGGTAGGCAGCACTCAAGAACTAATGAAAGAGTAAAGCTGTGAGATTAACACAGTAAACCTCTCACATTCAAATGCTCCCATGGGAGAGGCGAATCAACATTTACCGGGAATGACGTTTGAAGGAAAAGACGATTCTTTTTTCTTTCTATAACAGAAGTGTCAAGGCTTTAAGAAAACCACAGAAATGTCCAAACACACTGTAAATACTGTATATAATAATCAAACAAGTATCTCCTTTAAGGAAAAAGGACTAAAAAAAATGAATGTGGGTTTAACTTCAGCACCTACAGGCAGTAGTTTACTTGAGTTCTATGCTAAACCTTAACTGTAGATATTAACCCTAAATGTATTAAATTTGGTTTGCTAAAGCATTGTGTATCATTAACCTTTACAGTGTTTTTCTCCTTTTAGAAAATACACAATTTAATGTTTTATTCTTAGTTACATTCCAGTGATCTACAGCAGCACATTTGTAGCAACTTCTTGTCTACATGCAGCCACTCAAGTGGCAGCTAAAAGTCATTGCTCAGGACAGCTTCTTGGCAACAATAATGGCAGAACATGCTTGTGCAATATGCACAGCATGGTCGTTTATAGCCTCCACCGGAAGCATATGTGATAGGATGTGTGATGAAACCATCCAGGAATCAGATATTATCGCTAAGCACCCAAGACTAGATGACACTATCTTAGGTGCAAACTGGAACTCAAAATCTTTATTGTAAATTCACACAGAATATATAGCACACATGATCAGGTGAGCCAGATCACATTATGGTATACAATGCAAATTGTAAACAGGACTACAATTAACATAGCTAAAGAACAGCCAAAATAAATATAAACATTAAGCTAATTAAACAACTATTCAATAACAAGGTAAAGTGGTCACAATATTAACCACATCTCCAAGAGATGAGCAGACAGACCGAAATAATAGGTGACTCAATTAACAATGGGAATGCACACATAGGAGGCACATAATGGGAGAGACATACTTAACAATAAACACACCTTAATAATCAGACTATAGCAGGAGACCCCAGTATCAGGTTGGTTTGAGCTGATTACATTAACTACTCTGAGGATTTACTCTAAGTCTCACAGTCTAAAGCAGTCATTTTGGGTTGGGGCACAAAGGACCAAAATCTGTTTCCTGAGCCTAGATTCCTAGGAAATGCTGCACCACCAAATTGAGGACATGTGCCAGGCATGGCACATGTGTCAACTTTCCCTGTCTAAGGGTGGACAGGAGGTTTGTGTCAAGATCACACGCCACCATTCCTGGCTCCAGTTGGCGTGGCGTGCACCACCACCACCACCTCTGGGCCTGCTTCTGCAGAGCTGCAAGAATCTCTGCTCCGGTGTGTTTCCTGTCCCCTAGACACACCAGCTGAAGCACTGCATGGCACCTTTTAGCCCTGACTCATTGAATAGCCCCTTGATTGCTTAGACAGTACCTGTGGTTCATAGGACAATTTAGCAGGGGAGGGCATGGAGGTGGAGGAGGAGAAGGAGGAAGAGGGGGTAGAGCTGGCAAATCTGGCATCATCACCACTAGCTGTATGGAAACGTGGGGGCACAACAAGCTGCAGCACTGAGCCCTGTCCTGCATCCTTCCAAGTTGCAAGCAGAGTTACACAGTGTGCTTAGAGCTAAATATATCATCCTTGACCAAGCTTGCTGAACCACGTGTCAGCAGTAATGTGGACTTTGCGTCTGACTGCCTTGCCCAACGATGCCACAACATTGCCTTCCATGTGATGGGATAGAGCTGGAATGGCCTAACGTGAAAAGAAATAGCAAATGGAATAGAATACGAATAAGCGAAATGAATTCCGAAAATGAATTAAATGGATTAAACAAATTAAACTAAACAAATTTATGTAAATAACAAATCCAAACTGAATTAAACTAAACATATTTTTTCATTCTGCACATGTCTAGCGGCTTGTTCTAAGACCCTTAACCTTGCCATGGCATGCTCCTTGATTGCTTACTGGCATGCAGCTTGAGCTTCCATCTCTGCTTTCTGGCATGCAGCTTGAGCTTCCATCTCAGCTTCCTTCTCTGCTTTCTGGCATGCAGCTTCAGCTTCCATATCTGATTTCTTTTGGGTGAAAGCTGCCTGAATTTTAGAAGCTTTGGTATCTGCACAGGCTTTTAGGAGTTGTTGACTGAGTGTAGAAGATCTTGATTGTTGGGATTTGGAAGATCTTGTGGAGCGTCTAGTAGATGCAAAGCAATAAGATCTGGATTCATGAAGCTGTGTAATTCTGACTTCTGCCTTGGTCTTTGTTTACACCACTAAATTGTCTCTTTCAAGACTGAGCTCCTCAAATCCCTTTAATTGTTCTAATGACCCTTGAGTGTTGTACCACTTTAAGAGATCAGTATATTTAACACAGTCACAGAAAACTCTCATAAACAACATTCAATTGCTTGATAGTGCCCTCTAGTTGTAATGGCTCATGAGTGTGTCCTGCACTGGGCTCACAGCAGCTGATTCCTACATCATCAATTTAACACATGTGGTTTTTTCCTTTGTCTCCAGCCTCCTCCAATAGAGGCAATAAGGTGGCTGGATTCAAATGTACGCATTTTTCATTGTTAGATTTGTACATAAACAAACAAAACAAATTCATATTTTAAACCTTTCATCAGACAAACATTTAGTTAGCTGTATATTTGCTGCGCAGAATGTGGGACCATTAAAAATTAAATATTTGACCAAAATAATGTCTGTAACTTTGTCTAATAGCACCTTTGCATAAAGCTACAGCTCTGATATATCAGGGTGAACCCTTCATTACTGGGTCCAGCTTGCATAAATATATTACAATGGCTTGTTTTCTATCATGCTGTTCACTCCAGTTTCATGTTTCATTTCCTGGCAATATTATAATAAATGATAACAATACCCTGCAGTCATGCAGAGATGTCCATAAATCCAAAATATTCTTCTGCTTATACTACGGCACTTACAAGAAAAAGGGGCAGATCATTTCACAATCCACACATTCTGCTTTGGATTTCAAAAATAATAATAAATAAAAACAAAAAGGCTAACAATCTGTATGATGGACCAGAAAGCACTCAGCCACATCCAAAACTATAAAACAACTGGCTGCAGGTGGCATCTATCCTAACAGGGTGTGTGGACTTGATGTGATGGGTCTGTCATATTTAAATGTTCTTCTCACCGCATGGACCGCACATCAAGTTATTATCAGCCCTTAAGATTTTCATTTTTGTAGAAAACTTCTTATGTATCCCATCCATCTTGGCTTTGTTTAAACATTATGGCAGCTGTATTCCAATTAACAACCTCATCTTAATCCCCTTTTTTTTCACTCAATAAATGTAAAATTACAAAATTGTTATCTTAATCTAAACTAATCCCATTTTTTACAAATTTCCCCATTAACCTGGACTTCTTTTCCAACCAAAGGTTGTCTAAACCAGTTTCAATATATCTATATTTATTAATAAAATTGTTAAACTCATATTAGAAATAAATACTCATTATTACTTAATTGTACTTAATTTCCCTTTTTTTTAAATGCACTGTTTCCACTATCAAAGGATATTCAATTTGTGTAATACACGGTTAAATGTAACCTTCATTTTACCATGTTTGGAAAACAGATTCAAAAATAACTGTGATCACATTGTTTATCATTAGATTCTGAAATCATTCTTTCATGAGAGCGCAAAGGAGGGGGTCACATCTGCAAACATGATCAACACACGAGATACACCTAAAAGTTCCAGCATTCACACACATACACCAATATTTCTCTAAAATTGCTTACATTTTTCCCATTTGTACACAACACATGCATATCATTCTCTCACTTTCTTTTTAACTCTTTTAATAATTGTCACCCTTGATCCATCCTGCTCACATAGATAGCTGTTACTCTAGCTGTTTACTCTGCATGACCGCGGAACCGCACCTTCGGTTCATATATAGCGCTCCTCTTGCACTGGGCATTTTTGAGGGTCTCTTACCCTTCATTCCCTTACTTAATTTAATGCCCATAATGACTACGGTTGTCAAGAGCAACATCCAGAGTCTGCCAAAGTCCTTGGCTATGAGCACAGTCATTTTGATGATTCAGAGTCTAAAACACCTGCTTCACTCGCACTTCGAGGGCTAAAACCACCTGCTGCGCCTCCTTTTTCCTTGTCTTTTATCTCTGGATCAGCTCACATTCTAGCAGCTTGCTTCGCACTCTCCTTGTGTAAGGGTTTTACACGGCTGGCATGGATCCAGGCTTGTTGCTTTTTCACCAGGACTGCAGTATGCATCACAGCCACCACCTTGGTTTCTGGTCCGAACGGGTATCCTCCTTTTCTGGTCTGTGCCAATTGTTTCACCACAACCCACTCACTGGGCTGAAAAGGATGTGTAGGCAGATCCTGTGGAGAAAGAGGAGAGATGCGAGCAACATTTCTTTCTAGAGTTTCAATTAGTTTTCGGACATACCCTTCCCTAACTTGGTCTAAATCTCCTGTTTCCAAAACTAAAGGTGTCCTAGCCCAAGGTGTAGGGAACTGTCTACCCATTAGGACCTCAAATGGAGAGTAACCTGTAGTCCTGCTGGGAGTAACTCAGATCTCAGCCAGGATTACAGGCAACATCTTTTCCCACTTGTAAACTGCTGCAGCCAAGAAATCTATTTCATCTTTAGTAAATGACTGATGGTATGAGGGTTGTGGGTCATAAACCTTGAGTGAGGGATACAGTTTTGTTTCTGAATAATAAGAGGGAAGTGGGATAGGGAATGGGGGAATAGGAGGGATAGGTGCAATGCATGGAGCTTTAGGACACATCCTTCTCTTTTGCTCCATGGCATGCAGTACCTCTTTGTTTCTGGGATTCCTTGTCACCTTTTTATCTGACCTATCATACCAATAGGGCGCATAAGTCAACCAATTATCCCCCCCTTTTTTCATATAATCCATGTCCCAGGTGGGATCACCTGAGAAATATGGAAAGGCTTCCTTGTCTCCCAGACATAAACCATATGGAAGGTGTCTCCCATATCATATCCATATGGAAGGTATCGTTCTGCCCTTCCCTGGGGAAGGGGTCACAGCTACACATGGCTCCGGTCCAACCGGCCAAATTATCTACCCATGGATTAATGTACACATAATCTGTCCAACAGACTCGGGCTACATAACATTTGCATGTCTCACCCTGTTCGGGGGGAGGAATTGGTTTAGTTATCTTGGAAAGCACTATTTTTTCCTTAGCGAAATGCCAACAAGCACTCCTTATGGCCAGAGGTTCCCCTGATCATAAGCAAGCTTTGTACGTTATTACTTTTCTTATTATTATAACCAAACATTTTTTATTTATATTTCAAATTTTTTGGCAGAGTGCCAACAGGTTCAAATGGTACTTTCAATTGCTGTAGTACTAATGCCGCAAACAATTCCCCACTATCTATTATGGTCAGTGAGATATTAGCACTTGAACCCTGTTGGCAAAAAGCCAAATGTCCAAATTTTGCACACGGCTTCCCCTTTGCAAGAGATGTCAGCAGCAAAAAGAATTATTCAAGTAGCATGTTTTGATCAAAAGTTACACTAAGGGTTAGCCTCATCAATCTATGTATTACCTTAAGAAAGTGTTACTAACGCTCTACCCATATCTTAATTGGTAAAAACATCCCTTATGTCACAATACTTCAAAGACCTGGGACAGACTTGCTAAGTCTCCCCTGCTCTTCAAATAAGTGCTATTACTCTCTTCACTGTCAACCCTTCTTGAAACACAAATTTGTTTTGTAAATTAAACCTTAAAACTTGAACCCGTGGTTTGCCTTCTCTAAATAAGGATCCCTTTCCTAGTTTAAAATAATAATCTCCCGGGACACTGGCTACAAGATATGTCCGAGGACCAGTATAACAGAATAACAAACCAGTAATACAATCAGGACACTTTTGAGGCATTTGTTAGTACATAAAAAGAAATTAACTTGGATACTCGCCAATCCAGGGTTCCTTATAAACTCTAAAATTCTTATTCAGCTCTATACAGATAAAATAAATCAGCAGAAGCTTAAACACTAATAAGCCTTAAAGCAATAATGTCGGTATAAGACTTAGTTCTGTCAGACCACCCAATATTTATTAGTAGGTATACCTTTTTAATTATGGCGATCTCCCCGAGATCCCTTTTTCCTGAGTCCTTCCCAAGGATTCTCTTTATATGTTCTCTAAGAACTATTTAATTTGGTTCTCCCAGAACCTCTTTATAGGTTCTCTAAGAACCTCTGTTGATAAGTCTATACTTATAATTTCCCTTTAAAGTTCTTTCTCTAAGATGACACTGAACGTCTGTTTACAGCAAGGAATAGAAAATATTTCTACTCACTGAATCAACGCCAGAGTCATCCTACCAACTACGCCAGTCTGTAAGGGTTAAAGTATTATAGACCAGGGTCTGACATCACTCCTAGTCTTATCACCGACAGGGACCCTGGAGAAGTACTTTTCAGAAACAATGACACAGATACAGAGCTATAGTTTACTCAGAGTAAATCTGATAAGCTTTTATTTGTCTCTCGCTTATATAAGAAAAAGATGATCATTCAACATTATAGCTACACCCCATGTGCGTCATGGGACCTTTCACTGTTATCCAAACAATTATGTTTCCAGACATACAATACATATAATACATAACAAATTTAGAGACATAACTGTAATCAGTATCTTATTTCTAAGAAATCACAGAACAAGCTAATCTATGCAAATAACAAGTTATTGACAACTTAAATCAAGTTACAAAATTGATTCTAATCCTAAAATGGAGTCTTAGTTGCTGAAGACAAACTATACATATTCTTTCAATGAGATTGTTGGGAGAGCGAAGACACACGTTTAACAGTATTAGACCATAAGTCATTGATATTAGACAGCAGTTCTTCCTTGTCAGCTTTAAGATTCTCTTGCACTTTTCAGGTTGATTTTGTTAAGCGTTTTTCTCTTTTATTTGAGTCAGGGTTTAATTCCTGATCTGGAAGGAGTTCTGATTCTGGTTGCGTATTAGTTTCCCCATATTGAATATTGTCTTGCTGAAACATATTGTTAACAAGGAGGTGGGTTACTAGTAAAGTCCTTCCAGCAGCAGAGAAAAGTATCAATTTACTGTGCCACAGCTCAGGTTTTGTAGGCTAGAGTTGCAGAAAGGTTTGTTTTGACTTTCTTATAAGATTTCACACACAAAAAGCCATGTGCTAATGCGTACATATGCAGCGTATAAACTGTTTGTATGGCACAGTTGTATGAACATTCACAGCAGTGATATTGTCCTGTAGCTGATGAATGCTATGTTGAGATTTGCTTGCAGACACATACAGGCTTTTGTAGTAATGGCTGCAGCTGCTACTTCCAGTGTCCATATAACATAATACTGTTTATCCAGAGCTAGCAAGGATCCTATGAAAAACAATTAACTGATCTTTCTAAAGATCTCTTGACTGATCTTTCTAGCAATCTTTTGATTGTTTGTTCTCTCCAATCTAAGCATTGAAAGTGTGATCTCTGTAATTTACAGTTGTGATGAGATAGCGATAACCCCAATCTTAGCTGGATAAAGAGACAGTGACTCAATCCAGATGACACCTTGAAGATCTTGTAGAGTTTAATCCATAAACTCTGAGGATCTTACAGCAATGAACACCAGCTAGGTCTAATGATCATAATGTGATCCACTCCATAACATGGGGCTGAGATGCATTATTGGGAAAAATGAACAAAGGGTGGATCTAACTTTACAGGATAAACTGAGCAAGAGGAGCAGAAGATCACATGTAACATTTAAAGGCATAGCACAAGCATGTAAAACATGACACTGTTTATGAGAATGGGCACACATATCTGTTTGTGTTTTGAGCTGTTTTACTAAAGTAGTGATTCCCAACTAGACTCTCTGTTGCTATATAGCAGTGATGGCGAACCTTGGTACCCTAGATGTTTTGGAACTACATTTCCCATGATGCTCAACTACACTGCAGAGTGCATGAGCATCATGGGAAATGTAGTTCCAAAACATCTGGAGTGCCAAGGTTTGCCATCACTGCTATATGGTCGTATAGAGACATTGTGGCTGATTTACGAAAGGTAAATATACTGTGCAATTTGCAAGTACAGTTGCACTCTGCCAGTGCATTTTCTCCCGAGCTAAGTAAATAAGTTGAAGCTTCACTGTGCAAAGAATAACCAATCACATGCAGGGGAAAAAAATTATTTTGCTTGCACATGGTTGGAAGTCAACAAAGCTTTCCTTCATTCACTAATGCCGCGTACACACAATCGGACTTTACGGCATACTTGGTCCGGCGTACTGGATTTCCTCGGACAATTCGATCGTGTGTGGGCTCCAGCGGACTTTGTTTTCTCAAAAGTTTGACAGACTTAGATTTGAAACATGTTTCAAATCTATCCGACGGACTCGAGTCCGGTCGAAAAGTCCGCTTGTCTGTATGCTAGTCCGACTGACAAAAATCGACGCTTGGGAAGCTATTGGCTACTGGCTATGAACATCCTTGTTTTAGTCCGGTCGTACGTCATCACATACGAATCCGTCGGACTTTGGTTGATCGTGTGTAGGCAAGTCCGTTCATTCGTAAAGTCCGTCGTAAAGTCCGTCGAAAAGTCCGCCGGGCAAAGTATGCCGTAAAGTCCGGTCATGTGTACACGGCATAAGGGTCACTCTGAACAAATCCCAGGACATGAGTTGGGAAAAAAAGTAGGGCAATGAGCACTATTAATGTTTTCATTTCCTTCTGGGTTGTGGTGGTCCCTGGAGCTGTGAGAGATTAACCCTATCCACACTGGATGGTTGCTATGTACCTGAGGTAGGAGACGGCTGGTTGCACCAGTTCTATTTATAAAGCACTGTTAGACATCATTTGCTTTGCAAGAGGTCTTTCTATAAGGTGAGCATTTGAAGGTAGTGACATATCACCTGTGAAGTTGAAACACACAAGAAGAGTGCTGATCTGTTTTAGGGACACTTTTTATATAGCACTGGATTTATTGGAATGTGAAGTCATCATATCTCCTAAATTGACAAGCAGAGCCTTCTGATTCCTACTGTATTGAAGTGTATTCTAACTGTACTGTCTGCACCCCCATGTTGTAAAGCACTGCACAAACTATTAAGACTAGGGATGAGCCCGATGTTCGAGTCGAGCGTAAGTTCGACTTGAACATCGGGTGTTCGCCTGTTCGCCGAACAGCAAACAATATGTGGTGGTCATGGCAAATTAGAAAGCTGCTGGAACACCGTTAAAGTCTATGGGACACTAACATAAAAAATAAAAAGTGCTAATTTTAAAGGCTTATATGCAAGTTATTGTCATAAAAAGTGTTTGTGGACCTGGGTCCTGCACCAGGGGACATGTATCAATGAAAAAATTTTTTTTTTAAACAGCCGTTTTTTCGGGAGCGGTGATTTTTTTAATGCCTAAAGAAACAATAAACATGAAATATTCCTTTAAATATTGTGCCTGAGGGGTGTCTATAGTATGCCTGTAATGTGGCGCATTTTTCCCATGTTTAGAACAATACCACAGCAAAATTACATTTCTAAAGGAAGAGCATGGGTCCCCCCCCAGTCTATTACCAGGCCCTTGGGGTTTGGTATGAATATTAAGGGGAACCCTGAACCAAAATTTAAAAAAAAAATTGCGTGGGGGTCCCCCTAAAATCCATACCAGATCCCTTCAGGTCTGGCATGGATTTTAAGGGGAACCCTGTGGCAATTTTTTTTTTAAATGGCGTAGGGGTCCCCCCAAAACCCACACCAGACCCTTATCTGAGCACGCAATCTGGCAGGCCGCAGGAAAAGAGGGGGGATGAGAGAGCGCCCCCCTTCCTGAACCTCACCAGGCCACATGCCCCCAACATGGGGAGGGTGCTTTGGGGTAGCCCCCCAAAGCACCTTATCTCCATGTTTATGGTGACAAGGGCCTCATCCCCACAACCCTTGCCCGGTGGTTGTGGGGGTCTGTGGGAAGGGGGCTTATCAGAATCTGGAAGCCCCCTCTGGAAGCCCCCTTTAACAAGGGGACCCCCACATCCTGGCCTCCCGTCTGTGTGAATTGGTAACGGGGTACATTGTACCCCTACCATTTCACAAAAAAAGTGTCAAAATGGTAAAAAAAGACAAGAGACAGCTTGGGACAAGTCCCACGACTTAAGTACTTAAGTTCACGCCGCCTGACGGACCAAAAAAAAAAAAAAAAGCCCCAACCGACCTGCCTCCATGGGAGGCTCTCGCCCACTGATGCGTCTTCACTGTGACAGCTCTTATATAACTGAGGGTGGGGCCACCCGAGGACATAACCGGGTGACCCCGCACCCCTCTGACACCACGGGGGGGCTTCCCCATAGCTTCCCCATGGCATCAGAGGGGCGGGGTCACCCATTTATGTCATTGGGTGGCCCCGCCCGCAGACCCCCACAACCACCGGGCAAGGGTTGTGGGGATGAGGCACTTGTCAACATCAACATGGGGAAAAGGTGCTTTCGGGGCTACCCCAAAGCACCCTCCCCATGTTGAGGGCATGTGGCCTGGTACGGTTTAGGAGGGGGGTGCTCTCTCATCTCCCCTCTTTTCCTGTGGTCGCCAGGTTGTGTGCTCGGATAAGGGTCTGGTATGGATTTTGGGGGGACCCCACACTATTTTTAAAAAAAATTTGGTTCAGGGTTCCCCTTACCATTCATACCAGACCAAAAGGGCCTGGTAATGGACTGGGGGGGGACCCTATGCTCTTTTTTCAATGAGTTTTATCTATATTGCCCAGACCCGACAATTCATTACAGCCGCGATCAGTTTTAAATGACAATTTTTCCTTTAGAAATGTCATTTTGCTGTGGTACTGTTCTAAACACGGGAAAAATGCGCCACTTTGCAGACATACTAAGGACACCACCCAGGCACAATATTTAAAGGAATATTTCATTTTTATTGTTTCACTTTAAGCATTAAAAAAATCACTGCTCCTGAAAAAACAGCCATTTAAAAAAAAAAAAAATTTGCATTGATACATGTTCCCTGGGGCAGGACCCAGGTCCCCAAACACTTTTTATGACAATAACTTGCATATAAGCCTTTAAAATTAGCACTTTTGATTATTCATGTTCGTGTCCCATAGACTTTAATGGTGTTCATATGTTCTGCCAAATTTTTTGCCTGTTCGCATGTTTTGCTGCAAACCGAACAGGAGGGTGTTTGGCTCATCCCTAATTAAGACATATTGCAATCCGAGTGACATTGCGAGAGTGTGGTTCATGTTTACATATGTTGTACCACAGGGTGTAAATGTGTTTGCACCATTGTTATTACATTGTTTGATTTACATTTCTTTGGATATGTTAAATGTATTTAGATATCAGTGCTGCACTTTATTATAGTTTTTTTGAGTATTTGCAAAGAATACCTAATCATAAAGGAGCAGTGGTTTGTGGCAGGAGTTTTCAATCTGAAGCTTGTGCAGTGTTACATTCACTTTCCTGGCCCACCTCACGTCAGCACACAACGGGTTAACACATCCTCTGGAGCCCCAGATGACCACCTGTATCTAGCTCAATAAAAGAAAGCCCCTCCGCCAACTAGGATGTTCTTCTTTTTTGGTCTGCCCCAGGCCACCTGTTGATTGCAGTTGGTAATTCATTTGTTTTCTGCATCCCCCCCCCCCCTGCCAAACCTACCCCTCCATGTTCAGCCTCTCATGGAGTTGGAAGACCCTGAATGCTGAAGGTAAATCTTTCTAAAAACTGGGTGCCTTGTGCCATGGTCACGGGCAAAATGATGCTTAAACAGCATTGATATTGTACAGGTGTGGTATTATAAGAGCTCTGCAATGTCATCATTGCCTCTCTCTTGGGTTTTTTTTCCTGTCTTTTTATATGCAGCACACCGCACTGCTCTCCTGGCTTTGTCAGTCTGAGAGTTGCTGTGAATGGTGTCACAGGGGATAGGGATATGGGCAGCACAGAATGGGAACTGCCAGACGCCATGCAATGGTGTAAATGATTTTGGAGGTCTGCAGTTAGGAGGGCTTCTTTCCCTCTCTCTCTGCAGTCCTGCCAGGTAAAGGACTTACCTCAGATTCTGACTCAGATTTTCCTGCCTGTCTGCCCTAGCTCCCTTGCTATGCTGTGTACTTCTGTGGGTTTGACAGTCTGACTGGTTTTTGTCTCAGACTCTAACTGTGTCTGCTGTCTGCCTTTGGAAATGCTGCCTGAAGCTCACCTGCTGATGCTTTAAAGTGAGTGGATGAAGGCAGATGGGTCTTAAAGAGACAGGGTTCCATGTTTTTGGTGAGAGATAATATGCTTTTCTCCATATATTTTGTGCAAATATGAGCTTGCTACACCTGTTAGTGGCACAGAAGATTAGCAAAGGTATGAGGGGGCGATGTGGGACATGGTTCTTAAAAGAGTGCCTAGGGAAAGTATGCAAATGAAGATGTTTTGCATTATTTTGGGAGCAGAAACCCTGAACGTAAACGCTCCAAAAAACATAAGACCCCCCAACGATCACAGAATGACGACACCTAATAGGTTGTCACATTCATTAAGCATGTGGTCAATACACTCTAAAGGAGTTGTTTCCACTTACCCTGTGAAGGGACGGAATGAAGGAAATTGGCACATGCGTTTTATGCCAGCATGATAGAAGATGCCTTGCCAAGCTCAAGGTGCATTTTGGGACTGCATGCAGTCTGTAGTGGAAAAGCAATGGAATTGCACAGGTTGCCTCACAAGCATGTGGTTGTGCAAAATTCTAAGACCTATTAAGGCGGCTATAGCAGAAAATATGCTGCAAATATCCACGCCACAAGCAACACCCATAATGATAGAGCGTAAATCGCTCGTTCATGAAGGATGGTCTTTTCCCATAATGGCAGAGCATAAATTGTTCATGATGGAGGATGGTCTTTTCCCATAATGGCAGAGCGTAAATAGCTCATGATGAAGGATGGTCTTTTCCCGTAATGGCAGAGTGTAAATAGCTCATGATGGAGGATGGTCTTTTCCCATAATGGTAGAGCGTAAATCGCTCATGATGGAGGATGGTCTTTTCCCATAACGGCAGAGTGTAAATCACTCATGATGAAGGACGGTCTTTTCCCATAATGGCAGAGCATAAATCGCTCATTATGGAGGATGGTCTTTTCCCATAATGGCAGAGTGTAAATCTATTGTTGATGAAGGATGACCGAGACCTTATCAGAAGACTGATTTACAGTAACAGGTTCTCTGAACTTTATCCAAATAGGATGGCTGATGTATGTTTATGCACTGCACTTACAGGGGTGGATGCTGCCCTCTTGTGTCTGGGACAGCAAGTGTCTTTGCCTTTTTATACCTCGGTTGTCTTCAGAGACCCTATGGATGAGAAAGTGGACTTGTTCACACCAGATGCAGTCCAATGCGTTTTTTATTCTGCATCAATAAGGCATGGACAGTGTCTAACTTTGATTACAATTACTTAGTTCACACCAGTACAGCGCATTCTAGTGCAGTCAACAAAAGTTGAATGTTGCATTGTTTCTGTATGGAACGCGTCTGGAAAGTGGCAAAACGCATTGAGAATGCATCAAAACACTCATGCAGAAACACATCTGGAACATAAAAATTGTGGCAATCTGGCCATCAGACTTGCACAGAATCTATACAGTGACAGATTTTGCCCGCCAATCAGCAACCAAGGTAACTTCACTATATAAACTTCAGAAATGGTATTACATTCAACACAGGAAACTACAAGATTTGGCATAGTTTCTGGAAAGAGTGGAACCTAGCAACTGACTGTTGGTTGATGCATTTGATAGACCTAGTGCAAGTGCTGGCGCACTCAGTCACTGCTATGAGAGCATTATGGTTATGCCACTGGAGGGCAGGCGGAACTTCTACACAAGCCTTTGACATTTCCTATAATGGGAGGTTATTGTTTGGCCAAACACTGAATAATGCAATTAAGCGAATGACAGGAGGAAAAGTCTGGATGGTGGCCACAGACTAGTAAGAGGAAGCCGCCATCCTTCACTCAAGCTTACTGAACTTCAGAAGGTGCAGGAGGCCAAACCTTATAGGACAGGCTGCAGATTTAACAGATCACAGTGGAGGTGTCTCAGTTACTTTTGACATGAAATCAAACTGTTAAGATGGCTGGAAAGTCTTTTGAAGGTGTGTGCAGTCTCTTCCAGTTGGGACCAGGGGGTCTGAGTGAAATTGATGGTTGCAGCCGCCTTCTGGAGTTTTTGGATGACAATCATCAAAGACCAGTGGGTCTAGAAGACAGGCGAGAATACAATGGAGAATTCCAAAGCTGACCACTGAATTCATTTAATTTATGTTCAACAGATCTCAGAAGAGAAAAAATGTTTGCAAGATTTTTATACTGCTACAAGGCCATCATGCATGATGCCGGAATCATAGAAACATAGAATCATCTGTGGGCCTTTCTCCCCAGTTTTTCTAGTACTTAAGGCAGGAGCCTTCTGGCCTGTTTCTGTTTGAAGTAATTGAAGGTGTTCATACACACCAAGAGGTTTAAGATGGAGTCCATGCAGACAGTCACAGGAACAGGTAAGTAGGAGGACCAGTTGGTATCAATCGACCGGCCAACTCATACTTCCATGTACCTATCAATGCCGAGCACCAGAGGCGTGTGAGGTGGCCAGATGTCAGTTCCAGTTCAGGTGTCTGCCTTTTACAGAATTTTCACATCCTCAGGAATCTTTTTGAAGATTTTCTTGGCAGTGGTGGTACCTTGGCCAGGTGGCACATGAAGGCGTTTTCATGTTGCCTTCTTTAACCTATGAGCTGGGCTGTCTGTGAATCAGAAAATCTTTGCCTATACAAATTCAATAAGAACTGGAATTTTGAACATTGGCACTGTGCTTCTTCGGGAGGCATGCCTCTCACCCCAGAAGATGTGCAAGACCATTGGAACGCTGTCAAATGCAGACTCCCCAAGTATCTTGAATGAAAGGAAGTCCTTTTCTAGCATTGCAAACCTTTCAGGATCTTCCAGGGGGCTGAGTAAGGTTGACAACAAGGCTGTAGTAGCCTACATTGCCTGACAAGAGGACACCAAAAGCCTTTTTTTTGTTACATCTTGCAAAGAAACTTTTCATGGGGCAGAGAACCACTTAGTCAGTTAAGGTTGGTCTTCTTGCCAGGGAAGAAAAATCAAATTATTGGTTCGGTAGAATATTTTTCCTACAAGTACCTCATACCAATATTGGCCCTATGGGGCATCCCAGCAGTAGTTCTCAGGGAGACTTCACTGAACATGCAGCTTTTGATATTTGGAACAGGATACCAATGCAAAGACTCCGTCATACAAGATACGTTAACAGTGCCATGGAATTTTCTGTCTGATCTTTGTCTCTGGTCAAATGAAATCTTTTAAGGCAAGACTGCAGATGGGTGCAAAAGCCAGATGCTTCTTCCAGATGACAATCTATGTATGACCTTGAGGGAGATCCTTGTTCCCTCTAAGGGACTTGGGCTTGGATCTGAGAGCACCCGTTACTCCAATAGGTTTCATTTCCATTGAATTAACTTACGGTAAAACTAGTTCTTCTGACAGCAACTACTTCAGACAGAAGGATGTTGAGGATTGCCACACTTTCCTTCAAGGGCCCTTTGGTGTCTTTCTTTTTTTACAAGAGATAGGAATACCATGTTTGTCTCCAAAGTCCAATTTTAAAGTGGTATCCAGTTTCCAGAAAAACTTGGAAGTAGTCCTTCCGAGTTTCACAAGAGAGTCACTGAGTGCACAACAGGAAGACTTCAGTTTTCTTACACATGGTCGAGTTATTAACAGTGTACTTGGTCAAAAGAAGGAAGTGTACAATCCTTTTCATTTAGCCATGAGGCCCTCAAGAGTGATCCACTATTGGGTTACCAGCATAGCTCCCAACTGTCCCTGATTTCGAGGGACTGTCCCTGATTTGGAACAGTGTCCCTTTGTCCCTCTTTCCTCATATGTCTCTCATTTTGGTCTGATCTATATAGATGTCTATAAAATGCACTTTTTATTTATCAGAGTGTTTTCCAGCACTAAACCTTTTATCCAATTGGTGCATTTGTAAATTCCAAAAGCCAATATAAAGGAATAGTAGTGAAAAAAAAAACACTTGTGGGTTTAAACAATCTTGCTTTTTTGTACAATTCTCCTTTAACCACTTCCCGCCCGGCCTATAGCAGAATGACGGCCGGGCGGTGGTTCAATTATCCTGACTGGGCGTCATATGACGTCCTGCAGGATAACAGCTGCCGCGGGCCCGTGGAGGCATGCATTGCAGAGATCGGTGATGCGGTGTGTCAGTCTGACACACTGCTACACCGATCTCAGTAAAGAGCCTCCAGCGGAGGCTCTTTACCACATGATCAGCCGTGTCCAATCACAGCTGATCACAATGTAAACAGGAAGAGCTGTTGATCAGCTTTTCCTCACTCTGACAGACACGAGTTTATCAGCGCAGCCCCTCCTTGTTTATCAGCGCAGCCCCTCCTTGTTTATCAGTGCAGCCCCTCCTGGGATGCCCCAGGAAAGCCACCAGGACCACCAGGGAAGCTCCTAACATGTGGATGGCCAGGTACATCCCCCATGGCCATCCACATGTGAAAATTAATGCCAAACATATGCCAATCAGTTCCCACAAATGGGCACTGACTGGCACCTCTATGGCACAATAAAAATCAGTGATGCCCGGCAATGCCACCAATCAGTGTCATCAGTGCCACCTATCAGTGCCCATCAGTGAACATTCGTTCCACCCATCAGTGCCACCCATAACCCCTTCCCGCCGACCGAACGCACATATGCGTACTCGGCTTTCCGGGGTTATACCGGGATGATGCCCGCAGCTGCAGGCATCATCCCGGTACCGTTGTTTTTAGCGGGCGATAGGCTACCCGAGTATAACAACCGATGCGGCTAAAAGCCGCTCAGCTGTTATACCGGAGGAGCGGGAGGGGACATCCCCCCCTCCCGCCGCCTCCCGCCCGGTGTCCATTCGGCTGCCTTCGGCGGCTGGGGGCGGACTGGAACGAAGCTGCGAGCGGCTTCGTTCCAGCCTCCTTCTTGTAAATGCGGAAGCGACGTCATGACGTCACTTCCCGTTTACTCGGCTGCCAATGGCGCCGAATTTAAAAAAGTACACAGTATTCAGAATCGCCGTTTTCGGCGATCTGAATACTTTGAAGTGTAAAGGAGGGATGGGGGGTCTTTTAGACCCCCCATCCCTCCATAAAGAGTACCTGTCACCACATATTACTGTCACAAGGGATGTTTACATTGCTTGTGACAGCAATAAAAGTAAAAAAAAAAAAAAAAAATTTTAAACACAATTTATAAAGTACAAAAATAAATAAATTAAATAAAAAAAATTAAAAAAAATTTTTTTAAAGTGCCCCTGTCCCCGCGAGCTCGCGCAGCGAAGAAAACGCATACGGAAGTCGCGCCCGCATATGTAAACGGTGTTCAAACCACACATGTGAGGTATCGCCGCGATCGTCAGAGCGAGAGCAATAATTCTAGCCCTAGACCTCCTCTGTAGCTCAAACCTGGTAACCGTAAAAAATTTTTAAATCGTCGCCTATGGAAATTCAAAGGTACCGTAGTTCGTCGCCATTCCACAAGTGCGTGCAATTATAAAGGGTGACATGTTTGGTATCTATTTACTCGGCGTAACATCATCTTTCACATTATACAAAAAAATTGAGGTAACTTTACTGTTTGGATTTTTTAAAATTCATGAAAGTGTCACTTTTCCAAAAATTTGCGTTTAAAACACAGCTGCACAAATACCGTGTGATAAAAAATATTGCAACAATCGCCATTTTATTCTCTAGATTCTCTGCTAAAAAAATATATATAATGTTTGGGGGTTCTAAGTCATTTTCTAGCAAAAAATACGGATTTTAACTTGTAAACACCAAATTTCAAAAATAGGCTTAGTCATGAAAGGGATAAGTACCCATCAGTGCCACCCATAAGTACCCATCAGTGCCGCCTATGAGTGCCCATCAGTGCCGCATACCAGTGCCACCTATCAGTGCCACCTATCAGTGCCCATCAGTGCTGCCTATCAGTGCCCATCATCAGTGCCCATCAATGCCACCTCATCAGTTCCACCTCATCAGTGCCCATCAGTGCAGCCATATCAGTGCCTGTCATTGAAGAAGAAAACGTACAAAAAAATTTAACAAAACAAAATTTTCAAAATTTTCAGTCTTTTTTTATTTGTTGCGCAAAAAATAAAAATCGCAGAGGTGATCAAATACCACCAAAAGAAAGCTCTATTTGTGGGAACAAAATGATAAAAAATTTGTTTGGATACAGTGTAATGTGACCGTGCAATTGTCATTCAATTTGCGACAGCCCTGAAAGCTGAAAATTGGATTGGGCAGGAAGTTGTATAAGTGCCTGGTATTAAAGTGGTTAAGGGGGCATGGCAAGTGCTGTCTCCTATGCCTGCATACTTTTGCTGATAGGTGTCCCTCATTCCCATCTCAAAAAGTTGGGGGTATGGTTACTAGGTGATTAGACTGGCATGCAGGAAGTATGCTTTTCTGCTCTAAAACAATTGCAAGCCTATTTGACTAGAAGCGTAGCAGCCTTTGGGGCAGTTATGCCAGGATTGCTTGGAAGCTATAGGTAAGGGCTAGCTTGAAGGTCTGCTGCTACCTTTATTCAACCTTACAAGCTAAATTTGTGACCAGCAAGTTTGGGACAAGAAAGATCAATTCTTTCTGGCTTTAGCAGGTTTTCTCTGATTGTCAGTGTCTCTTTTCATTTGTTCTCTCCCGCCCTATATTAGCTTTGGTATATCCCATTGTATACTGACGTGAGGTGGGCCAGGAAAAGGGAAAATTGTTATCAAATACTTACTGTAATTTTCCTTTCCTGGCCCATCCTCACGTCAGGACACAGGACTCCCTCTCTAGTGGCCTGTTGCAGGCTAAGTTATTGAACATCCTAGTTGGGGGAGGGGCTGTCTTTTATTGAGCTAGATACAGGTGGTCATGTGGGGCTCCGGAGGAGGTGTTAACCTGTTGTGTGCTGACGTGGGGATGGGCCAGGAAAGGAAAATTACAGTAAGTATTTGATAACAATTTCCCTTTTTTTGCTTCCTGCATTACTAACTACATTTAACTCCTAAGGCAGTTTTAACCACTTGACCTCCAGCAGATTTACCCCCTTCACGAGGAGGCCATTTTTTGCGATACAGCAGTGCGTTACTTTAACTGGCAATTGCATGGTCCTGTGACACTGTACCCAAATAAAATGTATGTTCTTTTTTTTCCCACAAATAGAGCTTTCTTTTGGTGGTATTTGATCACCTCTGTGTTTTTTATGTTTTTGCGCTATAAACAAAAACAGACCAACAATTTTGAAGAGAGAAACCAATATTTTTTACCTTCCGCTATAAAACAAATAAAAGAAAGTTCTCGTGTCACCTGTGACAAACCTCCATCCCAAATAGTACAATAAAAACATAGGTATCGCCCTTTGGGAGTTTGTATGAGGTGTGCACAATTGCCCGATGAAATTGACAAATATAGATACAATAAAAACATTTATTGCAGAAATGACCACACAAGAAACAGTAGCATGAACAAAGGCAAAGAAGATACAATTTTTCACATGATTAAAGATTGCATTACATATGAAATACATGAGTATACACAACATCTAATACAACCAACGCCTTTCGCAAGATGTGACTCGCTCTTCAGGGGTCGATGCATGTAGGATAGGGATGAGCCGAACACCCCCCGGTTCGGTTCGCACCAGAACCCGCGAACGGACCGAAAGTTCGCACGAACGTTAGAACCCCATTGACGTCTATGGGACTCGAACGTTCGAAATCAAAAGTGCTCATTTTAAAGGCTAATTTGCATGGTATTGTCCTAAAAAGGGTTTGGGGACCCGGGTCCTACCCCAGGGGACATGTATCAATGCAAAAAAAACTTTTAAAAACGGCCGTTTTTTCGGGAGCAGTGATTTTAATGATGCTTAAAGTAAAAAAAAAAAAGTGAAATATTCCTTTAAATATCGTACCTGGGGGGTGTCTATAGTATGCCTGTAAAGTGACGCGTGTTTCCCATGTTTAGAACAGTCCCTGCACCAAATGTCATTTTTAAAGGAAAAAATCTCATTTAAAACTGCTTGCGGGTTTAATGTCATGTCGGGTCATGGCAATATGGATGAAAATCAGTGAGACAAACGGCATGGGTACCCCCCAGTCCATTACCAGGCCCTTTGGGTCTTGTATGGATATTAAGGGGAACCCCGCACCCAAATTAAAATAAGGAAAGGTGTGGGGCCACCAGGCCCTATATACTCTGAACAGCAGTATACAGGCGGTGCAAACAAGACAGGGACTGTAGGTTTGTTGTTAAGTAGAATCTGTTTGTAATTTTGAACATTTTTAACGTGTTTAGCTCCAGCCAAAAAATCTTTTCTAAGCTTTTTGGAAAACATAGGGAAGGGTTATCACCCCTGTGACATTTGTTTTGCTGTCTTTCCTCCTCTTCAGAAGATTTCACCTCACTTTTTTGTCCCAATGAAAAATGTTTTTTGAAAATTTGGGTTTTTTTGTGGAACAAGGATTGGAAAGCATCAGTGGAAAGGAGAAATTGTTTTCCCATATTAACTCTTACAGGAGAGAATTTCCCTTCCTAGGGGTAGATTTCATCTCACTTCCTGTTGTCTCCTTCCGTTTGCAAGTAGGAGTCGTTTGTAAGTTAGATGTTTGAAAGTAGGGTCCTGCCCTATATACTCAGCAGAAATTTGGGCCTTAGGTGTTGCTGTGGCCACAACACTGTAAGCCCTCACAGGGCCCTGCTGTGAAATATTAGATCAAGAATTGTAATTACATGCCCCTGTTGAACAGGAGCTGAAAAATTAGGCCTTAGGCACTGGTGCTGGTGCCACAACACTGCAACCCCTCACAGACACTCTAGTTGGAACGCAGGAACGAGCCCTGCTGCAAATTATTGCTTCAAAAATTGTAATTACACGCCCCTGTTAGACAGAGGCAGAAAAATTGGGCCTTAGGCACTGGTGCTGGTGCCACAACACTGCAACCCCTCACAGACACTCTAGTTGGAACGCAGGAACGAGCCCTGCTGCAAAGTATTGCATCAAAAATTGTAATTACACGCCCCTGTTAGACAGGGGCAGAAAAATTGGGCCTTAGGCACTGGTGCTGGTGCCACAACACTGCAACCCCTCACAGACACTCTAGTTGGAACGCAGGAACGAGCCCTGCTGCAAAGTATTGCATCAAAAATTGTAATTACACGCCCCTGTTAGACAGGGGCAGAAAAATTGGGCCTTAGGCACTGGTGCTGGTGCCACAACACTGCAACCCCTCACAGACACTCTAGTTGGAACGCAGGAACGAGCCCTGCTGCAAAGTATTGCATCAAAAATTGTAATTACACGCCCCTGTTAAACAGGGGCTGAAAAATTGTGCCTTAGGCACTGGTGGTGGCGCCCAGAACCAAAAATGTTCTTACAAGCTATCAGCGTGATGATTGAGGAGGAAGAGGATAATTACTCAGGGATAGTCACTCAGCATCAGCATAGGCAGTCTTTGAAGGGATCTGAGATTTCAAAAAAAATTATTCGGTTACATCAGCATCAGGTGCTTGGTAGCTGGTGGTGATCCAAGACTCATTCATTTTTATGAAGGTCAGCCGATCGACCGAGTCGGTGGACAGACGCACCCTGTGATCGGTTACCACGCCTCCAGCAGCACTGAATGTGCGTTCCGAAAGAACGCTGGATGCAGGACAGGCCAGTAGCTCAATTGCATACTGTGCAAGCTCTGGCCAGTGATCCATCCTCAAGACCCAGTAACCCAGAGGATTTTCGGTGGGAAAGGTGTCCAAGTCTGATCTTGCCCGTAGGTATTCCTGCACCATGTAAAACAGACGCTGGCGATGGTTGCTGGAACCGATCATACCTTGGGGCTGCGGACCAAAAAATTGTCTGAACGCATCGGTCAGACGGCCACCTTCTCCACCGCTCCTTCTTTGACTGACCGAAGCCTCAGCAACACGTTGTCCAGAAACAGGAGTTTGTAACCTCCCAGTCTCTGGGAACGCGTTGCACAGACCTTTCTGCAAGGCCTCCCGAAGATGCTTCATCCTCTGCTCCCTCTGCGATGGCAAGATAAGGTCCGCAACCTTACCCTTGTAACGTGGATCAAGGAGGGTTGCCAGCCAGTATTGGTCCTTCTCCTTGATACCACGAATACGAGGATCCTTACGCAGGCTTTGCAGGATCAGGGAGGCCATGCAGCGTAGGTTTGCTGAGGCATTCGGTCCGGAGTCCTCTGGGTCACTAAGAACGACATGGTCCGCAGCCACCTCCTCCCAGCCACGTACAAGTCCATGTGTTTCTTGGGACTGATCCCTTAAAGACTGCTGCTGATGCTGAGTGCCAGGCTCCACCTCCATACTGACACAATCTTCCTCCTCCTCCTCTTCCTCCTCGTCCTCTTCCTGTGTGATCGGCGGGCACGCAGGAACACTGTCTGGATAAAGGGGGCCTTGAGAGCTAAGGAAGTCCTCCTCTTCCTGCCTCTGTTCTGCCTCAAGTGCCCTGTCCATTATTCCACGCAGCGTGTGCTCCAACAGGTGGACAAGGGGGACAGTGTCACTGATGCATGCACTGTCACTGCTCACCATCCTCGTGGCCTCCTCGAATGGTGACAGGACAGTGCATGCATCCCTGATCATGGCCCACTGGCGTGGGGAAAAAAAACCAAGCTCCCCTGACCCTGTCCTGGTGCCATAGTCGCACAGGTACTCATTGATGGCCCTCTGCTGCGTGTGCAGCCGCTGCAGCATGGCCAACGTTGAGTTCCACCTGGTGGGCATGTCACAGATTAGGCGGTTCTTGGGCAGGTTAAACTCCTTTTGGAGGTCCGTCAGCCGAGCACTGGCATTATATGACCGGCGGAAATGCACACAGACTTTCCTGGCCTGCCTCAGGACATCCTGTAAGCCCGGGTACCTGCCCAAGAACCGCTGCACCACCAAGTTAAGGACGTGAGCCAAACAGGGCACATGGGTCATTTGTCCCTGTCGGAGGGCAGAGAGGAGGTTGGTGCCATTGTCGCAAACCACCATTCCTGCCTTAAGTTGGCGTGGCGTCAACCACCTCTGAACCTGCCCCTGCAGAGCTGACAGAACCTCTGCCCCAGTGTGGCTCCTGTCCCCCAAGCACACCAGCTCAAGCACCGCATGGCATCTTTTGGCCTGCGTACTTGCATAGCCCCTTGAACGCCTACGGAGCACCGCTGGTTCCGAGGAAGAGGCCATGGAGGAAGAAGAAGAGGAGGGGGTGGAGGAGAGAGGTGTGTCACAATCAGCATTTTGGAGGCGTGGTGGCGGAACAACCTCCAACACTACTGCACCTTGTCCTGCATCCTTCCCAGCTGCCAGCAGAGTCACCCAATGCGCCGTGAAACTTAGGTAACGTCCCTGTCCATGCCTGCTGGACCATGAGTCAGCGGTAATATGCACCTTACCGCTGACCGCCCTGTCCAGCGAGGCATGGACATTGCCTTCCACATGCCGGTAGAGAGCCGGAATCGCCTTCCGTGAGAAAAAGTGGCGTTTGGGTACCTGCCACTGAGGAACCGCACATTCCACAAACTCACGGAAGGGGGCAGAGTCTACCAACTGAAAAGGCAGCAGTTGAAGTGCTAGCAATTTTGCCAAGCTAGCATTCAACCGCTGGGCATGTGGATGGCTGGGAGCAAACTTCTTTCGGCGGTGCAGCAGCTGGGGCAGGGAAATTTGCCTGGTACAATCTGACGTCGGTGTACCAAAAGCAGATTGCCCACAAGTACTTGGCTGTGACACACCTAATTCTACACCTTCATTCCTCTCACTGCAGGTCTCAGAGAGGACTGAAGGTCTAGTGGGGTTGGAAATCTCAGCTGATGAGGAGCAAGGAGAGATCCTCTTTGTTCTTTGGTGTGGGTCTTTTAGATACGCTTGCCAACGAACTGCATGGCAGGTCAACATATGTCTGGTCAAGCATGTGGTACCCAAGCGGGAGATATTTTGGCCACGCGAGATACGCTTGAGACATATGTTGCAAATAGCAGCGGTGCGATCTGATGCACTCGTCTCAAAAAAGGCCCACACCAAAGAACTTTTTGAATAACGCGCAGAGACTGCAGCGCCCTGCACATGTGGAGCTTTGGGGTGTGATGCAGTCAATGTGCTGCCCTTAGGCTGGCCCCTGGAGGGCATCCTGCCTCGTTGGTGATGTGCTGCCGCCTCCTCCTCCTCCTCCTCCTCCTCCTCCTCCTCTCTCCTATCAGGCACCCACGTTGAGTCAGTGACCTCATCATCCCCTCCCTCCTCATCACTGGAGCAAACCTGGCAGTATGCTGCAGCAGGGGGAGCATGACTGCCAGATTGCTGTCCTTCTTGGGCACCCCCTCTGTCCGCGCTCATGTTACTGCCTTCATCGAGCTCAGTATCGTCATCAGAGCCTTCCAAACGCTGGGCATCCTCCTGGAGCATGTACCCAACACTGTGGTCAAACAGTTCGAGGGAATCCTCATGAGGACATGGTGGAGCTAGGGAAGGAGTCACTGATGACATTGAGCTGAGGGAAGAGGCCGCTGCTTTGCCAGACAAAGCACCCTGGGCATGGGTGAGAGAGGATGAGGAGGATGAGGACGGCTTGGTCATCCACTCGACCAAGTCTTCCGCATGTTGCAGCTCAACATGGCCAGCTGCCGAAAAAAAGGCCAAGCGTGTCCCATGGCCACGTGCTGATGAGGATGCACCGTCTCCACGACCAGCACTAGACACAGAGCCTGCTTGCCCTCTCTTATTGGCTTGTGACTGTCTGCCTCTCCTTCTTGGCCTTCCAGACATACTAATGGCCTGTAGCTGCACTAAGCTGGGATAGAACACCTGTAATTTTCTTCAAGTAGCTTTATATACTGTAACCAGACAAGCCTGCCTGTCAGTAGGAAGATAACAGGAACGGATCTAGCTGAACACTGTGAGCAGGACGCACTGTACTAAATGTAAATAGTCTAGCTGCCTGACCGTGGTACTAATAGGATCAAATAGAACACCTGTAATTTTCTTCAGGTAGCTTTATATACTGTAACCAGACAAGCCTGCCTGTCAGTAGGAAGATAACAGGAACGGATCTAGCTGTACACTGTGAGCAGGACGCACTGTACTAAATGTAAATAGTCTAGCTGCCTGACCGTGGTACTAATAGGATCAAATAGAACACCTGTAATTTTCTTCAGGTAGCTTTATATACTGTAACCAGACAAGCCTGCCTGTCAGTAGGAAGATAACAGGAACGGATCTAGCTGAACACTGTGAGCAGGACGCACTGTACTAAATGTAAATAGTCTAGCTGCCTGACCGTGGTACTAATAGGATCAAATAGAACACCTGTAATTTTCTTCAGGTAGCTTTATATACTGTAACCAGACAAGCCTGCCGGTCAGTAGGAATTTAACAGGAACGGATCTAGCTGAACACTGTGAGCAGGACGCACTGCACTAAATGTAAATAGCAGGAACGGATCTAGCTGAACACTGTGAGCAGGACGCACTGCACTAAATGTAAATAGCAGGAACGGATCTAGCTGAACACTGTGAGCAGGACGCACTGCACTAAATGTAAATAGCAGGAACGGATCTAGCTGAACACTGTGAGCAGGACGCACTGCACTAAATGTAAATAGCAGGAACGGATCTAGCTGAACACTGTGAGCAGGACGCACTGCACTAAATGTAAATTGCAGGAACGGATCTAGCTGAACACTGTGAGCAGGACGCACTGCACTAAATGTAAATAGTCTAGAAGATAACAGGAACGGATCTAGCTGAACACTGTGAGCAGGACGCACTGCACTAAATGTAAATAGCAGGAACGGATCTAGCTGAACACTGTGAGCAGGACGCACTGCACTAAATGTAAATAGCAGGAACGGATCTAGCTGAACACTGTGAGCAGGACGCACTGCACTAAATGTAAATAGCAGGAACGGATCTAGCTGAACACTGTGAGCAGGACGCACTGCACTAAATGTAAATTGCAGGAACGGATCTAGCTGAACACTGTGAGCAGGACGCACTGCACTAAATGTAAATAGTCTAGAAGATAACAGGAACGGATCTAGCTGAACACTGTGAGCAGGACGCACTGCACTAAATGTAAATAGCAGGAACGGATCTAGCTGAACACTGTGAGCAGGACGCACTGCACTAAATGTAAATAGCAGGAACGGATCTAGCTGAACACTGTGAGCAGGACGCACTGCACTAAATGTAAATAGCAGGAACGGATCTAGCTGAACACTGTGAGCAGGACGCACTGCACTAAATGTAAATAGTCTAGAAGATAACAGGAACGGATCTAGCTGAACACTGTGAGCAGGACGCACTGCACTAAATGTAAATAGCAGGAACGGATCTAGCTGAACACTGTGAGCAGGACGCACTGCATTAAATGTAAATAGTCTAGATAGAAGATAACAGGAACGGATCTAGCTAAACTGAATACAGTGTATATATATATATGCAACACCTGGGATGCATATATATACACAATACACTGTAAGTGCAGCTAACTGACTGACTGTTCTGCCTAATCTATCTAACTCAAATCAAATGACACTGTCTCTCTCTCTCTCTATCTCTCAGCACACCGGAACACACACTACACAGGGCCGCCGTGCAGGCGGCCTTATATAGTGTGGGGTGTGTACTAAATCCCCTGAGCCATAATTGGCCAAAGCCACCCTGGCTTTGGCCAATTACAGCTCTCTCTACTGACGGCGCTGTGATTGGCCAAGCATGCGGGTCATAGTGCATGCTTGGCCAATCATCAGCCAGCAATGCACTGCGATGCCGCAGTGAATTATGGGCCGTGACGCGCCACACGAATTTAGCGCGAACGGCCCATAACGTTCGCAATTCGGCGAACGATCGAACAGCCGATGTTCGAGTCGAACATGGGTTCGACTCGAACACGAAGCTCATCCCTAATGTAGGATATAGGTAAAAGGGGAGAATCTGCGCTAAACCTTAAATATGTGCATAAAAAAGATGAATAAAATGCAATAATGAATGGGAAAGGGGAGGTGCAGCACCAAACAAAAAACAATATATCCAGCTTATAGAAATGTGTAAGAAAAAGAAAAATGCACAACCAAAAATATGTAAGTAAAAATGTGACAATATACTATCAACAGTGTGACTGTGATAAGACACTTGGTGAAAATAGGCAACAAAAAAAAAAACTTTATGTTTTATAGTCCAAAGACTGCTGTGAAAATAGTGTCCAAAAAAGTAAATAAATATTACCAACAATGTAGCAATATGGCAATGTAACAATACAACAACATAGCTGTGTTTTTAAACGCTTATTGGAGATATCGTTTCCTATATAATATAGTCCACAAGCTGCTGTAAATGTTATATCCAGAGCTTCATAGGTCATCAGGGAAACATTAAACTATTAAAACGATTATGTTCTGCTCTTCAAATTATTCAAAGCAAACGGCCCCACATACCAGATCAGGTGGATCTCAAATTATAGAGATCATATGGGTATACACAGGAAGGATGGAATCGCCTGCAGATAAAAATGATCAGCAATGACAGGTATCCTCCTCCTACTCCACGCTATTGCAGTATTAATTTCCTGGATCTTCCAAAGGTAAAGTACTCCAAGCAAGCGTATGTATCATAGGATAGAAGAGAGAGGCTTCATGGTGCAGTACTTTTAAAAGGCTTTATTCAAAAAGTTTCTCATCAGCACTGACATCCAACACGAACGGTATGCAAACAATTCAGACACAGCCGCAGCTCAAGCCAGCCAGCTCATGCATGATGATGTCACGATCTAAATCTCCACCCGATGCATTTCCCCATAGAAGGCATCAACTCGGAAAGGAGGCATGTAGGATATATCTGAAAATAAATGACCAAAAAGGTAATGTAACACATGAATAAATAATGGACAAATGGTTAGAAGGGGCCTTACAGAGAAATAAAAGACCCCATACTCACCAATCGGCAAGGCCTAGGTGCCTGTGGCCATGTTCACTGAGGATGGCAGCAATATATGCTTGGGAAGGGAGCAGAGCCAACCAAAACCCCCGACCAAGGAATAATGGGAAGGCAAACATAGCATGGGTAAAAATTAGTGACCTTTGAAGTCCTAAATAATTTGTTCAGGTGTCAACTATAACGTAATATAATATGTATATGATCAAACATTGCTAAATTGGCAAAATAATCATAGAGTATATAATTGAATGCATGTATAAACCAACCAGTTGCGATGGTAGGATGGATAAAAAGGCCAAGGAGGAATGTGTGCAAAACTGCAGATATGTGAAAAGGGATGTCAGAAAAGGCAATCCCTAAATGGAAAAGGAGAAATGTGAAAAAGTGTAAATGTGAAAATCATAACCAGGCACAATGGAATGCTCGGTGTGAAGGGTGAAAGATATGTGTACCTGTGTGAGATCAGTAACTTTCAGCAGCAGAATGAGCTATCCCATGTGAAGTAAAAGAGTGAAATGAAAAATCCCAGCCATGTGTGTTCTCCCATCAATGTCCCCACAAGGGCTCCAGCGGCTCCGCCCCCAATGCTATGTATGAGGTGGCAGAAATGCTGGTACTGGAACACCAAACGCTGAATGAGGGTGCACACAAACAGGCCACTGCTGCCACCAGCCGCAAGGAATGGAAAAAAGGCCAAGGCATGAACCAGAAGGAAAGTGGCCTATGTGTATGGATATACTGAACTAAAACATGTGGTAAAAAATATATATTTGGCTGAGGGTGACAGCAGACCAGGTAGGGTTAAATGGGTGTCTTCCCCCTTGGGACAATATAAATAAAAGAAAGGTCTGGTGTCACCAGTGACACACCTCCATCCCTAATAGGACAATAAAAACATAGGTATCGCCCTTTGGGACTTTGTATGAGGTGTGCACAATTGGCCGATGAAATTGACAAATATATATATACAATAAAAACATTTATAGCAGAAATGATCACACATGAAAGAGTAGCATGAACAAAGGCAAAGCTGATACAATTTTTGCACATGATTAAAGAGTGCATTACATATGAAATACATGGGGGCATGGCTTGGCCGTTCATAAGAGCAGACGTGCCTCATATCGGCTCTGACATCCTGCACCTTATCATCCTGCTGTGGGCATAATAATCCACTAACATTGACCGGACTCTCTGCTCCCGGTGTGGAGCCACCGCTACAGCAGCCTCCGGTTGTCACACATCCAAGGCAGGGATGTCTAAAAGGCAGGAGGAGAGTGTTCTTGCTGAGCGGCAGATCCAAAATGGTGGATCCCTGCTCCAGCATGGAGGATCATGCAGAGAAAGACTGCCAAAGTTCGGCAGCGTCCATGCTGGAGAAGTATGCTCACACTTCAGGTGGCCAGAAGGCTTTGCAACAGCCATCCTGATCAATGTCCCCTCTGTGAAACAGCAGCACATGGCACAACAAGCAGTGGTGAACGTGGCAGTGCCTGGGAATACAGTGACTACTCACTCTCCCCCCCCTTTCACCTAATACAGCAGACCACTCTGACCCTGAGCATTGGGAACCCTCACTGCAAGATATCCTTACTGCAGTTCATACATATGGCTTATAGACATGTGCATTCGTTTTCGTCCGAATGCATTTTCGTCCGAATTTCAGGTATTTTCGTTATCGTTTTAACAAACGATAACGAAAGTGCAGAATCCGAAAAACTAAAGATCCGACATAAACAAATGCTTTATTTTCGTTTTCGTTGCTACAACAGTTCGATATAGATAGGAGATTCGACATGATGATGACAATAACAATCTGTGTCCATCAAACCTGTGGTCGAATGTGCCTAACCTTAACTCTATTAGTCCAAGATTATTCTACATAGAGAGAAAAGATTCGACATAGAGAGGAAAGATTCGACGTAGGGGAGAAAAGATTCGACGTAGGGAAGAAAAGATTCGACGTAGGGGAGAAAAGATTCGACGTAGGGAAGAAAAGATTCGACGTAGGGAAGAAAAGATTCGACGTAGGGGAGAAAAGATTCGACGTAGGGGAGAAAAGATTCGACGTAGGGGAGAAAAGATAAATAAAAATAATGATGATGATGAATGTTATTGGCTGATTGTAACCAAAGAGGAGGAGCAGTAAAATAGCTAGAACTAAGTACACATGTACTTTGGCTTATGGTGTCTGTCGAATGTTCAAAGAAGATTCGACGGAGCAGGTAAACTATACAGAGTCGTACAGTTTAGCTGCTCCGTCGAATCTTCTGTGAACATTCGACAGACACCATAAGCCTTCAATGACAGATTCGACCCTAATTTGGATTTTCGGACGAATGCAATTTTTAACGAAAAACGAAATAAATAAAAACGAATTTCGGGAGTAACTAAATAAATTTATTTTTCGGACGAAAACGAAATTCCGAAACGAAATATTTCAGTGTGCACATGTCTAATGGCTTATCGCTCACTGAACTGTCCGCAGAATTTAATAGCATGAAAGAGGGCATACTGCACATCAGGCATGACATTCAAAAAATCAGAGAAAGGGCTACTGCTTTGGAGGGCAGAGTAAGTTCAATAGAGGATGAACTTCCTCCACTCATTCAAGATGTTCACATGACTTCAACTAAAGCTACAGATACTGCAGCCAGAGTTAAAGTTATGGAGGTTCTACTATATGCAACTAAAACATGCGGTGAAGGCTCAGAGCATTGCTTCCGAGTGGTCCTTTTCACCTACACCGCTATTTAACTTAGTCCTGAGAGCTACTAATACAAAAGGTTTTATCTCGCAATGCTATAATATGCTCCTGCAGGGCTTCATGAATAAACACCCCTTGAAAATGATGGAGAAGTGGGAGAGAGATGTGGGACAGATAGATGAGGACCAACGGGAGGAGATCCTACAAGCAGTGCCCACGAGTTCACTTAATGTATCGCAGAGGTTAACACAACTGTATCTTATTTTTAGAGTGTATTATACACCACACAGACTGCACCAAATGGGTCTTAGAGACACCCCGACCTGCACTAGATGCAAAAGAGACCATGGAGATCTGATTCATCTTCTGTGGCAGTGTCCGAAGCTTCATCCCTATTGGGGTGGAGTGGTGGATACCATTAGTAGGGTGTTCCAGATCTCTTTGCCTACCAACCCAAAACACTG